>NW_021319163.1:0-3149 GCF_001605985.2 Dendrobium catenatum
CCCCAGAGAGAGATATATATGCATGTAAGAATATAATTGCAAATTAAAGAGATTTTTCGACGAAAAGCAATCGAAACATGCTTCGGCAGTCCAAAACTTTTCCTATAATCAAACAAACTGATAAAAAAAGTATTCAAAGAGATTCATTTTATTAATAAAATATAACATTGCAATTAGAACAAGTATTTCTAAGATAAATTGTGAGGCATTTTGACATCCCAAAGTTTTTCCGGTTGCCGCAGAGGTGCTGAAAAAATGTTAATATGAATCTCCGTCGTCGCAACACCTGGTCATTAGCATAGGAAGTTGTTAGGAGTTCTGTAAGTGAATCATCTTCCTAACACTATAAAAATAGGAAAGATCGTAAAGGATTAGAAAAAGATTTAGATAAGATGAGAGTTTGATGAGTTGCAAGAGTATAATAGTATATAATATAAAAAGGAATATAAAGAGTTTATGAGGAGAGGAATATGAAGAGAAATAAAATTTTGTATGGAATATGAAAGACAGAAAAATATGAAGATTGGATATAAATATAAGGCATACAAATAAAGAATATGAAAATGAATTTTAATTAAAAATAATTAAGATCATGATAACATAGAAATAAGAAAGAGTATGAAATAATAAAATGAGAATATGAAGGTGTATTCAATAAATGTAAAAGAAGACTAAGAAGCATTAGGAAATTCACAATTAGATATTTTTTAACGCAACTGTTTAAAATAAAAAATTAATTACACATGAATTTAATTTAAAAATAGATAATTAATGCATATAAAGTAAATGAAAAAGCAACCACAAATTCTAATTTTAAAAACTAATATGAAAAGGCTACGGAATCGTCTGTGAAGAAATTCCAATGACTTTTATAAATAATAATATTTATAATAATAGATACATATTGTTAAGCTTAATTTTTATTTAAATGAAAACAAAATTATTGTTTTATAATAAGATTTAAATAATTAACATTGCAAAATGTAACATATAAATTAACTAGATAATTTTAAATAATTCTATTTAGAGTTAATTTTTAAATGAAAGTTAATTAAATGAAGTTAAATTATAGCTATGCAATAATAAGTAAGATAAAAATATTAATTAAAAATAAAAAAAGTGAGCATTGAGAAAGATAGAATTTAATTTAGATTTTTTTATAATAATAATCATACTTTAAAATTTTAAAAATTTAATATTTATAAAAAAAATTAAGGGCTAGAAATTCGAATTGAGAAAATTTATAAATCAATTTTATAATACTATATTATGGATGAATTTTTAATTAATAAAATTATATTATAAATACTGAAGAATATATATATTAATTAAGAATAATTAAAAAATATTAATTAATCTTAATTGAATATAAAAATAAATCTATACTATAGTATAAAAGTGGCTTTGGATTAATCCCAAATGCAATCATATGCCTATTCTATTTAATTTATCAAAGATGAATCTCAAACATTTTATTTCATATTAAAATTTTAATTAACCTTATTTATTAGATTTCAATTTATTCATTTAAATGCATGACATTTTTCAATTTTGATTTACATTAATGTGGCATTTCTGTAAGAGGTCAAATTGTGCATTTACATTATATTATTTTTCATGAATAATTTAGCATTAATTAATATATGTAATTTATTATTTTTTAATCAAGTATCAACTCTAAGCAATTAATAATATAATTCATTATGTATATTCCGATCATAAGTAAATTATTATAAAATTGATTTATAAATCTTCGGTCATATTGAAATTATAGCCGGTTTTTTTTTTGTTGAAAAGATTAATTTTTTTTTGATTATAGCCCTTAAATTTATGATGAATATTGAATCCTAAAAATTAAATGTATGATTATTTATTTATAATAAAAAATTAGATTAAATTAAATATCTTTTAAATACACTCATTTTTAAATATTTTGTGTAATTAATATTATTGTTTGATTTTTTAATGTAGTATGTTTATTACTTTAATCGCATAAATTACTTTCAATAAGAAAAATAATTTAAATATTAAGATCTATTTAAAATTACTTAAATGTTAATTCATATGTTACAAATTGGCACGGTTAATTATTAAATTTTATTCATAGAAAAAATTTAATTTAACTTTCATATCTCAAAATTAGCCAAGACAATATATAATTTATATTATAAAATATTATTACTTATACAAAGTCAATATTCGTCACAGTACACGCCTTAGCCTTTCATATTAGTTTTTTAAAAATATAATTAATTGGCTGTTATTTTATTATTTTATGTATGATTAATTAATTTTTTAAAAATAATTAATTATAACATTTTTTTCATACAAAATAGAAGTAAAAATATATAGGTACTTATACTTTAAATACCCTAATACTTATTAATCTTCCTTCACATTTCTTGAATATCCTTTTGTACTCTTATTTTATTATTTCATACTCTTCTTATTTTCTTTTATCATGATCTTAATTATTATTAATTAAATATCCCTTCATATTTTTCTCTTTATATCTCTTATATTTATTATTCATATTCATATTTCTCTCCGCATATTCCATATAATTTTTATTCCTCTGTATATTCTCCTCTTTATAACTCTTTATATTTTCTTTGTTATATTATATAATATAACTCTTGCAACTCATTAAACTCTCATCCTATCTGAAATTTTTTTTCATTCTTTTATGATCTCTCTAATTTTTATGGTGTTGGTAAGATGATCTAGCTACAGAACTCCTAAAAACTCCTTTGCAATGGCAATGTTGCGACGACGAGAAGATCATATCAAGTTTTGACGAGAAAACCATATCAACTTTTTTCAGCATATCTGCGGTAGTGGGAAAGCTTTGGATGCCAAAAATGCCTCAATTTTTTTGTTCAGTAATCTCTCTAATTACAATTATATTTTTAACTATAAAATGAAATCTATTTGCATTACTTTTTTATCATTTGTTTGATTTTGTAGGAAAAGTTTTGGATGCCGAAAATATCTTCAATTATTTTCGTCAAAAAATCTCTCTAATTACAATTATATTCTACTTCAAATATGAAATGAAATCTTTTTATTTAGTTTTTTTCTTGTTTAACTTATTTTGTTAAATTATATTTAATTATATTTTATTTATTGTTTAAATGCTTGGATTATTT
>NW_021319163.1:9350-12711 GCF_001605985.2 Dendrobium catenatum
TGGAGTATCCTACTTTCACATGATTCACATGGTGCAATAATCAATCGATATTTTATGATCAAAGGTATAGTACTACTTGTAGTAGTGATCCTTATATCCCGTATTAACAATCGAAAGATGGTTGAAAGAAAAAATCTCAGAATTCAATGATATGAGATATGTTCTCAAGAGAATGTTTTCTTCATATACCTATGAATTCCATTAGACCTATAAATGAGACATTGGGACTTGGGAGAATCTTTTTGATCTTCCAATAAAAATAAGTTGATTGTTTAGTTCCAGTATCTTTCAAAAAGGAAAAAGGCTTGATGTTATTATTGATGTTGTACTTGCAATTTTTTAGAGAATTAGAGATGCTCTCATTTCATGGTAAGTAATAAATATGTCCGTTAAGATAAGTGTATTAGATTATCTCCAATGCGGAGGCTGTTCTGCTCGCTGTGCTGATCTACGTCAAACTTTATGGCAGAAATTCATCAAAAGAAATTGCATGCTACAGATTCTTGAAGATGATGATCTAATGCGATTGGTTAAGATGCAGTAGCAAAGATAATTCTAATTTCATGAATTGTGACACCGAATCATTATTTTTTGGGCAACTAAAAATAGTTAGGGGATTTTCATTGATTAAAAAGGATAAAATGGTGGGTAAGACATGTGTAAGGAGAGTTACCATCATGAAAATTTTCATATCGTTAAATCATGAAGGGTAAATTAATAAGTCATTAAAGTTTGTGCATGTTAATATTTATGGTCTTATGAATGAGTAATTATTATGTGCAGAGTCTGGACATAGAAAACTATTCGGTTTTATGACACTGAACAATAAAAATACAATAAAAGTGCAATGATGAACAGTAAAAAGCGCATCGATGAGCAGTAACTGTGCATTTACTGTTCGGTACAAAACCGAACGATTCTTTGTGTCCAGACTCCGCACGTAATAATCTTTCCTACGAAGACTCCTTCTTTGAATGATATTGAATATATTCATATTATTATTATTATTTATATATGGATGGATTTAGTGTATTTTTATGATAAAAAATTTCTCCATTTTAAGTAATTAATCAGTTGTCAAAAAAATGAAATGATTTTTCTATTATTATAGCAATTAATCAGTTGTTAAAAAAATTTCTCCATTTTAAGTAATTAATCAGATATTTTTACGATAAAATATATTGATTTTATATCCAATTGTGATTATTTTCTTGAAGTTTAAGATGGATTTTGATAGCTTCTACAACCATACGTGAACTTTGATGTTGATGATAATAGAAAATAAACTCATCAATTCATACTAATTCAATTAGGTGGGATATGCTTCAGCCTTAAATGAGATATTTTGACATAAATAATATTTGAACGTGTTATTAACATGTATTATATATAAATTTCTAAATTATGTATCATATTATTTATCCTTTTTGTCAAATTCATAATGGCTTTATAGTGGCACACACAAAGTTATGTATTTGGTTTTCCAAAAAGATGACTTGGATGATAGGTTTATAAGGATTAGTTTTGAAAGTATATACTTAATTCTTTTAGTCTTTTAACTAAGGCTGTCAATATCGAGTTTCGGGTCGAGCCCGAATCTCACGTGTCAATTTTTAACTCAACCCATTTTTGCAAATAGGTCAATTTTTTGTACATGAATCCGCTTCAGGTCAACCCGAACCCAACCTTCTTTTTTTACGTTTTATTAAAATTTTTTTATTTAATTTGATTTATTTAAACCTAAATTGAATTAAGGTAAGATTTACTTCAATCAATTTAAAAAAAAAAAATCAAGCTTAATTCAGTTTGGGCAACATGGTTTATTATTTTTTGGAAATAACATTTACTTATTTCATAACAACTTCTTAAACGCTCTTAAATCAATTAAAAATGAGTCAAATCAGGTTGATTTTGGATTCCGGGTCAATCTGAACTCGACCTGATTTTACAAATGGGTTGAAATCCCTAACCCAAACCTGAAATTTTTAACTCGGATTTGGATCAAATATTGACACCCCTACTTTTATCTAAGATAAGCCTCCAACTACTTGCTTGCTTATGATATTTAATTTTTTTACTACCAAATTTAGGAACATGGGTGATTTTCTTAGAACATGATCTTTTTGGATCCCTTATAAATGATGACAACAAATATGATTTATTGCAAAATTCTAAATTAGTATTATTTACCTTATTAATTAGATCAATTTGAAATTAATGTGCTTCTAATTATTATATGGTCATTATTGAGGGTTTATCTAATATATTAATAATTAAGAATGAAGTATATTACCGTTTTCATTTTTTTGAGAGTTGCTAATGTGCAAGGCAGCCATATTAAGAGCAATCGGCTAACCACTCATAGAATTTGAGATGCTTAATTTATATCTTTTGTTGTCTTATGATTTATGATTAAAATTATTAAAATAAATTAGTTTTTGGCATGGATTCACTTTCCAATGGAATGAAAGGTAGCTTATTAGTTATCATTAGGGGTGTCAATTTGTGTTAACGGGTCGGGTTCGGGTCGAACCCGGAACTGACCCAGCACTATTCGGGTCAACTCGAACCCGACCCGTTTTTAAAAACGGGTCAGGTTTTCGGACCCGAACCCGACCCGACACGAATGACCCGAAGTTGACCTAAAATTGCTAGTTTTAGGGTCAAAAATTGGGTAAATATTCGATTCTCGGTCAAAATCGGGTCAAAACGGGTCAATCTCGGGTTTTCCGGGTCAAATAGAAGTGTTCGTGTCAAATTCGGGTCATTTTCGGGTTGTTGGGTCAACCCGAACCCGATCCCAATCCGATTTTTAAAACGGGTTGATTTGTTGAACCCTAACCCGACCCGTCTCGGGTCCAGGTTGACCCTAACCCGAATTTTTCCGGGTCGGATTCGGGTCGTGTTTCGGATCGTGTCAAAAATTGACACCCCCTAATTATCATTCAACTAACTACGATTACAAGATCTGCAAGAATTAGTAGATATGAAGCTTTCATCTGAATTAAAAGTCAATATACCTACCCCTTTTATGCTACATATTATGTCTAGAAGTACTTTTGGATTCCTTTTATTTCATATGCACTTTAGTTTATGGTTTAATAAAAAACTATTTCAAAACTAATTCCTTTTTTACTACTCATTTATGAAATAAAATGTCATAATATTTTGCAACTCTTTTGGTATTGAAATTATTTAGTTACATGGAATTTTATCTATTCTTATTAAGCATTTAAGTTAAAAAAAAAACCAGTTTTGAAATATGCAACAACAACATCAAGTCTCTGTCCCACTACGCGAGGTTGGCTATATGAATACTTTTTTCTCCATTGTGTCATGTTTGATACGTACTCCAAAAATT
>NW_021319164.1:1226-10091 GCF_001605985.2 Dendrobium catenatum
CAAGAGAAATAGTGTTTGTCAATCATCAAAACATAAGTTATGAAAAATATATTTGCAATAGCTACTACCCCCCACTAACAAAAATCTATTAATCAAATGCTTTTGGTGTTTAGGTTTTAGACACATTGCATCTAATTGCCTAAATCACTGTGTTGCATCTTTAGTAGAAGAAGTCCCACCTCATGAAGAAAATTAATTGAAAATAATTTGAAAGATGAGAAGAAATAATTCATATATGCTAATGATGTAGAACTTTTGGTAGTGCGTAGAGGTTTAAATACCACTATTGAGTCAAGGGCTAATTGGTTGTGACACAATATTTTTGGGAAGATTTTTGGGTTCGGACACTGGACACAACTTACGTTCGGTATTAACAATACCGATCAGTATTGAGCTCGATATTGTGAATTGTACTGAGTACCGAGCAATACTGAGCTTAGTACTGAGTAGGAGGTGATGTGGTGCATTTTTATTGGCCTCTGAACACATCCGGTGACCGGACCTAATAATTTGCCATATTTTTGAAACTATATACATGGTGCAAGGTAAAGTTTGTAATATGATTATTGATAGAGGAAGTTTTAAAAATATTGTGTCCAATCAAATGGTTTAAAAATTAAATTCATTTATTGTTGGGGGCTGTAGAGCGAACTTTTGAATTGTATAGAAATCTAAGGCTCTATCACCCCTAAATAATGCTTAGGTTTTCTTTGATATAAAAAATAAAAAAATTCCACTTAATATATGCAAGTATACTTGTCAAATCAATAATAAAGTGATAGAGTAGAGTATTGAATCGACGAGGAAGTATGTTTACTTATAATAAACTACTACCGTTTACTCTAATTACAATAATTATCTTGCTGAAATAAAAATAAAATTTGTGGAGATTCTATTACACAATAAACTAGTTAAAATATTAGATATAATATTTAATAAAAGTGTTTTGAGTTGATGAGTATAAAGTACGGATTTTTCCTAATGCGATCCTTAATTATAGATGTGATTCAGAGCAAATGCATCCCTAGATCTCTATCAAACTTATATGGATGAAAAGGATCTCTGTTGACCTCTAATAATTATAGTATCTATTTAAGAATCTAGAATATTTGATATACTATATCTAGGCATACAAATATCCTATCTCAATATTCTTTGTTATTCTTACATTCCTCAGTCGAGGCTATACATCACACTATATTTTAACTACAGATATGGCCAATATATTCATTAAATTAAGAACAAAATAATATTAAAATATTATTTAATATTTATAGAATAAGAGCCTTTATTAATATTTAACATGCACTTGACATCATCAATAACAATAAGAGAATTAGCCAGACATAGAATAAATGATAAGCAAACTCATTTTCATTAAAATTTTGGAAGAATGAAAATACAAGAGAGTGATATCACCAGAAAGGATCAAAGTATCTTTTCTACACTCCTTCTCCCTTTGCTTAGAAAGTTGCTTCAATAAATATATGTTAAATACTCCAAATGAGTGTATCTTATACTTCACTAGCCTCCCTTAGATTTTATTCTTAGAGGGAACTAAAGAAATATTAAAAAGAAGTATTGAGTTTTACACAAGTGATTGAACTCTCTTACAAACATAATATCACAACTATTTATAGGACAATAAAAAATGCATCTAGCATTGCACCACTAGAAAGAGTGGCGTCGCGGCGCCCTTGACTTGAACTAACGCCTCGGCTTTGAAACTTTTGCACCGTTATGGTGCTTGCTGATATGAATCGGTTACTTAGTGAATACTTCCATCTCTTCATCCTTGGAAGTTACAAATGCAACACCATGGCGATGTTGACATTTAAGCGTTGTGGCACGTGATTGTCAAAAATGGCACCATGTCATGAGAAATTGTGGCATCACAGCATTTGAAACTAGAGAATTTGACGTTGCCAAGATGACTCTAAGACACTACAACACTGGTATTACTGCGGCGCTAAGTGTGTTGCCATTGCAGCGCTTGCAAATAAAGAACTTGGCGCCGAAGTGCCCAATTTGTGGCACCTCTGCGGTGTTCAAGGTGACGCTGCACCCTTGTTTTGTTGGAAGCTGCGGCGCTATAAGCTCCTTCAAAATTTTGCCTTTTTTTGAGCTTTTACTATATAAAAATAACTAAAATAACACATTTTTACTAAAAATAAAATATGTAAAATACTATATAATTTACACTTATCACCTATGCAAGACCGTCCATCAACCTATAAATTATCCTGTCTTAGAAAAGATAATGAGATTAAGGTATCAAAAAAAATGTTTCATCCAATTTTCTATAGGAAAGAAGCTGCAAGAAGAAGTGTTATGTAATGTAATTCCTATGAATGTCTGTTATTGATTATTTGGTCGACCAAGGCAATATAATAGACATACTATTCACGATGACTATAAAAACACATATAACATTGATTATGAAGGGAAAAAAGATAATTCACATGCCAACAAAATACAGGGTTATATATAAAGGAAGAGTAAAATTATATGCCATTTTTACTTTTTCTTTTTGTTGCTCCAAAGAGCCCAGCGCAATTCTCTCCTGGAAGTTACTAGAAATGAGGAACCCCCACATAGATAAAATGCAACTCAAATGCAAGTCTCTCTCTCTATCTCTCTCGCTCCTCTTCGCTCCACCCTTTGATCCGCGCTATACGATGCCGCTGCTGCCCAGATCTTCGACTTATTTCATCTTCTTCCTCATCTTCCTCGCTTCTTGCATCTTCTTCCTCATCTTCCTCGCTTCCTGCCCCTCCAATGGCTTCTACCTTCCGGGAAGCTACACACACAATTATCAGATCGGGGACCTCCTCTCTGTGAAGTTGAACTCACTCACTTCCATCGACACTGAGACGCCTTTCGGCTACTACACTCTCCCTTTCTACCGACCGCTAGAGGGCATCAAGGATTCCGCCGAAAACCTCCGCGAGCTCCTGATGGGAGACCGCATTGAAAACTCTCCCTACCGCTTTCGCATGTTCACTAACGAATCTGGCCTAATCCTCTGCCGCATAGATTCCCTCTCCGCAACCGATCTCTCCCTTCTCAAGAAGCGCATCGACGAGATGTACCAGGTTAATATTCTTCTTGAAAATCTGCCTGCAATCCGCTTCACGACGAAGGATGATCTCTTTCTCCGATTGACCGGTTACCTCATCGGCGTCTGTTTCTTTGGCGATTTCCATTTCATCTTCAACCACCTCAAATTCGCCGTTCTTGTCCACAAATACGAGGAGCCTACAACTGTAGCCGCTGCATCCGCCAACTCTGCCGGTATCGGCGACGGCAGCCGCATTGGCCCAGGTTATATGGTGGTTGGCTTCAAGGTTATCACCTGCAGCTTGCGACTTGATACAGAGTCGATCAAGAATCTCAAGATGTAAGATAAGTACCCGAAAAAGTTCAAGTGCGAGCCATCCACTGTTGCTATGGAGTTGAAGGAGAAGCAGCCTCCGGTATTCACCTATGAGGTATCCTTCGTGGAGAGTGACATCCGCTAGCCATGGCCATGGGATGCTTATCTGAAGATGGAGGGCGCAAAGATGCATTGGTTCTCGATTCTTATCTCCCTCATGGTGATTGCGTTCCTCGCTGGAATAGTCCTGCTGATTTTGCTCAGAACTGTTCGGCGGGACTTGACCCGTTATGAAGTATTGGACAAAGAGGAGCTTTCCGGGTGGAAGCTTGTGGTTGGGGATGTCATACGTGCGCCTGGTAATGCAACTCTGCTTTGCGTGATGGTTGGAGATGGCGTACAGATACTTGGAATGGCAGTGGTGACCATATTGTTCGCTGCTCTTGGATTCATGTCACCAGAATGTCGAGGGACGTAGCAGTGAGGCTTGTTACTAGTATGACTTTCTTTTACTTGATTCTTGGAATTACAGCTTGTTATGCAGCAGTAAGGCTTTTTGGAAGACAATTAAGTGCGGGGATTATTCGGGTTGGATGTCTGTTTCTTGGAAAGTTGCTTGCATCTTCCCTGGTATAACTTTTCTGATATTGACCACTTTAAATTTTCTTCTTTGGGGTAGTAAAAGCACTGGTGTAATTCCCTTTTCTCTATTTATCATAACTAAACCTAAACTAATATAAATAATAATAATAACTAAACCTAAACTAATAATAAACAAACTACAATAATACTTAACAATAATATAACTTTAAACTAACTAGAACTTAATAAAAAATAAATAGATAAACTAAATAACTAAATATAAAAGAATAAATATAATAAATAAATATCAAAAAAATAAATAAACTAACTAATATAAAATAAATAATACAACTAAATAATAATAAAAAAATAAATAATAAAGAATAAATAAATAAGTACAATTAAATAAACTAAACTAAACTAAATAAACCGTAAACTAATAAAAAAATCAACTATTAAAATGAATAAAAACTAATAATAAAATATTTAAATAATAATAATATATATAAATATAAAATAACTTACTAAATACATAATAATAAAAAATAAACTAATAATAAAAAAATAAACTAAATAACTAACTAAACCATAATTAAATACTAAATTAACTAACTTAAATAAACAACTAATAATAAATAATAAATAATAAACTAAAATATAAAATAAATAATAAAAAAAATTAAAAAAAATATAAATAAATAAATAACCATAAACCTAAACTCTAACTATATAAATAACTTAAAATAATAAATAAACTAACTATAATACTAAAAACTTAAACTGAAACCTAATACCAAATAAACTAATACAAATAATAAAATAAAATAATAATCTAAATAAGTGATTAAACGCAAACCTAATAACTAATAATATTATCAACCTATAATAAAAATAATAAATAAATAATAAAATAAAAATAAATAAAACTAAACTAACAATGAATAAAAATAAACTAAATAAACCAATAAAAATAACTAACTAACCTATATAGAAACTAAAAATTAAAATAAATTACATAAAAATAATAATACTAATTAATATAAATAACTAAACCTAAACCTAAATGATGTGTGTTTTTATATCTTATAAGCTATTCTTTTTCTATAGGGCGGTTTCATTTCTAGCTTATTTTATTCAATTCTTGGTCTTATCTTTGTCTGTGGATTTTTTTGATTTGTTTGCAGGTTGTTCATATGTTGTTGATGCAGAATAGATGAAAGATGAAGAATGAAGGTTGATGATAGTGACTTGGTTTTGGATTGGCATGAGTCAAGATGGAAGCGGTGCAATTTGATGTGCTTGGTTTTTTTTGATTGTAATTAACTGAGATTTAGGCATTAGATGTTTTGATTCTTTTTGTATTTCTTTTCTTTTATGTTTTATTTTTTAGTTGACTTAGTCCTTAAGACTTGTTGTTATATCTTTTTTGTATTAATCACGTAAGCCCTTCGTGGAGGCTTTAATCAAAAAAAAAAAAAAAAAAAAAACCACATAAACCCTAAACCCTAAACCTAAACTTAAACCCTAACTACCCCAAACCCAACCCCAAACCCTACCCAAACCCTAACCCTTCGTAAACCCTAACCCCTTACCCTAAACCCTAAACCCTAAACTCTAATCCCTGAACCCTAACCCGTAACCTAACCCTAACCTAACCCTAACCTCTAAACCCTAAAGTAAACCCTAAACCCCCTAACCCAACCCCAACCCAAACCCCTAAGACCTTAAACCGTAACGCCTAATCCCTATATACCCTTAAACCCTAAACCCTAACTAACCTAACCCCTACCCTAAACCCTAAACCTATAGTAACCCTAAACCCTAACCTATTAACCCTTAAACCCTACCTAACCTCAACCTAAACCTTAAACCAAAAACATAAACCACTAAACCTAACCCCTAAATCCCATAAAAAAAAAATCCTAACATAAAACCTAAACCCTAAACCCTAACATCTCCCTAAAATTCCTAAACCTAGGCCCTAAACCTTAACCCTAAACAATCTAAACACTAACCCTAAACCCTAAATCGATAAACCCTAACCCCTAATACCTAAACTAAACCCTAACCCTAAAGCGCTAACCTAAACCCTACAGATCGCTAACCCTAAACACCAACCCCCTAACTCCCAAACCTAACCACCCTCAACCCCTCTCTATATACCCTAAGACCCTAACCCTAAAACCTAAACTAACCTAACCCTAACCCAACATCCCTTAACCCTAACCCTAACCCACATAAACCTAAACCTAAACCCTAACACCTAAAACCCTAAACCCTAAACCCTAAACCCTAAACCCTAACCCTAAACCATTATAACCCTAAACCTAACCCTAAACCCTAAGACCCTAATACCCTTAAACCCTAAACAATGTAAAAACCCTAAACCTAACCCTAACCCCTAAAACTTAAACTTTAAACCCATAAACCCTAAAAACCAACTTAAAACCCTAAACCCTAAACCTAAACCCCTACCCTACCCTTAACCCCTAATACCCTTAAACCCTAACCTAAACCTTAAACCCTAACCTAAACCACATTAAACCCTAACCTAACCGTAACCCATAACCTAACCCCTGGCGTTTTTGTAGAATTATGGATTGTTGTTGCTATATAACTCTTAACAGGCACAACGGAAAATGGAATTTGTATATCATATCTGTATAATACAATGCTTAACGTTCTTCTTGTTGTGAGTAAAAAGTTTAAACTTAAATTGTATCTTTCATATCAGATGAAATATGGTGTTTGTTTCGGTATAGATCTTTCAGTTTTTACATGTTAATTTTTATCCGAGATTATGTATAGCGTGAAATCGCTTGAGGTACGGAATCTAGATATTTATAATTTGAAAATTTTCCAAGTATTATTTGGGACTATCATTTCAATTTTAGGAAGCTTTATACATGAATATGTCGCGATATGTAATTCAACGACATCAAATATTACTGATTCAAATTCGCTACCAAATGTGCTCTAATTAATGACCGGAACCTATTAAATGGTTTAAACTACTAATTGATGATTAAAATATCACTGAAATACACATGCCTTATAATCATCGAGTGAATCAACAACTGACTCTCTACGAGCCCAGTGCTTAATTTTTTAAGTCACTTTAAGCCAATAAAATGTTGTACACCTTCATGATGACCTAGAGGAATTTGCTCATGATGGATACTATAATTTACTGGATTACTTCATATATAAGGGCATGTCATGCCCAAAAATCTTATATTAAATAAGATTCTCACTTTCCTTATGACTGGCTACAGAGAATCAATGAGCTTTGGGGCTGTGAGAAGTTAAGACCTGTTTAAACAATAGCATCCACCTGATTACACCACCTGACGGACTCACGCTCGGCATCACCGGCCAATCTTTCACGCGTTGTATCCACCAACAATGTTAACCCAACTTTCAATGTCGACCCTACCATATAGACCATCGCCAGTCAAGCCTCCACAATGGTTTCTTCGTTAGACCTCCCAAATCGTGTTGAACCTTTTACCTACCACCATCGTCGGATCTTCCCTTGGCCACATCTTCATCTCCATCACCCACTACGTCGTTTCCCTCACACTGACTAATTTTTTTTTTAGGATGAGACTTATTTTATCAAGTGACTTTGCTTAGTGGTGGTGAACAATATGTAACATAATTGTAATTTGTAATACACCTAATTAAGAGTGTTAAGTGAGCAAATAGCTGGGTTGACTGGATCCAATTCAATTTAACAACATTCAATGACTTATGTGCATGGTTTAGTCAAGCTGTAAGTAACTCATATTTGTCAGCTACTATTTTAGTTCAAATCTTATATTTGAAATAATTTTTAAGATAATTCTAAAATTATTAGGCTTAACTTGGTTGTTACTCGAGATTTATATTAGGCTTTTAACTTGGACGTTATTATCAGGTTAATTTTTTATTATATATTATTCTTATCCCAGTTGAGCTATCTATATATGAGGTAGCAAGTAATTTGAATTGATAGTTTGATCCCAATTGCGGCATCAGATGGAATGGTTCTGGTTAATTCAAAGTAATTTTGATCTTTTAATCACAAGTGAGCTAAATTTATCTATAGGTATGTATTATCATTCCAGTGGTATCAATTACAAATGAATATTATAAAATATTCATACTAAAATGCGCAAGTTCTAGCAAATAAAACGCATTCTGGTAACAAATAACTAGAGTTTGTTAGTACAAGTAATTGTCATCCTATCCTCATCAATAAACATGAGAGTTATGCAATTATTTCTGTCATGAAAAGAATATAAATCATTAATTGATATTATTTTACAAGCCCAAAATCTATTCAAAAGCGGACCGACTTAGCAAACTCATCCAACTCTTATGAAGAGAGAGATAAGACGACCAGAAGGAAGAAAGAAGCCACCTTAACAGTGCGAGCTTATCACAGCCATGAAAGTGATATAACCAGATTAGAGAGATAAGCTGACAATGAACAACCTTTAACTCTGAGAATCAACACAAGATAGTTTACGAGTTAAAGGAATATTTAGATTAGCAACTGATCTGAGGGAGAGAAATATTTCCACCAACATTCCATCATCAACACACAGCTGCATGTAGTGAGAACCAAGTGACAACTCACAAAACACAAAACGGCTCAAGACAAACGAAGACGAAAACCAAACAAATAGTTTAGACGCGGCATTCCAAAGCTGACAAATGAAAAATGTTCAATGAGAGGATACTCAACTGGTAGGTTTCCAACCCAGAACAAGCAGGCCAGCAGATGGGTATTTTTGGGGAGGATTACTCCGGGATTTGATTTTTTTCAGGAATTTCAACAATGATCGTGCCTTGTGCACCAACGGGTTAGCAAAACAGGTGTCAGGCACAGAGATGCAGAACCCAATAGAAGTAGTATGTAT
>NW_021319165.1:0-7025 GCF_001605985.2 Dendrobium catenatum
TCCAATAAGAGAAAATAAGATTTCATTTAGGATGACTTTTTTAATACTTTCAAAAGTAAATTTTTAGTACAAAATTTTTAATTCAATAAATTTGGTAATAAAAAAATTATTTTAAAAAGTAATAAAAAAACTATCCAAGCGAAACCTAAGCATTCGTTTGGGACGGCTTTCCTACTCTTAAAGCAGTTTTTTACCAAAAAAAAAAATCCAAATTTTTATATCAGAAAATTACTTTAAGAAACAGTAATAAAAGTGTTTCAAATGAAACCGAATTTACAGCTTGGAAGTCATGAAAGAAAATACATAAAGATTAGTCATTTATTTTTTTCAAGTGATGAAAGTCAAGAAAAATAAATAAATTCATTTCCCACGCCTAAATCCTAATCGTGTTATACGAGCACGAGAGCCTCCGGTACTGCTACTGTGCTCGTTCGCATGCGGCAGAAGGCGACCGGCCCGCCGGCCTCCCTATCCGTTTTTTCTTTTTAGTTTTAAACAGTCTGTTACAAATGTTTTTGGAATATCTGCTATCATTATTTAATGTCGCAAACTGATTTTTTTATGTCTCAAATTTCAACGAAATCTTTATAATTAATTTTTAGTTATTTTAAAATTTGAGAATAAAATATTTTGATGAATTTTGCTCAACCAATATTGTGCCATTTTTAAGATTGAAATTGTGATCCAACTTATTTTATTTGATTCATCATCCAAAAGAGAGATCCACATTTATGTATAAAGACTCTCACTTAACTATTAAAAATATAAGATGGAAAAAAATAAAGAAAACTTATAGTTCAAATAAATGTTTCAAAGAGATGAATCCAATGACACTAAAAAAGACGTGATTTGATCTCAAAAGAGCCCAAATCAAGCAGTTAATGCATCATTATAAATTTTATGATTTTAATTGAAAGATCTAATGATCTTCAAACATTAATTTCTTAAGGTCAAACCGAGCATCTTGATTGGATGAATCCAACAAGGCCAATATTATTTAATTTTGAAGTCATCATAAGGCCCTTAAATACTTTAAAAATAATTAACAATCAAGGGAATCAATATGAGTTGCTAGATGTTTTTTTTTTAGAAATGGTTGTTGGGGGAAAATTATATGTCACAATGTAGATTTGGTGTTATCCTATTTTATAATTGAATAATGCATTGAGAATGAAGTCCAATCTCAAGAGACTGACACAAAATTATACAATTGATTCAATATCAAAATAGAGTTTTAGAAAATGATATTTCTATGATCAAACACAATTCTAAGAATAACATATCATCTCGAAAGATGAACATGCAATTCTATATTGTGTTTAAAAATATAAATAATATTTTGAAAATTTATTCATTCTTTTGATTAGACGTAACAAAGAGAATATTATATCATATTAAAAAATAAACATAATATTCTTCAAGATTTCTAAAAGTAATAATGAATTTTAAGTTCATCATTTCTAAAGTTGAATATAACAAATAAAATATTATATTACCTTGAAAGATAATAATAACATTATACAAGTATATTTAAAATTAAAAATGAGGTTTTTAAAAGTTATCTGCATTCCCAAAATTTTTTTTCTTGTTTTATAAAATTAAAATAAGGTTTATTTTAATATGGAGTTTTTAAATCCCTATAGGGGCTATAGGGATAAGCTCCAATAGTTAATTATATCTTAGGAGGAGTGCTCCTAAGAAAACTTTTGATTAAAGCAGCGAATTCATAATCTTTGATTATAAAGTAAGTGACAAGGAAAGAAGTAGGAAATTTTCAAAGAAAAAGCTCAACGTTGAATAGTTTTTAACGAGTCAAAGGAAAAAAAGTATGAGGTGTCGGATTCTGAGAATCTCAGAGGCAATCTCAGTCTACCCTATGTTGGGCTTTACATTGTAGGAGAGAGTTTTTATATTTGAATTAGCATTTTATTAAGAATTTATATTTTACTCTAGAAGGATGAAAACTTAAGATTTAAAAATCTGCCTCAAAACTTAGATTTAAATTGGGCACTACAAAGTAGTGACTCGAATCTATCTAATGAAATACAAATCTGAACTTATCCAGACCTGAAATGTAGAACTAGCTAACCACCTAAATATTTTAAAACCATATGTCCAGTATCTTTATAAAAGATGGGTAGGGACATTATTTAAATTTTGAGTAATTGAGGGCTAATGTCTAAGACAAATCCTAATTGGCTACTCAATTTATGTAGGGTAAATGACACTTGAGAGTAAAATGCAATTAAGATTTTAAACTCTTTTAATTTGTATCTAATGCAATATATGTTAATTGACTCGAAAACATAAAATGATTATAAAGCAATTTTGAAATAAGACTTAGAAAATATTTTTTTCCCCTAAAGATTGCACAATATCCCTTGACAGAACTGCACCCTACTAGTCCAGATGGTATGCCAAAACCTACGGGCGGGGAGTTGCTTAACGAGGAAGAGAAAGTAATTATATGAATATATGCTGACTCTCGACAATTTCGAGTTTACTTCTTAGATCGTTAGAGTTTCTTTGTGAGCCTAAAATTTTTATTTAAATTTTAAGTATAAAATATTTTATTCGTACCCGCACAAAAACTCTGATCGTATCTAGCTAAAATAAAACACAACATGCAAAAAAACTTAGAAAAAAATATAATTTCTACTGCACAAAAAATGTAAACAATCGAATTAAATTAACCAAAATATAATATCCAAAGTCTATATGTCATGCGCCACTTTATTTATAACCCATAATTTGCTGAAAAGTACGGTGGCCGGATACCACTGGCAACAAATTCATATTATAATACTAAAACTAACACAAGTGATTTTGAAATGGGAAATCTCTTCTTTTCATCACTTTTTTATCTTCTCTCCTTAGCCTTATTTTCTTCTGCGAGCTCCTTAAATTCGTCGGGTCTGAATATCCAAATGAAAAGAAACTCATCCCTGAAGGAGTATTTTCTTTTCTCTTTGGATATTAAAATCATCCTAACTTGACTTTTCAAATATGAGAGAACCTTTCCCTAAGGGATATTCTTTTCTCTTTGAATTCCAAGTTGGATATAATATTCCAATTTCAAGTCATTTTCACATTACAACTCTTTCAAATACATTTATATTACATCTCAGATAAACATAGAAAATTTAGGCTACCTGTAATATTATCCAAATTAGTTATAATAAAATCATCACAAGTAGTTATATATTTGCATTTAAATTTAAATTCACTAGCAACATTTGATAATGCTCTTTTAATTTTAAAGGGGGTTTATCATTTTGCACATGCATAAAATTTCATCAATTTAAATATTTAATTTGCCTCTTTTGATTTAGCCCTACATTTTTTTTAATATATATATATATATAGCCCTACATTAACATAACCACATACATAAAATTTTATGAGCATCCAGATCATTCCTAACTAATGAGTAATCTATAGCTATTACATCATTTCTCATATTGCAGATATAAATAAATAAACAAACACATCAATCATTACAACCAACATGCAGTGAAAACCATGAGAAGGCCCGTCACACAGTAGTAAGAAAGTAAGCAACTGCATATCCTAAAGCTAGAGTCTATTTTCTTAACAAATAAGTCTAAGTGTGTGTAGTAGATTGTGTAGTTTAAGTATATCCTAGGTTAGTTATTGGTTGAAGTTTTCTAATTGATTAAGTTTAATTTGTTGAAAGGTCATGAGAATTATATGTTCAAATTTAAGTTTTAGTGTCTTTAATATTTTGAAGTTTTATTTTAAATTGAGTTTGAACTGTTAAGGCTAATTAGCAAGATTAGTTTTTAGGTGTATTTTAATTAATCACTTTTTTAATACTTAGATTATTTAATTTAATGACTTTTATTATTATTATTATTATTATTATTATTATTCTAGTAGTTTTTATTTTAATTTAACAATTAATTTACCCCTATTATTTTCATAATTTAAATTCATTCATTTATTTTATCATTTGTTTGAGTTATTATTTATAGTTATAGTTTCCAATTTTTAAAGGAAATTTTAATGATTGTTGATTATTATTTAGGATTGGTTGCTTTTAGGTTAAATGTATTCACTAATCCTAGGATGAGGTGTCATTAAGTTTTCTATATTTAATATTTTCTTTTATAAATGATACATGTATCCTAAATTTAAGTTCTCTATGACCCGTCCTTAATTTTTGTCATTAGCTATCATTAATGTTATATGGAATGAAAAATATTGTTACAAACCATTTGAACATACGCGCACATGTAAATGACTTTTGGATTCGAAATAATCAATTAGAATTTAAATAACAAAAATACATAATAAAAAAAACTAGGATTTTAATAGGGCCCTATGATTGGGAGCTCGCAAAATCACAATAGGGGTTTTGAGCCTTAAGGCTATCAAAGCTTTCAAAATACTTATAGCATACCGGAGCCAACGTCTGGTGGTTATGTCTAAAGTAGCTCTACCCGATTGGATAGAGGCAATTGACACCTTTAGTTCCTTTTCTTTTGCTCACCTAATTAATACCATTCCTTATAGTTCATGTAAACAAAAAGAAGAAAATAGGTAGTAGAAGCACATTTAATAATTAAAAAAATAATATTTAAATCCAAATGTACCTTTTTCAGGACTTGCACACCGGTTCGATTAATTATCTTTTAAAATTTTCACTTTTGAAAGCATACTTTATATTTTTCCAACATTCACCCCAAGACACAAGATAAGAGAAGAAGAAGAAGAGAGAGAGAGAGGTACATAGAAAGAGATCTTTTGCTTTTCAACACTTTCATTCAAAACCATCAGTCCCTAAAAAAAACCATCAATCCCTAGCACAAACAATTTTATTTTTTGACATATACTTCACTTTTTCCAATTTTCATCTTCTACTTTCATAATTCATATACTTCCCAACACATGCTTTACTTCCCAACGCATATACCTTTCTAACTTACACTTCCACCTTAAAACATAGAATCTCCACTTCCTACTTTTCACACACCTTGATTTCAACTTTTCAAGACACATTGATCACTTTTCTAAGTCAAACACAAATCACTTTCCAAAATCACTTCGATACGTTATCAAAGAATTATCTTGATCGAGCACGAATCTCGAGGCAAACATCATGTTAAAAACTTCAAAAATTAAATCCGGGATCACCTGAACTCCGATTTCAGCAAGCTTATAGTCAAACTGAGCGTTTTGGAAATACGAACCCAACGACATCAAATTCAACTCAATCCGAACCCAAATGAGCCCAAATCAAGCACCCAAAGTGCTATTGGAAAGCTCATACCACAATTTGAGTTACCAAACGGTCTCCAATTTTAACGAGCTTGTACTCGAATCGAGCGGCTCGACGAGACGAATCCAACAAGCCTAAGATCGCCGAATTCCGACATCACTAAGGCCTTCAAATGTCCAACAAACGGTGCACGATCGAAGGATTCAACATCAACCGTCAATTCGACTACTCCCTATTCGCCCCTGATCTCACACCTATTACAAGCCATGCCACTCCTGAAAAACTATAAATAGAGCCCTCATTCTTCACAAGAGGGGAATCAAGCAAGAAAAAGAAGGTAAGAAGAAGAGAAGGGGAAGGAGAATCAGCTCCTCCTCAACCACCGCCGGAGTTCTTCCTGCTGCCCGAACACGCCGGAATTCTGCCCGACTTCCACGGGACGTGAAAATTCTACCCATGTTCCACAAATTTTTAAAATTCTTCCCAATTAACGACAGAGTTCCCTCATGACGCCAAAACTCCGAATGATGCCGGAGTTCTCCTCAACCACCAACAGACGTCGGACTTCTACTCGATGTCAGACCTTCACTCCTCGCAAAGTTTCTACCTGATGCCGAACTTCCACCGGTTATCGGACTTTCGTTGGATGTATATCCAAAGATGGATTTCTTTCCATTATTGGACTTCTACCTAACGTCGTCCTTCTGACCTTCATCGTTAGACACAATCCTTCCAGCCTCCGTCGCAAGACAACGATCCTCCCGATCTCCGTCGCCCACCGACAACGGTCCTTTCAACCTCCGTCGCCCGCCGACTACAGTTTTCCTGACTTACGTCACCCACCGACTATAGTCCTTCCGACCTCCGTCGCCATCTGACTACGGTCCTCCTGACTTACGTCACCCGCCGACTACAGTACTTCCAACAAAGCGAATACGTCAACAGTGACTCTTTGTATTCCTAACATGTAATGTACTTCATATAATGTACATCAGACACATGCCTTCCTCAAAGGAAGGGCCTCATTTGTAATCGACTACAATACTAGTGGATTCATTCAAACTGGGCTAGGCCCCGTGGTTTTCCCCCTTTTCAGGGGTTTTCCACGTAAAAATCTCGGTGTCTCATAAATCCTAGACACTCTCTCTTGTCTGATTGCGTGCCAGATTTTCGTACAATGCTAAGACGATAAACTTTATATTTCTCTACCACCGCGAATAGTCCTGGACGCAACAGTTTGGCGCCGTCTGTGGGAAAGTGATTCCCGACTTGGGGGGAAATTTTGGCTCCAACCTCAAAAGATTATTCTACTGCTATTGATGCATCAATTTCATGAAAATCAAATTCAGACTAGGGGCAACCTTGACTACAATTTTAGTTAAGAAAATCCCTTCAAGAATTTCAAAACTAAGACGGTATATAAGGAAACTCCCCAAAAATGCAAGGAAGTTTCCGATAAATGTCAAGCCACGTACAGTCCCTTACTGGACTTCTACTCCTTGGGCAAGGTCTTGATCTTGACCTCAAAAAGCCAGTAATAGTCTAAAGATAGACCATTTTTTATCTTTGATGGGATACACGCGGCGTTCGCCCCCTCCCAAACAAAACAAAATCAATCACAGGGGGATTCAATTCGACCTCTTCCACACAGGTTAACGTCATCGAGCAGGGCTCTGACATACAACCTCGGATAGGTCTTACATCATTGGTGAATTCTCTTGACCTCTTCCATACAAGTTAACGTCGTCGAGAAAAAGCTCCGACATACAACCTCGGATAGGTC
>NW_021319165.1:7125-35246 GCF_001605985.2 Dendrobium catenatum
GGCAACAGCTGGGGGGTTTCATTTTTATGAATGGGAGAGAAGAGAAGTGGGAGGCGAACCTGGAGAGTGCCAATCAGAGAGAGAGGCAGAGAGGAGAGGGAGTTCTGCTAATACCAAGGAGAGGGAGATCGTGGGTGTGGTTAGACCAGCCCTAGCTCCTACTAAACTGCCTAGAATTATTTTAAATGAAATTTATATATTAACTTAAACAAATTTAATTAAAATTGTAATTTAGATAGTTTGAAATAAAATGAATAATTTAATTTATTTAACTTGTAATGAGTCAAATTAGAATAATTAGAGTCATCTATATTAAGTTGTACTCGTATTAAGTGGGTTGGGCTCAATGTGGAGTTGATTTGATTTCGATCAATTCAAGATGGGTTGAATAAGAAAGCTAAGTCCATGCTATGTCATTAGGAATCCACTTAAGAGAAATCCTTTGGGGGCGATGTCTATACTAGGCTATGAATACCTATGTGTTAGAGATGGATTCCGGGGAGGTTGACCTCGACTAATGAGATCAACAAATGGACCCCTAATAGGCAGCCAAAGTTTATCGTGTGTATTGGTGTTGACCAAAATAATCAACTAGATCTTAACTTAAATTGAAAGTCTGAGTATATGAATTGAAGGAAATTTGAGCTTTGATTGATAATCGAAATAAAAGTTGATAAAGATTTGAGTTAATTAATTCACTTTAAGATTGATGATGGCAATGATGGCTGTAGCTAATAATAACTAAGGAGATAATATCAATTGGTAAAGTCAAGATATGGAATAATTGAGTGTAGTGATTTGAATGTGGTTTGACATGAATATAAGAGTTTGAATGTGATTTTGATTAAGACTAATGTGTTCTTTCTAGTTTAAGAGGAAGGATGCCACCAAGTGGGTACTTACACCTAACTCAACATACTAGAGGATGTCTTCAAATAAAATAGGGAAACCAATAAAATATATTGCATATAATCTTAGAAGGTTTAAACTTTAAGTTTTACTAGGATGGTGCCATGTGGGCGTTATCTAACTCTTGCGAATGATCGTGAGGAAAGGATGCCTAAGTGTGGGGACTCACACCTAACCTCAGAGGATCGGATGATCATATAGAAAGAAAACTTAAGTGTGGGTACTAACACCTAACAATTGAGGATCATATTTAAGATTTAAGATTTACACTAGGATGATGCCACGAGGGGCATTCTCCACCACTAGCGGATGATCATGAGGAAATGAAGCCTATGTGTGGGGACTTACACTTAATCTTAGAGGATTGAATAATCACATGGAAAGGAAGCCTAAGTATGGGGTCTCGCACCAAACCATAGAGGATCAGATTTAAGATTTAATATTTACACTAGGATGGTGCCACGAGGGGCATTCTTCAACTCTGGCGGATGATAATGAAGAAAGGATGATTAAGTGTGGGGACTCACACCTAACCTCAGAGGATTTGTTGATAATATGGAAGGAATTCTAAGTATGGGGACTCACACCTAACCATAGAGGATCAGATTTAAAATTTAAGATTTATATTAGGATGGTGTCATGAGAGGCATTCTCCAACTCTAGTAGATGATCGTGAGGAAAGGATGCCTAAGTGTGGGGACTCACTCCTAACCTCAAATGATCTTATGATCATATGGAAAAGAAGACTAAGTGTGGGGACTCACACCCAACCATAGAGGATTATATTTAAAATTTAAGATTTACATTAGGATGGTGCCAAGAGAGGCATTCTCTAACTCTAGTGGATGACCACGAGGAAAGGATGCCTAAGTGTGGGAACTCACACCTAACCATAGAGGATCGGATGATCATATGGAAAACAAGCCTAAGTGTGAAGACTCACACCTAATAATAGAGGATCAGATTTAAAATTTAAGATTTACACTAGGATGGTATCATGAGGGGTGTTCTCCAATACTAGAGGATGATCGTAAGAAAAGGAATCATAAGTGTGGGGACTTACACCTAACCTCAGATGATCGAATGATCATATGAAAAGGAATCATAAGTATGGGGATTCATACCTAACCATTGAGGACCAAATTTAAGATTTAAGATTTACACTAGGATGGTGCCATGAGGGGCATTCTCCAACTCTAGCAGATGATCGTGAGGAAATAATGCCTAAGTTTGGGAACTCACACCTAACCTCAGAGGATCGGATGATCATATGGAAAGGAAGCCTAGGATGGTGCCACTTGGGGCTTTCTCCAACTCTAGTAGAAGATTATAAGGAAAGGATGACTAAGTGTGGGGATTGTCGCAATATAAGATCCCTAGTATATAATTTTGATGATGAAAAATAGCATTGATTGAATTATTACATTCTTCCTTGAATATTTTAGTTGTTATTTTTATCTATGAGCACTAACATTTTAGGTAAAATATACAACACTTAAGACTGTTGAAAACTCAAAACTAGGTAGAATATGATGTGAAAGAGTCTGTAATTTATATTTTCTTCATTTTTGATTTCTTGAGTCTAGCTACAAAAGAGTGTATGCAAATTGGGTGACCATGCACACACAAAGGGGGAGATTTTTTAAATAAATAAAAACTTTTAAAGATAAATCATACTGTACGATTTTTATTTGTACTATAGGATCTGTTATCTAAAAATAGGCTTAAAAGCTAATTGGAAGATTAGTTTTTGTGAACTAATTGTATTGTATGATCTTGATCATTTTGTATAATTTGTTTTGATCTAAAAACACTAGCTGTTAGATTAAGTTAAGTAAGATTTTGAATTTTAATTTTTGAACCATTCGTACTATATGATTATAATCGTATTGTACGATCATTTAAAATCATGCTAAAATTAACCCCCATAATTGGACAACCAAATTGTGATTAATTAATGATTTATATTCATACTATATAATCATTATTGTAATGTATAAAGAATAGAGATGAAATTTGGTCATTCCATAGATCGTACCTGACGAAACCATGATTTTTGTTTTAATTATACGGTACAATACTAATATCGTATTGGACAAACTACTTGAAATTGACTAACTATACTATACAAAGTATACAATACATGATGATTAACAAAGATGATTTTTGGTCGTCCAAGGATTCGTCTCGTATCAACAGAGGAAATATAATAGATCGTACTGGATGATCTCTAGATCGTACTATACGATGTCTTTAAAAATTGTGAACTGGTCATTCTCCTTCGTACTAAGATAAGACTAGTTTTGAATTGATCGTAATGTATAAACTTGGATCATACTGTATTAATAGTGATGACTAAATATAAATTTTTAGGGTTTATTGAAGCCTATTATAAAAGCAATTCTTTAACCATTTTCTAAAGGGATGTGAAGAGAGGAACGTGGCTGAAGAAGGAACTTTGAGAAGGAGCTTGAGCATGAGGGTGAAGAAGTATGAGGGGAATCACACAATTGCTCAGGGCTACCTGAACACTTGCTCCTCCTATGGCCTTGGTGAGTCTTTTGGGATCTCTCTAGGGAGAGAGGCTTCTTAATCATTCCTACAGGTTCTCTGCCTTCTCTAGGTGGAAGAAAAGGAGTTAAGGTTCTCTGCCTGTGAAAAGTGTTTTGGTCCTCTACCGCACTAGGTTGGTGAAAGAGAGTTTTGTTAGGGCTTCTCTGCCTTACTGAGGAAGCAAAAGAAGAGTCAATTTGTGTTAGTGCAGTACATGGAATGGAGGGCTCTGAGGAGTGGACGTAGGTGAAGATTTGATCGAACCACTATAAAATCTGGTGTGTTCGTTCTAATTTTACTTTCAACATTTTTCTTTTTTCACTTCATCTTAGTTAAAATTGCTTGATAAATTTCTCAGATCTATATTTTGTTATAATAATTAGAATTTCATCATCACTATTTTTCAAGATATATTTAATTAGTTAGCTTCTACATACAAAAATTAAAATTGCCTATTTCAAAATGTTTTGAAAATTCTAAAAAAATTAGTACTCTTACTTAGGATTATTTTAAAGCACCAATTTACCTCCCTATTGGAGAATCTCGTACTTTCAAGTGGAATCAGAGCAAGGTATCAAAAATAGTATTTTAGAAAACCTTGAGATAAATGATTAATGACATATTTTGGTAATAGTAACACTGAGGAGGGTTATTTAGTAACCCATCTACATTTATTTGAAAACATTCCATTTAATTTCTAAAAACTTGCATGTCCACATTTCTACAATTCATTGACTATAAAATTTGGCATATGATTCAAATCGGTTACTCACTTCCATCACATACTATTAATGGTGTTAAAACTAATATTCTCTTTAATGAATGGAGCAATGAGGATAGGGAATATGCACAGTAAAATGCTAAGTGTTTGAATTATTTCTTTTATGCTTTAAAATACGAAGACTATATGTGTGTTTCTACATGCACTACCGGAAAAGAGATTTGGGATAGGTTGTATATCACCTATGAGGGCCAGGCTTTGTTGTTTAGGCTAAATATTCTTTTACATGACAATAAACTTTTTTATATAAAACCTAGTAAGACTTTGTCTGATAAGTAAAAAAGGTTCACCCAGATAGTAACATCCTTGCATGCACTAGGTGGAGAACTATTAAATTCTAAAAAAGTTAATAAAATTCTACATTATTTACCTAGCTCTTATGATGCAAAAATAATTATGATTATTGAATCAAAATATTTAAATATTTACTCTATTGACAAATTACTTAGATCACTCATTGCCTAAGAGCAAAGAGTGAGTCAAAGGCAAAATGTGTAGGAGAAAATAAAAATGAGAGAACGGTGGCTCTAAAAGAAAATGATTATGATAGTAACAACTCTTCAGCAGATGAGGATGATGTAATAGCCTTGATAATGTGCTAGTTCAAGAGCTTTCTAAAAAGAAAATAGAAAATATAATCAAAATAACTTTAATAAAGGTAAAAGGTCACAAATCTACTAAAGTTTCATTTGACACAATTTGTTTTGAGTACATAAAGCCAATATAACTTTGAGTTGACTACCCCAATCTAAAGACTCACCTGATCAAAAAAAAAAGGTGAAGATAAACCAAAGTATGAAATGGA
Organism: Dendrobium catenatum; assembly: GCF_001605985.2. NCBI lineage: Eukaryota > Viridiplantae > Streptophyta > Magnoliopsida > Asparagales > Orchidaceae > Dendrobium > Dendrobium catenatum. The sequence continues at coordinate 12,174 of NW_021319165.1, forward strand.
CAAGAAAAAGACACATAAAGCCTTTTGGGTCGACTCTGCCTTAAAATTATTAGAATAAGAAGTAGAGGATGAGGTAACAAATTTATATCTAATGGATAATGATAATCTTGATCAATTTGATTAAGATGAGGTATGTCAACTCTACTATGATGAATTACTTATCATTTCTAAAAATATTCATGATTCATATAAGAAGCTTAAGAAAATGCATGCTAGTCTTAATATTGTATTTTCTACTTTATAAAAATAGTATGCTAGTTTAATTACTGAACACTCTTCTTTAGATAGTGATTATATAACTTTATTAGATGAGTTTGATGCATTAAATAAAAAATATTTTAATTTATCTGATGCACATAATTCCTTGAAAACATAACATATTGAGCTAAAAAAGCATTTAATGATTTAGATGAACTTGCATGTCAATTAGATAGCAGTGAGCATGTATTAAAAGAGGAAGTGACAAGCTATGAACATGCAAATAAATATTTACAAGCAAAAATTACTATACTGGAAAATAATAAACCATCACCTTCAATGGCTAAGTGGTGTAACTCCTCAACACAACATGCATCCATAAACCTAAAAAGAGACACCATTATCCACATAGGTTAGTAAACCAATTTCCTGGTGTTAGGTGTTACTCTTGTGGTATGTTAGGAAACATAGCCCGCACTTGCACTATCCACTATAGGACACACTTAGTGTGGAGGCCTAAATTGTATTTATCACAACATAACATGCATACATCTCATTCATTAAAGCATAAGGTGGAACATAAACTCACTTGGGTTCCCAAAACTAACCTTTGAATAAAATTATAGGGATGCTCTCACAAAAGGCCTAGTGAGAGCATGTGGTATCTAGATAGTGGCTACTCGAGGCATATGACTTGTGATATAAAGCAGTTCATCACACTAGAGTCCAGGTAAGGAGCTAAGATAACATTAGGAGATAAGACCACTAGGAAAATGGTGAGATCATATACAATTAGAAACTCTAAATATATTATGATTGAAAATATTCTATTAGTTAATGGTTTAAAGCATAATTTGTTTAACAATAGTCAACTATATGATAAAGGCTTTAATACAAAATTTCTTTCTAACAAATGTATGATTAGCCTAGATGATAAACTTGTGTTAGAAGAAAAATGAGTAAACAATGTTTACATGTTAAAATTAATTAGTATTGAATACTCAAATTCCTGTGTTTAAAAATAATAATAGATGATTCTTGACTATGGCATAGGAGACTATGCCATGTGAGAATGAAAACACTTAGGAATATTACTCAGAAATGCCTAGTTATAGGCATAACAAAGTCGCACTTGCACTATGTGATGCCTTCCAACTACATAAACAAGTAAAATCATAATTTCTTTCAATCAAAGATATCAACACCTCTAAGCCACTAAAAATTCTTCTCATGGACCTATTTGGACTAATTAATTTAGCCAGCCTAGGAGAAAAGACTTATAGATTTATGATAGTAGTTAACTTCTCTAAATTCACTTGGGTAATATTCTTAGCACATAAGAGTGAGTCATTTGAGAAATTTCAAACATTCTCAACTTTGACTCAAAGAAAATTAGAATATGAAATCTCAATAATATATAGTGATCATGGTGGGGATTTCAAAAATGATAGTTTTGAATCCTTTTGTTAAGAGATAGGAACATAACATAACTTCTCTGCCCCTAAGACCCCTAAAATGGAATAGCTGAGAGAAAAAATAGAACATTAATTGAAGCTGCTAGGGCAATGTTAGCTGAATACACTCTCCCTATATATTTTTGGGTAAAATTAGTGCATACTAGTTGTTACGTTTTAAATAGGATGAATGTTAGATCCAAACTTAATAAGACACCTTATGAACTTCTTAAGAGTAGGACATCCAATTTTTTCCACTTACATGCTTTTGGATGTAAATGCTTTATATTAATAAATGGTAAGTCACCATTAGGAAAGTTTAATCCTAAATCTTATGATGGTGTCTTCTTAGGTTATTCATATATAGGAAAAGCCTATAGAATATTTAATAAAAGGACCCTAGTAGTATAAGAGTATACTCATGTAGTATTTGATGAATCAGATAAGACCTCTAAACCTAAACTTGAAGAAGAAGAAAAAGAAGTTGAGGTTATTCAGATGGTGAAAACCAATACCATAGTGGATAGAGTAGAATCACATGAGCAATTTCTTAGAGACTGGAGATAATCTTCTTGTCATCCTAGAGTTTGATCTTAGGAGACCCATATGAAGGCGTAAAAATTAGGCATGGACTTAGAAAGGAGGTTAGTCATTCTACATTTATCTTGATGATAGAACTCACCAATATAAATTAAACCTTAGGAGGTGAATTTTGGATCCTAGCAATACAAGAAGAGCTAAACTAATTTATTAGGAATGATGTGTGGGAATTAGTCAAGAAACCTAAGGAGCAAAGTGAGGTTGCAATAAAGTGGGTCTTCAAAAATAAGATGAATGACTCTGGAATAGTAGTACAAAATAAGGTCAGATTAGTAGCTAAGGGGTATAACCAAATTGAAGAAATAGACTTGGAGGAAACCTTTGCCCAAGTAGCAAGACTAAAATCCATAAGAGTGATGTTAGCATTTGCTTGCTTCTAAGGTTTTAAATTATATCAAATGAATATTAAGAGTGCCTTCCTAAATGAAGTAATTAAAGAGGATGTTTATGTTGAGTAATCCCTCGGATTTGAAAATTCAAAACTTTAAACCATATTTTCAAATTGAAAAAGGCATTATATGGGTTGAAATAAGCACCTAGAGCTTAGAAAGAAAGGATAAACACCTTTCTACTAGATAGATGCTTTATTAAGGGTAGCGTATACACCACCCTCTTTCTAAAAAGGTTAGGAGATGAGATACTCATTATCCGAATTTATGTAGATGATATCTTATTTGGATCTTCAAATAAAAACCTATATGATGAATTCTCAAAAATAATGAGCAACGAGTTTGAAATGAGAATGATTGGAGAACTTAATTATTTCCTTGGATTTAGTGTGAAACAAATGGATGATGGAACCTTTCATAGCCAATCTAAGTACATCAAGTATATTCTAGAAAAATACTAAATGGATAATACTTAAGACTATGAACACCCCATGAGCTCCACTATTCAATTAGACAAAGATCCAAATGGAAAATTTGTATATCAGAAAAAATATAGGGGAATAATTAGATCTCTTCTCTATTTGATTACAAGTAGATCGGACATAATGTTTAGTATATGTCTTTGTGCTAGATTTCATACTTACCCAAAAGAATCTCACTTAACGGATGTCAAGAGAATCCTTATATACCTACTGAAAACCCCAAACTTAAGAATATCATATCCTAGACATAACACTTCTTTTGAAATCATAGGATTTTTATATTCTGATTTTGTAGGATGTATGATAGATAGGAAAAGCACTTCTAAAACTTATCAATTCATAGGATAGTCCTTAGTTTCCTGGTTCAGTAGAAAACAAATTTAGTAGCCCTTTATATAGCTTAAGCATAATATATAGCAGTAGGGAGTTTTGTTGCTCAAGTTTTATGGTTAAAATAATAACTCTTAGATCTTGGACTAAATGTAGGAACCATCCCAATTATGTGTGATAATAATAATATAATATGCATATCCAAAAATCTAATTCAATACTCCTACACAAAGCATATAGACATTAAGCATCACTTTATAAGTGATCAAGTAGCCAAGGGAGATATAGAGTTGCATCATATAGCTACAGGAGATCAATTGGTATACAAATTAAAAAAATCGCTAGCTTATGACACCTTTAGCACCTTGAGGATAAAACTGGGTGTTATAGATATTCATGCTTAATCCAAGAAAATAAAATTCTATTCGCAAACCATCCATTATACATGTTTTTAACTTCTTTTTTTCAAATTAAATGTTAAATTAGAATATATATGTTTTTAACTTGCATATGTTTGTTCATGTACTCGTTTTTATGTTATTTGTTGTTCCTTGTTAAATAAAACTAAAAAAGTTTATTCTGAATGTGTTTGTTCTTATGTTCTTATGTTCTTATGTTTGTTGTTTATGTTAAAAAAATTTTAAAACATATATTTTTTTTAGTTTGAGATATTTCTTGATCATCATACACACGTCTCACTAAATCACCAAAATTCTCAACTTTTTATTCTTATAGTACTGTACAAAGCACAGTTATAATGTACAATCTTCACAAATGCATATATTACAACCCTCTATTTAATCAATTGTCCAGATTAGCTAACGAATTCACAAATAGTACAGTACGAACTACTACTCATAATGTGTGATCCATGCGTCACTAACTGTTGAGGAATTTAATATGTTTGGCATAAAATTATTGACATTTGTACTATAAGATACCTCCCTTCGTACAGTATGATACACTTATCAAATAAGATTGGGATGAATTTAACTCGGTCAGTACAATAATAATTGTACTTTCGTACTATACGAACTCCCATTCATACTGCATAATACTTTTTGCAATGGTTGTACCGATGACTCCTCGAGATGAACAAAATTCCTTAAGATCGTTCAATATGATATTGATCATACTGTATGATTTGACCACTTTTTCTGACAAGTCATTTAGATAAAATTACTACTCTAATAAAACTGTACGAGCATCTTCGTACTGTACGATTGGTAAAAATTTTATAAATTGGAGGGTTTGTATGGTTCAACTCACTCAACTTCCATCAAACTCTCATCCTCTCAATCTTTCTGTCCAATGGCCGGTGGAAGCAAACATGATAGATTGATATTTGGGAGCTCCTCCTCCTCTCGTCATTGCGACAATCAGTTTCTCTCTACCACAAATGAAGATGCCTACCATAAGTTCAAAGAGGCAGAGATCTCCCCATCTCGTATGTTAAACTAACCAGCCTTGAATTTCAAGGTTATGAAACTTTTTATCTCCACCACTCTCCAATTTCTTCTTACCTTGGCCTTCTCATTTAACTCTGAGCTCATATATAAATTCTAAGCAAACCTTATGATAAATTTAGAACATAACACCTTGACTTCATTTATCTACAAATGAAATGTAGAAATCACTAAAGTAGATCTAGTAGAATACATAGGACTCTCTACACAAGGACCTCATCCCAAATCTCTGATCTCAAATTAGTTTGATTAGACTTCATTTAATCTAATTCTTAGAAATGTGCCCTCAAACCAATGTCAACCCCTTATCCAATCTCTAACTCAGAATGCTCTTATCATCCTGCACGTCTTTTGAACATCCATTATACCCAAAGCTAGGGATCAAATGAATATAACCCCACTTATGTCTGTAGTCACTTACTTAATCATGTCAGGTACCAAATTTTATGAAGCTCAAATGATTCTAGACTACATCCATAACATGACCACTATTCGACATCCAAGTGCCCGACATAAACAAAACATTACCTTAGGATATATTATAGGGTACATTCTTGACACCAAATACCAACTTAATTTTCCTATTCCACCTAATAATCTTCATATATTTTATATGAATGCCTCCTTCTGTATTATTTTCCATCAGGGGCAAGAGAAAATTGAGCTGAATTTTGATGAAGAAGGGGATGCTGCTCCTGCACGACCACCTGTCTACCCTCAGGATGATATTGTTCAGTAGATTGAGCGACTTGAAACTTAACTGGACTACCACATTGACCAATAATAATGATAGAACAAGAAAGATATATGATGGTTTGGTGAAAGATTTACCTCGATAGATCATCAAATTGCCTTTATCCATTTGTTCTTTCAGCCACCACCACCACCACCTGATCAGGATCCACCTTTCAAGTAGCTTTTGTTTGCAATGTTTTTTTTGTACTGCTTTATTTTTTTGGTTGTGATACTTTTCTTTTTGGTGATGTTAAAAGTGGGAGAAGATGTTTATTTTCATTGATTGTATGTTATGTTATTTTTAATATAATCTTCTGCTTATGTTTTTTTGTAATCTTTTTTTATCATCTTTAAAAAAAACAAAAGAAAAAATCAAATTAATTTTTTTTTTGTAACCTCCCAAAGTTTTAAAATCAATCATCTAGTAAGGGGGAGTATCTTGCCTATCAACTAACATTGTTTGACATCATAAAAAAGGAGAGATTGTTGCAATCTAGGACCCCTAATCTATGATTTTGATGATAACAAATAATATTGACTAAATTAGTACTTTCTTCATGGAATATTTTAGATGTTATTTTTATGTGTGAGCACTAACATTTTAGGTAAAATACACACCGCTCAAGATTGTTGAAGACTTAAGACTGGGTAGAATAGGATGTGAAAGAGTCTATAATTTATAATTTCTTCATTTTTTATTTCTTCAGTATGACCACAAAAGAGTGAATGCAAATTGGGTGATCATGTACACACACATGAGAAGATTTTTTAAATAAATAAATTTTTTTAAATATAAATTAAACTGTATGATTTTTATTCGTTCTGTACTATCTGTTATATGAGAATAGGCATAACAGCTAATTGGAAGATTAGTTTATGTGAACTAATCATACTATACGATCTTGATCATATTGTATGATTTGTTTTTATCTTAAAACCTTAGCCGCTAGATTAATATAAGTAAGATTTTGAATTTTGATTTTTAAACTATTTGTACTTTACGATTATAATTGTACTGTACAATAATTTTAAATCTCACTAAAATTAGCCCCCATAATTAGTCAATTAATTTATGGTTAATTAATGATTTTTATTCATACTATACAATCCTTATTGTATTGTATGAAGAATAGAGATAGAATTTGGTCGTCCTATATATCGTACCAGACGAAACCACGATTTTTATTCTAATCATATGATACGATATTAATATCGTATTGGATGAACTACTTGAAATTAACTAATCGTATTATATGAAGAAAACAATAGGGATGATTAATATAGACGACTTTTGATCATCCCAGGATTCATCCTGTACGAATAGATGAAATATAATAGATAGTATTGGATAATCTCTAGATCGTATTGTACGATGTCTTGAAAAATTGTGAATTATTCGTTCTCCTGCTTACTAAGAAGGGACTAATTTTGAACTGATCATACTTTATGAACTTAGATCATACTGTATGAAGAGTGATGGCTAACTTGAATTTATTAGGTTTCTTGAAGTCCATTATAAAAGCAATTCTTTAACATTTTTCTAAAGGGATGTGAAGAGAGGAATGTGTCTTAAGAGGAACTTTGAAAGGGAGCTTTTGAAGAAACTTAGGTTTGTGAGAGGAAGGAGAAGGTGAGCTTAAGCGTAAGGGAGAATGAGTGTGAGGGGAATCACATGGTTGCTCTAGGCTAGCTTAATGCCTTCTCTTCGTGTGGCCTTAGTGAATCTTGTCGGAGCTCTCTAGGAAGAGAGGCTTCTTTGTCGGTCATCGAGGTTCTCTGCCTTCTCTAGGAGGGAGAAGAAGGAGTCAAGGTTTTCTGTCTATGAAAAGAGTTTTGGTCCTCTACCACACCGGGTTGGTGAAAGAGAGTTTTATAAGGGTTTCTTCGCCTTTTTGAGGGAGAAAATGGAGAGTCACTTTATGTTAGTGCAATATACATAGTGGAAGACTCTGGGGACTAGACATAGGTCAAGGTTTGACCAAACCATTATAAAATTTGGTGTGTTCATTTAGATTTTACTTTATGTATTTTACTTTATAAAGTTAATCTTAGTTATAACTACTTGATAAATTTATGAGATCTATATTCTGTTGTGATAATTAGAATTTCATCATCACTATTTTTTAAGGCATATTTAACTTGTTAGCTTCCACATACAAAAATTATAATTGCTTATTTCTAATTGTTATGAAATATCCAGAAATAATAAACTCTTATTTTGTATTATTTTTAAAGCACCAATTCACCCCACCTCTTGACGCATCTCATAATTTTAGGGACTCACACCTAACTTCATAGGATCAGATGATCATATGGAAAAGAAGCCTAAGTGTGGGAACTCACACATAATCATAGAGGATCATATTTAAAATTTAAGATTTACACTAGGATGGTGCCACGAGGGGCATTCTCCAACTCTAGCAGATAATCGTGAGGAAAGGATGCCTAAGTGCGGGGACTCACACCTAACCTCATATGATTAAATTTATACATTTAAAAATTTAATGAAGATATGATGTCGCTTGGGATGCTTATGCTTCACTTCAAGATTAAGATTACGATGACAGCAAGTTGGTACTTACACCTCTCTTCAAGGATGTCAATAGGCTGTCGTAAGTGTCAGCTTAAATCTAAAGATAGATTTAAGGGTTAGCTACCGTAAGAGCGAACTTAAGCTAGAAGTCAATAGGATGCCAAAAGAACTGACTTAGACCTAAAAACATTTTTAATCATGTTAGCTACTATAAAAGCAGATATATGCCGGATGTCAATAGGATATCATAAGAGAGGACTTAAACCTAAAGATAGATTTAATCAGGTTAGCTATCATAAAAGAAGACATATGTTAAAATTCAATAGGATTCTGTAAGAGCAAACTTAGACCTAAAAACAAATTTAAATAGGATTGCTGATGTAAAAGAACACTTATACGAGATGTTAATAGGATGCCAAAGAGCGGACTTAGACCTAAAGATATTTAATTATGTTGGTTATCATAAAAGTGGACTTATGCCAAAAGTCAATAGGATTCCATAAGAGCAGACCTAGACCAAAAGATGGATTTAAATAGGATGACTGCCATAAAAGCAAACTTATGCCAGATGTCAATAGGATGCCGTAAGAGCGGGCTTTGACCTAAAGATAAATTTTATCAGGATTTGAAATATAATGCATATTTGATTTCTTTAAAAATTTGATCTTTTACCTCCATCATAAATGACATTAAAAACTTGAAAATATTCTACTAGAGATCAAAAGCTTTTGTATATGTCATTTTCTAGAAGGGAATGGAAAACATTCGGAACAATGATAGTCTTGAAATTCTGTAGATTAAAAATTCATTTTCTCCTCCATTATAAATGATCCTCATAACTTTTAAATGTTTTACTAGGGATTATGTTTTTATATCGGATCATCATATGTGAAGAAAACAAAAGGATAAAGAGGGTGGTAGTTCAATCATATTTGAAATGTAAAAGTTTAACAAAGCATCTTGACCACTGGAAGAGGAATGCAAGATTTTGATTAAAGATTCATTCCATAATTTAATTTTTCTTGAGTAACTCAAATAAAATAATATGGATTTTCTTAGAGTTCTCATATGCATGTTATAAGAGAACTAAATGCAGCATGATAAATTTTATTTAGGAAAATTTTAACGTTTTCATGAGTTGTTAAAGAACAAGGAGCATATTTGAGCATCCTTTGTAGTGAAAGCGCCAAGGAATATCAAATACTCATGATGATTAAGAAAAGTTTAATTTTCATCAAAGAGTGAAAGCTTTGTTTTTCATTTGATAATTTTCTTATAATATTTGAAAGTGATCGCTTAAATTTTAATCATCTTAACCCAATGAAAATGACATGGGAAAAGATTTAAAAACTCAATAAAGGATGGGTTGACTCCCTCTAAATTAAATAATTTAAATATGAACAAAATGAGTTTTAATCAAAAGAAAAAACTTAACAACTTGCTTTAAAGAAAAGTGTAGTTTCACATATATTGAATTTCAAAGCTATGGAAGGATTCTTTAATAGGGATAGAGTTATTTAGACTCTAACATCCGATTCTAGTTTATGATAAAGTGAAGATATATCTTGAATTGATTTTTCTATCTATTTGAAAAAGCAATTATGGACTTTATCAAGAATAGGATCCTTCTAATTCTAACATCCATGATTAGTCAATTATGGACAAGGTCAAATTGTAGGGTCAAATTTTAGCTTGATTTTGGTTTGAAATTTGACAAAAATTCAAACAAAGATATCATCAACATTATTAAGGATAAAACCAACTTGATTTTGGTTTCTATCTATTTGCATAGAGTTTTATATTCATAAATATCTCTATAAATCTTCGAGTATCAGGACCATGTCTAGAATCTCATTCAAATTGAGAGAAGTTAAAAAGAGAATTGAATATATTTGGATCATGATTTATTTATGCATCTCAATTAGGTTAGTTATGTGAAACCCAATAATGCACAACCAGCACCATTATAAGTTCAGTTAAATTGACCATCTTTGTGATTTTTCTTGATAATGATTTGAAGATATGAACTGACCTACTCAAGATGCAAACTAGAGAGGTATCGGGATTTAGATTTTGTTAACCCATATCAAAGCTCCCTATAAGCAAAATTTGGGTTTCCTTCTTCTTCTATTTCTCTTTCTTTTTTTTTTTAATAAAAATCTTATCCAAACAGAATTGAATTGAAGATAAAAGCTGAATTCTTTCACATCTTTTGCATAACATATATTTGTAAATTTTATAAAGCATAAATACATGATGATGATTCTAAATCAAGATTCTCATAGTCAAGTATTAAAAATATTAAAAGATAAATGGATCATTTGACATTCAAGGATTAGAAAGGGAAGACATATCTTTATTTTCTTTATTTCTCTTTTTTTACAACATATATTTTTTTTTAAACAAACCACATGATAAATAGTATGTTTATCATATTCATGGGTTGTTATTTTTTTCATCTCTTTTTTTTTTAGGCCTCCTTTCTCAATCTTTGAAAGACCATTCTCAATTGTAATATCATCTTCGAAGCCTGAGGGGATAAAATTAACCCTCTTTTGCAAGGAGGATATATTGATAAATCAAACATGATCCTATGATGATAACAAATAACTTGACTATGATAATTATGAAATAGATTTATAAATATACAAAAATACTTATAAGATAAATAATATCAAGAAGATTGATAATATTTTTATTTCTAACACTAACATCAATTTGGCATTGATTTTGATTCAAAGGAATTTCTTTCTTTCTTTTTAAGTAGAGATAATATATTGGGCGAACTCAAATATGATTTTTTTATCACTATTGAAGAAGGAAACTATTAAAGATGTTATGAAGCCAACAAACTTAGTATCAATTCAAGACGTGTCAATTAATTTTGAGGGAAAGCCACATGATAGAGGGAATGTTAACCATATCATGGGTTAACCTTAATAAAGAACCTTAAATTGTCCTAAGTTGTTAACTCAAATAGTAATTTAAGATGATAAATCATAACAAGAATTGCTCATGACTTTTCTCAAATGGAGTGATAAATCCAAGAATAAACTTAGCTAAGATTTAATTTATAAATATCACCATAAAAGAAAACTTCAAATGGTGAACAAAGGCTTTTATATAATTGATTTGGTTAATTATCTTTATCACAATCCTTAAAATCTATTTTCTATCAGAGTTAAACCACATGTCAGAGAACAAATCAATGTATCCATGTGGTACCCTTAGGAAATAAGATTTAAAGACATCTCAAACTCTGACCTACAAGAAAGTTAAAGATGAGGGAATTTAGAATGATTTTCAAACTTCAACACATCAACCAATAATTATACATTCCTAAAATTAGAAAAATCATAATATGGTTGAATAGAAAATTTGAAAATATATTTGAATTTAATTTAGATGATTACTAAAAAACTAGCAAAATCAGCTAATCTTTTGTGATTTGAACTTTCCACCTACATGGTGGGAGGGAGGGAACAAACATTTCTTTTTAGTATTGATAACCATAGGCCACATTCTGTAAGTGTTTAGAGGAGTCAACCACAATGAATTTTTTTTTATTACAACTTAAAGAAAATAGAGAAAATTTTCTTTTAAAAGAAATCAACATGCTATTTTTTCTAACAAAAATTATTTTTATAAGTTTGACTTGTATTCGAACCTTCAAAATCTTCTCAAATTAAATTAACTTTAATCTTGAAAATCTAGCATAGATCCGATTATGGACACAATCCTAGTAAACATATCAAGCTATAAGGGACATGTAACTATAATATGTTATTAGGACAAGAAGAAATTTTTGATTTGAAGGTATGAGCTTTTGGACCCTGTCCTAGCAAACATATTAATCTATAAAAAATATAAAACTGAAATATATTGGTTAAGATAAGGAGAAAATTTTGATTTAAAAGTTCAAATTTTTTTAAGATTTGACCTGCCACATATCGAGTTACAATAATATATAACTACAATAAGTTAGCTAGGACACAGAGAAGTTTAAAATTTTTTGGACCCAATCAAAATAATACTTTGAGTTATTAAAAGAAATAATTATACATACTACTAAAAATTGGGTAAAAAGATTTTTTAAAGTAATTATATGAAGAGGCATAAAGAAAACATCACATCAAAAATAACGGGGGTTCTATAAGACCCCATTTTATAAATTTAAGAGAGGTCGATCAAGTTAACCAAGAATGAAAGGAATAAAATAATCAACATATGAAGGGTAGTTACAATCTATGACAAGCACAAGTATACTACTGATATAAGGGTATTAATCACTATTATAGATGAAGAGAGGATTAGATCCCTAGCACAGTCACCAGAAAATCCTGTTGGAGGAGAATTATAAGCTGCATGTAGATTTGGTGTCCTCCTATTTTGTAATTATATATTGAATTAAGAATAAAGTATAGTCTCGGGGGACTGACACAAAATTCTATAATAGATTAAATATTAAAATAAGATTTTAGAAAATGATATTTCTATGATAATACATAATTTCAAGAATAACATATCATCTCGAAAGATGAACATGCAAATCTATAGAGTGTGTTTAAAATAGAAATAAGGTTTTGAAAATTTAACCATTCTTTTTGTTAGGCGTAACAAGGAGAATATTATATCATCTTAAAAGATTAACATAATATTCTTTAAACATCTAAAAGCAAGAATGGGTTTTATAAAATTCATCATTTCTAAAGTTAAATATAACAAATGGAATATTATATTACCTAAAAAGATAATAATAACATTCTTAAATCTCCAAAGATATTTAAAATTTTAAATAAGGTTTTTAAAATTTATCTGCATCCCTAAAGAGTTTTTCCTTATTTTATAGGAATGAAATAATGTTTATTTTAATCTGGAGTTCTTAAATCTCTATAGGTGCATGCCCCTATAGTTAATTACATTTTATGAGGGGTGCTCCTAAGAAAACTCTAGATTAAAGCAGAGATTTCATACTGTTTAATTATAAAGTAAATGACAAGGAAAGTGTTGCAAATCTGAGATTATGGATTAGACTTTTTATGATAACAAACTTTCATGTTTTCCTACGACTGATTTGCCTACTATCTTTTTACAACCACAAGATCGAATACAGCTCAAGCCAGCACAAGACCAGGTAGATCTAGGTTGAGTCAAGTCTGTATTTTTTCCTTTCTTGAGTCAATCATAAAAGTTGTTCCTGATGCTAAGTAACCATGCACACACACACTTAAGGGGTTTTTAGAATTTTTCTGTTTTGAGTACATTAGCCTGGATGATTTTCCTATCGACCAGGACGATTCAACTAAAAATAGAAACCCTAATTAGGGCATCCTGGTTAAGCAGCCGTCATTAAGCAAATCGTTCTGGACGATACGTGTATCGGCCAGGATGATAGACTTAAGTCAGAAAGAATCAGCTGCCATGATCAATTTAGGTATTCTTTATTTTAAATTATCATTTCGGATAATCTCCATATCGGCCTAGATGATACAACACAATTATGTTTAAATTAATCAAGTAATTATGGAAAGCAATTAAGGCTGATTAATACAATCACATTGACCAGGCCTATCGTAGAATCGGCCGGGATGATGTGCTGGATGATTGACATCAGCCAGACTCTATTCAAGGCGATGTTCAGGATGACTGTACTCGGATTTGAACTAATTGTCCAGGACGATATTGTATCGGCCTGGACGATGTAATCAATTTTTTTATGATTGTCCTGAATCGTCCCAGCTAATTGAGCTTATTTTGTACTGATCAGCCAGGACGATATTTATATCATCCTGAATGTATTTATATCATCCTGGATGATAATGTCAGTTCCTAAAATTCTATTTAAAGGACCCGAATTTTCTCATACTTAAGACCTTGAGTGCTGTTGTCTTAACCTTAAAGAGAGAGAGAGAGAGAGAGAGAGAGAGAGAGAGATAGTGGAACTTATGAGGGGGAGTTTGTGAGAGGGTTCACAAAGGTTGTACCAAGCAAGGTTCTAAGTTGTCATCTCCATTCTTTGTCCTTCGTCCTTGGGAGGTTCTTGGGAGGTCTACTTCAACAAAGGTCTGGGTTCTCTACCTGCTTCTAGAGGAAGCAAAAGGAGTCAGTTCTCTGCTGCACCAGGGTTGGTGAAAAGGAGTCTGTTGTAAAGGCTTCTCTGCCTAGCTGTGGGAGTTAAAGGAGAGATACTTAGTTAGTGCAATACTCGGAGGGTGCCTCTGAGGAGTGGACGTAGGTCAAGGATTGACCGCCACTATAAATTATGTGTGATCTTTCTTTGTTTTGCTTCCGCATTTATTTATTTTTGCACCTTAATTTTTGTAGTGATTTGGTTTCAAGTTTTGTTGTGCTTTGCTAAAAGATTTTTTTTTAAAAAAATACCAATTCACCCCCCCACTCTTTGTTAGCCTCGGGCTAGTTTTTAAGGGCTTAACATCCCTAACGAACTTTCAAGTGGTATCAGAGCGCGATTCAGAAAAACTAAGTTTGAAAACTTTTTTAATTTTGATCCATGGCTAACAATGAAAATCGTAATACTGCAAAAGGGTATTCTATTACTCGACCACCATTGTTTGATAATATCCCTTTTGATTTTTGGAAAACTCGCATGTCTACATTTTTACAATCAATTGATTATCCCATGTGGATGCTTGTTAAGGATGGTTATACACCTCCAACTGGAAAATTGAATGGCGTTACTATTCCACTTCCTTTTACTGAATGGACTCTAGATGATAGGAATTTAGCACAATTAAATGCAAAATGTTTGAACTATTTTTTCTGTGCTTTGAAATCGGAAGATTACATGCGTGTTTTCACTTGCACAACTGGTAAAGAAATTTGGGATAAACTATGTGTCATCTATGAAGGTACTAATGAAGTAAAGAAATCTCGTTTGAACATTCTTTTACATGATTATGAACTTTTTTCTATGAAATCTCATAAATCAATTTCTGATATCAATACGAGATTTACTCAGATTATTACTTCTTTGCATGCCTTAGGAAGAGAATTTTTTAACTATGAAAAAGTGAACAAAATTTTAAGATGTTTGTCTTCCTCTTTTGATGCTAAAATCACTGCAAATTCTGAGTTTAAAGATTTGAATTCTTATTCGATTGATAACTTACTTGGCTCACTCATTGCTTATGAGAAAGGGGTAAACCAAAGAAATCTTGATGCAGGTGAGAGGAAAAAGGAGAAAATGGTGGCACTTAAAGCCAACAACACGGACTCTGATTCTACTGGGTCTGAAAATGATGATATTGCCTTAATCACAAGGCAATTTAAGAGCTTTCTAAGGAAGAGTCACAAGCATCATCAAAATTAGAGAAAAGGTAAGGATAACAAAATATTAAAGGTTCTTCTGATATTATTTGTTTTGAATGCAGGAAGCTTAGACATGTCAGAGCTGATTGTCCTACACTTTAGGATCACTCAAGCAAAGAAAAAAATGAGGAGAAACCTGCTCAAAAAAATTAAGAAGCGAACCCAAAAAGCTTGCTGGGCAGAGTCTGCATCTGACTCATCCGAGACTGAACCTGAAGAAGGGACAACAAACTTGTGCTTAATGGCTGATAATTTTGAACAATCTGACCAAGAAGAGGTATGCCAACCAACTCATAACCAATTGCTCAAAATATGTGAGAAAATCCATGCATCATATAGAAAACTTAAGAAAACTCACGCTAGATTGAAATTGGAGTTTTTGAATTTACAAAAAGATAATAAAATTTTGAGAAAAGATCACTTTCAAATTGATAACAATCACATGTCTCTACTTGATGAATTTGATGATTTAAATAAAAAGCATTCTAAATTAATAATTGAGCATGATTCTTTGAAAGCTTCATACACCTCGCTTGAATCTTATTTTAAAGCTTCTACTAAAGAATACGAGCATAAAAAGCACTGTTTGGAAATTGATTTAGAAAATGCCCACTTGAGGTTTAAAACTGAATTAGATGCATGTAAGAAAAATTGGATGATACCCACATTTGATCCAAAGCCAGTATCTAGGAAGAGCCATTATAACCCAAACCGATTAAGAAATCCTTTTCCTGGAGTGAGATGTTTTTCATGTGGCATATTAGGAAACATAGCACATACTTGCACCATTCACCGTAGTACACGTTGGGTATGGAGACCAAAATTGCATAATTCACTGCATAACACTCATGCATCATATTCTTCTTTTCATAAGAAGGAACCCAAACCTGTTTGGGTTCCTAAATCTATCATTTGATGATTTTACAGGTGTGCTCTCACCAAAGATCTCGTGAGAGCATATGGTACTTAGGATTGCGGAGGCTCATAACTATCAATTACTTATTTATGCTGCTTAATTAAATCCGAGTTACATGATTTTCTGATCAGTTATTTACTTGTTATTTAGTTTGTTTCTTTCTCTACTTTTTACTTTTGTTGTGTTTAGCACATTTTCTTTTGGATCTTCGCTGAATTGATATCTTATGCCTTTTTTTTTTATTTTGAAAATTTATAGTTAATGTTTTACATCTCCTAATCTGCTAAAGGGTAAAAAATACCGTTGATTGTGTCTCTTTCTCTAACCTATTTTGGTGGTAAAAATTTCTTTTCTAACCAAAACTCTATCTCAAATCAACAACTGGATTTTGAAATTGAGATCTTTTTTACCTTGCTACAGTAATCTAGCTTATACCATAATAGTCAAAGTTTTTATGTTACTTCAAGATTTCTCGTTATCCTGTCAATGAATCTCTCACATGATTTTTTATTCTGTTTTGCTGATTATTCTTCATTATATTAGAGAATGAGTTTTTCTTCTCTAATATCTGGAAGATATACTCACAACTAAGAATATTTAAGAGTTTTTGGAAAAGAATCTAGCTTACAAAAATAATGAAAAAAATGGCTAATGATGCAAAAAATAAAATATGCGCAATGATGCCAAATTGAAAAAAAAATAATCAAAAGATGCGCAAAGTGCGCCATTCAATGGAAAAGAGGCATAAAATGAGAGCCCATCAAAAGCAAGCTATCTTCCTTTCTTCCAACTCTTAAAACTTAGAAGATTTCATGTATCACTTGAGATTTTTCAAAGACTTGATTTCGAATTTTGCGGATGTAACAAACTACTTTGATATATTATTCTATAAGACATTTTTTTTGAAATCAAGTCTTGATTAGATCTCTTTTTCTTATCCAAATATTTTTTTTAAGTTAGGCCTTTTGATTTCAAAAGAAGATTTTGCTCTAAAAGAAGTTCGAGCTTAGGGTTAACATGATCAGATATTTTACCGTTTATTTTGGATTTTTGAAGTTGTTAACTCATTAACTTACAAATTTTTAGAAACAAACACATGGAGACTTTATCATGTTCATGCCTTGATTAAAAAAAAAAGGTATTTTTTCTTTTATTTTATTGTTGTTATTTTTCTTTTCTTTTTTCTTGTTGTTTTTGGGCCTAGTATGATCATCTCCATTCCTCCTTCGAGTTGAAATTTTTTGTCACACCATCCTGGCCGATATTTATATCGTCATGGACGATCGGCTTTCTGTGCTTCAAAAATTCCATCTACTGAATATTCTGACTTTTTTTCTCTAATCATCCTGGATGACCCTTTATCGTCTTGGACGATATGATCGACCTATGCTACAATCATATTAATCATCCTGACCGATATCTTTTTTCATCCTGGACGATGCACTTATTGGTTATCATCCCGACCGATACACTTGATCGTCCTAGACAATCCACGTGTCAGTACATTTAAAATCTTTAAATTCGCCCGGGATGATCCATTTTTTGGACAATCGTCCTAGCCGAACCACTGTTCATCCTGGATGATACATGTGGCACATGATTTAAAACATTTTAAACTCGACCGGTACGATCCATTACTGAGCATCGTCCTAGACGATCCACCTAATCAGCCTGGATGATATGCTTTTTCAACGGTCGTCCGTCCTGACTCCTCGGGACGATCGTCTGTGTCTAATTGTCTCGTCCGATGTATGATTGGCCCAGATGATCGGACTTCCTTTTTGACCAATCAGGCTATTCACAATAATTGCACCGGACCATCCTGGATGATCCTGTGATTGCCCTGGACGATCCATCCGATTCTTTAAATACAATTAGATTTCAGCCCTTCTTTCTTCACACTTACCTCTACTCCCTGATTGGTTACTGTTTCTTTGCTCTTTTCTTGCTTATGGCTGGAGGAAAATGTGTTCGACAAACCTCTGGAAGCTCCTCAAGGGACACACTGGACCCTCAATTCAGGGAGGCAGACGATCAGGCTGCCTACCACTGTTACAAGGAGTGTGGCATTACTCTATCACGAACCATTAATCCAACTTATCTCTCATATCTGGTACTGGACCTTTTCGCCCACACTTCTCTTTGGTTTATTCTCACCCTTGCAGTACCCTTTAGTTCTGAACTTCTCTTTGAATTCTATGCAAACTTCCACATAAATTCTTCCTACACTGCTCTCACCTCCTATGTGAATCGACACCCTGTCAAAATCACATATCATGGTTGTGCTGAATTATTGCAGCTGTCCACTACTGGGGATAAGCTGCAAACCCTTGTCTCTGATCCTGACTTTGACTGGTCCACTGCAAATCACTTTCTTCGCCACACAAACGCACACTTTCATGTTGGAGAGACTAGCTCTTTACTCAAAGATGCTAGGATAATATAACATGTCCTTCGCACTTATATTATTCCAAAAGCGAGGGACCGAGACCACATCACTCCACTTTTTTCACTTACTACATTCTATATTCTGGCCCATAGGGAGTTCAATGATACTGACCTAAACTTTCGCTATATTGAGCATTTGACAATAATCCGCAATCCAGGTCATAAGAGGAAACCCAATCTAGCTCAAGGACGCCTCATTGCCTATGTTCTAGAATATAAATACCAGCTTCAATATCCTGCTCCTCCCAACCATACTCCATCGTTCTACTCAAATAATTCCTTCAATGCCCTTCATATTACTCGTCTCCACCCAGGAGATGGGGAAGCTCAGGGGGCAGAGGAGGAGGAGGCTTCCCCGCTCCCGCTCCTATTCCTGAACCTTTTCCTCTCCGCCACCACTCTTAGCTGGATCAGTTGGTGGAGAGATTTGATCAATTGGAGACCCTCTTTGACAAGTTTGTAGCACACCAGCAGCTGTAACATGCTGAGGGGGTGGCCCATTTTGATGCCTATGTTGCATACCAGCAGTAGCACCACGCTGAGGATGTGGCCCAGTTTGATGCCTATGTTGCACACCAGCAGCAGTAGCACGACCAAGACATGGCCTGGTTTGGGGCATAGTTTGCCACGTTTTCCACCATCTTCCAGTAGCCACCACCATCACCACCTATGTCTGATGATCAGGGGCCCTCGTTTCTTTGATTTTTCTTTTTGTTGTTTCTCTTCTAGTTTCAGTTTTAATATTCTGTAGTTTATTTTTATGTTTTGTTTTTAGTTTCTATTATGTTTTTATTTTTGGTTCTCTCCTTTTTGTGATGTCAAAAGGGGGAGTAGTATGATGTATTTTGTACTTTGAATTTGTTGAACTATTTTTCTTACTAAACTTCCATAACTGTTTACTGCCATAACTGTTTGGAATTCTCTATTTATGTTGCCATCATTAAAAAGGGGGAGATTATTGCGAATCTGAGATTATGGATTAGACTTTTGATGATAGCAAACATTCATGGTTCCATACGACTTCTTTGCCTACTAACTTTTCAGGACCACAAGATCGAATACAACTCAAGCCAGCTCAAGATTGGGTAGATTTAGGTTGAGTCAAGTCTGTATTTTTACCTATCTTGAGTCAATTGTAAAAGTGGTTCATGATGCTAAGTAACCTTGCACACACACACTTGAGGGGTTTACTGAATTTTTCTGTTTTGAGTACATTGGCCTGGATGATTTTCCTATTGGCCAAGACGGTTCAACTAAAAACAGAATCCCTAATTAGGGTATCCTGGTTAAGCAGTAGTTATTAAGCAAATCATCCTGAACGATAGGCTCAAATCAGAAAGAATCGGCCACCATGATCAATTTAAGTATTCTTTATTTTAAATTATAATCCCGAACGATCTCCATATTGGTCTGGATGATACAACACAATTATGTCTAAATTAATCAGACAATTATAGAAAGCAATTAAGGCTGATTGATACAATCACATCGACCAGGCCTATCACAGAATCGATCGGGACGATGTCATGGATGATTGACATCGGCCAGCCTCTATTCACGGTGATGTTCAGGATGATTGTACTCGGATTTGAGCTAATCGTCCAGAATGATATTGTATCGGCATGGACGATGTAATCAATTTTCTTCTAATCGTCCTAAATCATCCCACCTGATTAAGCTTATTTTGTTCTGATCGGCCAGGACGATATTTATATCGTTCTGGATGATAATGTCAGTTCTTAAAATTCTATTAAAAGGACCCAAATTTTCTCTAGTGCAATACTCGGAGGGTGCCTCCGAGGAGTGGACGTAGGTCAAGGATTGACCGAACCACTATAAATCCGTTGTGATCTTTATTTATTTTGCTTCTGCGTTTATTTATTTTTGCACCTTGATTTTTGTGGTGATTGGTTTCAAGTTTTGTTGTGCTTTGCCAAATTTTTTTTTTTAAAAAAATACCAATTCGCCCCCCTCTTGGTTAGCCTCGGGCTAGTTCTTAAGGGCTTAACATTCCTAACAAACTTTTAGAAAGTAGGAATTTTTTTAAAAGAAGTTCAAAATTGAACAACGTTCTTAATGAGTCCAAGGAAGAAAAGTAGGAGGTGCTGGATTTTGAGATGCTTAGAGGCAACCTCAGTCTACCCTATATTATGCTTTACATTTTAGGAAAGAGTTTTTATATTTAAATTGGAATTTCATTAGAAATTTGAGATTATATTTCAGTAGGGTGAGGACTTAAGATTTGAAAATATACCTTAGAATCTAGATTTAAATTAGGTACTGTAAAGTAGTAACCAGAACCTATCTAATGAAATATAAATCTGGACTTACCCCGGCCTAGATTGGGGAGCCAACTAATCACCTAAATGCTTTAAAATCACGTGTCTAGTCTCTTTATGAAAGATGGATATGGACATTATTTAAGTTTTGAGGAATTGAGGGCCGACGTCTAAGAAAAATTCTAATTGGCCCCTCAACTTATGTAGGGTAAATGATACTTGAGAGTAAAATGTAACTAAAATTTTAAACTCTTTTAATTTATATCTAATGCAATGTATGCTAATTGACTTGAATACATAAAATGATCATGAAGTAGTTTTAAAATAAGGCTTTAAAATACTTTTTTTTTTTTTTTAAGATTGCACAACATCTCCTTTTAGAACTGCACCATACTAGGCCAGATGGTCTTCCAGAACCCACAGGCGGGGAGTTGCCTAACTAGGAAGAGAAAGTAATGATATGCATATATGCTAACTCTTGCTGGTACCGAGCATACATCTTAGATCATTAGAGTTTTTATATAAAACTAAAAATTTTATTTAAATTTTAAGTATAAAAGATTTTATTTGTACCCTCATAAAAACTCTGATCGTATCCAGGTTAAAATAAAACACGACATACAAGAAAATCTAGAAAAAATATGTAATTTCTACTGCTCAAGCAACATAAACAATCAAATTAAATTATTTAAAATATAATTTCTAAAGTCCATATGGTAAGTACCACTTTATTTATAACCTAGAATTTGCTAAAAAGTTAAGTGGCCGGGTACCACTAACAATAAATCCAGATTCTAATCTAAGACTGATGCAAGTGATTTTTAAATGGGATATCTTTTTTTTTTTCACTTCTTCGTCTTCTCTCCTTATCCTTTTTTTTTCTTCTGTGAGCTTCTTTAATTTGTAAGGTCTAGATATTCAAATGAAAAAAATCATCCTTGAAGGGATATTTTCTTTTTCCTTTGGATATTAAAATTATCATAAGTTGACTTTCCAAATAGGAGAGAACCTTCCCCTTTGAGATATTCTCTTCTATTTAGATTCCAAATTATATATGATATTTTAATTTCAATTCACTTTCACATTACAACTCTTTCAAATATATTTACATTACATCTCAGATAAAAAAAGAAAATATAAACCACCTACAAGGTTATCCTATGCAGTTATAATAAAATCATCTCATACAGTTATATATTTATATTTAAATTTAAATTCACTAGCCACACTTGATCATGCTATTTGAATTTTAAAGGAGGCCTAGCATTTTACACATGCATAAAATTATGTCAATTTAAATATTTAATTTTCCCCTTTTGATTTAGCCCTACATGAGCATAGACACCTGTAGAAATTTTGTGAGCATCTAGATCATTTCTAACCTAGGGGTAATCTATCGCCTATCACATCAGTTCTCAAATTACATAGATAAATAAATAAATAAGCACACCAATCATTACAATTAGCATGCTTTGAAATCCATGATAAGGCCCGTCACATACTAGTAAGAAAGTAAACACCGACCTATTATAAAGCTAGAGTTGGTTGTCCTAACAAATAAGTCTAAGTGTGTGTAGTAGGCTGTGTTGTTTGGGTATACCCTAGGTTAGTCATTAGTTAAAATTTTCAAATTAATTGAGTTTAATTTGTTGAAAGGTCAAGAGAATTTTAAATCGAACTTTAACTATTATGTTAGATTACTAAGATTTATTTTTTAAGGTATTTTAATTAATCATTTTTTCTTAGATGATTTAATTTATTAAATTTTTAATAATTTATTTAAAATTTTGATGATTTGTTAATTTTAAATGACTTATTGAAACTTTAATTGATTTATTAAATTATTAATGATTTATTAAATTCTTGAGGATTTTATTTGATTTTTAAATTTATTTTTTTAATTATTTTTATTAT
>NW_021319165.1:39258-335076 GCF_001605985.2 Dendrobium catenatum
ACATAGAATTATAAATAAAATAAAATCATATTGTAATTATTAATAGAGAAATTTGAAAACTAATAAAAATTTAAAATAAATTAAATCAAATAAATCCAAAATAAAATTGAAAAGAGGTTTAATTAACTAAAGTTTAATTCAATTGATTTGTAGTATTAATGTTATTATAATTCTATTAAAGATGAAGAGAGGATTAGATCCCTAGCGGAGTCACCAGAAAAACCTATTTGAGGAGAATTATAAGCTGTTTATAGATTTGGTGTCCTCCTATTTTGTAATTA
Source organism: Dendrobium catenatum (assembly GCF_001605985.2). Classification (NCBI taxonomy): domain Eukaryota; kingdom Viridiplantae; phylum Streptophyta; class Magnoliopsida; order Asparagales; family Orchidaceae; genus Dendrobium; species Dendrobium catenatum. The sequence continues at coordinate 39,540 of NW_021319165.1, forward strand.
TATATTGAATTAAGAATAAAGTATAGTTCGGGAGACTGACACAAAATTTTATAATAGATTAAATATTAAAATAATATTTTAGAAAATGATATTTCTATGATCAAACACAATTTCAAGAATAACATATCATCTCGAAAGATGAACATGCAAATCTATAGAGTGTGTTTAAAATAGAAATAAGGTTTTGAAAATTTAACCATTCTTTTTATTAGGTGTAACAAGGAGAATATTATATCATCTTAAAAAATAAACATAATATTCTTTAAACATCTAAAAGCAAGAATGAGTTTTATAAAATTCATCATTTCTAAAGTTAAATATAACAAATGGAATATTATATTACCTGAAAAGATAATAATAACATTCTCCAAGTATATTTAAAATTTTAAATAAGATTTTTAAAATTTATCTGCATCCTCAAAGAGTTTTTACTTATTTTATAGGAATGAAACAATGTTTATTTTAATTTGGAGTTCTTAAAGCTCTACAGGGGCATGCCCCTATAGTTTATTACATCTTATGAGGGGTGCTCCTAACAAAACTCTAGATTAAAACATAGATTTCATACTCTTTAATTACAAAGTAAATGACAAGGAAAGTGTTACGAATCTGAGATTATGGATTAGACTTTTGATGATAGCAAACATTCATGTTTCCCTACGACTGCTTTGCCTACTAACTTTTCAAGACCACAAGATCGAATACAGCTCAAGCCAGCTCAAGATCAGGTAGATTTATGTTGCGTCAAGTCTGTATTTTTTTCTTTCTTGAGTCAATTATAAAAGTGGTTCCTGATGCTAAGTAACCTTGCACACATATACTTGAGGGGTTTTCTGAATTTTTCTGTTTTGAGTACATCGGCCTGGATGATTTTCCTATCGGCCAGGACGATTCAACTAAAAATAGAAACCTTAATTAGGGCATCCTGGTCAAGCAGCCGTTATTAAGCAAATCGTCCTGGATGATAAGTGTATCAGCCAGGACGATAGGCTCAAATCAGAAAGAATCAGCCACCATGATCAATTTAGGTATTCTTTATTTTAAATTATCACCCCGGAAGATCTCCATATTGGCCTGGATGATACAGCATAATTATGCCTAAATTAATAAGCAAATTATGGAAAGAAATTAAGGCTGATTGATACAATCACATCGGTCGGGCCGATCGCAGAATTGGCCGGGAAATGTCCTGGACGATTGACATCGGCCAAAATCTTTTCAGGGCGATGTTCAGGACGAATGTACTCAAATTTGAACTAATCATCCAGGATGATATTATATCGGTCTGGATGATGTAATCAATTTTTTTCTGATCGTCCCGAATCGTCCTAGCTGATTGAGCTTATTTTGTACTGATTGGCCAGGACAATAATGTCGGTTCTTGAAATTCTATTTAAAGGATCCAAATTTTCTCATGCTTAAGACCTTGAGTGCTGCTGTCTTGACTTGAGAGAGCCTTAGGAGAGGGAGAGAGAGGAACTTGTTAGGGGGAGTTTATGAGAGGGTTCATAAAGGTTGCTCCAAGCAAGATTCCAAGTCGTCGTCTCCGTTCTTCCTCTTTCGTCCTTAGGAGGTTCTTGGGAGGTCTACTTCAGCAAAGGTCTGGGTTCTTTGCCCACTTTAGGAGGAAGCAAAAGAAGTTGGTTCTCTACCGCACCGGGGTTGGTGAAAAGGAGTCTATTGTAAAGGCTTCTCCGCCTAGTTATGGGAGCTAAAGGAGAGACACTTAGTTAGTCCAATACTCGGAGGGTGCCTCCGAGGAGTGGACGTAGGTCAAGGATTGACCAAACCACTATAAATCCGGTGTGATCTTCCTTTATTTTGCTTCCACATTTAATTATTTTTGCACCTTAATTTATGTGGTGATTTGGTTTCAAGTTTTGTTGTTCTTTTATAAAAGATTTTTTTTTGAAAAAATACCAATTCACCCCCCTCTTGGTTAGTCTCGGGCTAGTTCTTAAGGGCTTAACATCCCTATTGAACTTTCAAGTGGTATCAGAGCGGGATTCATAAAAACTAAGTTTGAAAACTTTTTAAATTTTAATCCATGGCTAACAATGGATATCATAATATTATGGAAGGGTATTCTATTTCTCGACCACATTTATTTGATAATATTCCTTTTGATTTTTGGAAAACTCGCATGTCTACATTTTTACAATCAATTGATTATCGCATCTGGATACTTGTTAAGGATGGTTATACACCTCCAACTAAAAAATTGAATGGTGTTACTGTTCCACTTCCTTTTATTGAATGGACTATAGATGATAGGGATTTAGCACAATTAAATGCAAAATATTTGAACTATTTTTTCTGTGCTTTGAAATCGAAAGATTACATGGGTGTTTTCACTTCCACTACTGGTAAAGAAATTTGGGATAAACTATGTGCCACCTATGAAGTTACTAATGAAGTAAAGCTATCTCGTCTGAACATTCTTTTACATGATTACAAACTTTTTCATATGAAACCTCGTGAATCAATTTCTGATATGTATATGAGATTTACTCAGATTGTTACTTCTTTGCATACCTTAGGAAGAGAACTTTCTAACTATGAAAATGTGAATAAAATTTTAAGATGTTTGCCTTCCTCTTTTGATGCTAAAATTACTGCAATTTTTTAGTCTAAATATTTGAATACTTATTCGATTGATAACTTACTTGGCTCACTCATTGCTCACAAGCAAGGGATAAACCAAAGAAATCTTGATACAGGTGAGAGAAAAAAGGAGAAAATGGTGGCACTTAAAGCCAACAACACGGACTCTGATTCTTTTGAGTCTGAAAATGATGATATTGCCTTAATCACAAGGCAATTTAAGAGCTTTCTAAGGAAGAGTCACAATCATCATCAGAATTGGAGAAAAGGAAAGGATAACACAAATATTAAAGGTTCTCCTTATGTTATTTATTTTGAATGCAGGAATCTTGAACATGTCAGAGCTGATTGTCATACACTTCAGGATCACTAAAGCAAAGAAAAAAATGAGGAGAAACCTAAGCTCATAAAATATAAGAAGCGAACCCAAAAAGCTTTCTAGCCGGAGTCTGCATCTGACTCATCCGAGACTGAACCTGAAGAAGAGACAACAAACTTGTGCTTAATGGCTGATGATTTTGAACAATTTGACCAAGAAGAGTTATGCTAACTAACCTATGACCAATTGCTCGAAATATGTGAGAAAATTCATGCATCATATAGAAAACTTAAGAAAATTCATGCTAGTTTGAAATTGGAGTTTTTGAATTTACAAAAAAAAAACATGAAATTTTGAGATAAGATCACTTTCAAATTGATAGCAATCACATGTCTCTACTTGATGAATTTGATGATTTAAATAAAAAGCATTCTAAATTAATAATTGAGCATGATTCTTTGAAAGCTTCCTACACCTCGCTTGAATCTAATTTTAAAGCTTCTACTAAAGAATATGAGCATAAAAAGCACTGTTTGGAAATTGATTTAGAAAATGACCACTTGAGGTTTAAAATTGAATTGGATGCATGTAAGAAAAATTAGATGACACCTACATTTGATCCAAAGCTAATATCTAGGAAGAGGCATTATAACCCAAACCGATTAAGAAATCCTTTTTCTGGAGTGAGAAGTTTTTCATGTGGCATGTTAGGACACATAGCACATACTTACACCATTCACCGTAGTACACATTAGGTATAGAGACCCAAGTTGCATAATTCACTGCATAACACTCATGCATCACATTCTTCTTTTCATAAGAAGGAACCCAAACCTGTTTGGGTTTCTAAATCTGACATTTGATGATTTTGCAAGTGTGCTCTCACCAAAGGCCTCGTGAGAGCATATGATACTTAAGACTGCGGAGGCTCATAACTCTCAATTACTTATTTCTGCTACTTAATTAAATCTGAGTTACATAATTTTTTGATCAGTTATTTACTTGTTATTTAGTTTGTTTCTTTCTCTACTTTTTTATTTTTTTATTTTTAGCACGTTTCCTTTTGGATCATCGTTGAATTGATATCTTATGCCTTGTTTTTTTATTTTGAAAATTTGTAGTTAATGTTTTACATCTCCTAATCTACTAAAGGGTAAAAAATATTGTTGATTGTGTCTCTTTCTCTAACCTATTTTGGTAGTAAAAATTTCTTTTCTAACCAAAAGTCTATCTCAAATCAACAACTGGATTTTGCAATTGAGATCTTTTTTATCTTGCTACAGTAATCTAGCTTATACCATAATAGTCAAAGTTTTTTATGTTACTTCAAGATTTCTCATTATCCTGTCAATGAATCTCTAACATAATTTTTTATTATGTTTTGTGGATTGTTCTTTCTTATATTAGAGAATGAGTTTTTCTTCTCAAATATCTGGAAGATATACTCACAACTAAGAATATTTAAGAATTTTTGGAAAAGAATCTAGCTTGCAAAAATAATGAAAAAAAATGGCAAATGATGCCAAAAATAAAAGATGCACAATGGCGCCAAATTGAAAAAAAAATCAAAAGATGCACAAAGTGCGCCATTCAATGGACAAGAGGCATAAAATGAGCCCATCAAAAGCAAACTATCTTCCTTTCTTCCAACTCTCAAAACTTAGAAGATTTCATGTATCACTTGAGATTTTTCAAAGACTTGATTTCGAATTTCACGGATGTAACAAACTACTTTGATATATTATTCTATAAGAAATTTTTCTGAAACCAAGTCTTGATTAGATCTCTTTTTCTTATTCAAATGTTTTTTTTAAGTTAGGCCTTTTGATTTCAAAAGAAGATTTTTCCCTAAAGAAGTTCGAGCTTAGGGTTAACATGATCGAATATTTTACCGTTTATTTGAATTTTTGAAGTTGTTAACTCATTAACTTACACACTTTTAAAATCAATCACATGGAGACTTTATCATGTTCATGTCTTGATTAAAAAAAAAGGTATTTTTTTCTTTTGTTTTATCGTTGTTCTTTTTTCTTTTCTTTTTTCTTGTTGTTTTTGGGCCTACTCTGATCATCTCCATCCCTCCTTTGAGTTGAAATTTTTTGTCACATCATCCTGGAAGATGTTTACATCTTCTTAGACAATCGGCTTTTCATGCTTAAAAAACTTCATCTGCTGAATATTCCGACTTTTTTGCTCTAATCGTCCTGGACGATCCTTTATCGTTCTGGACGATATGATCGACCTCTGCTAAAATCATATTGATCGTCCTGGCTGATATATTTTTTGTCCTGGATGATGCATTTATTGGTTATCGTCCTGACCGATACACTTTATCGTCCTGGATGATCCACGTGTTAGTACATTTAAAATCTTTAAAATCGCCCGGAATAATCCTTTTTTTGGACAATCATCCTAGCCAAACCACTGTTCATCCTGGACGATACATGTGGCGCATGATTTAAAACATTTTAAATTTGACTGGTACGATCCTTTATTGAGAATCATCCTGGACGATCCACCTAATCGGCCTGGACGATCTGCTTTTTCAACGGTAGTCGAGCCTTACTCCTCGGGATAATCGTCTGTGTCTAATCATCCCAACCGATGTATGATCGGCCCGGACGATCGGACCGCCTTTTTGACCAATCAGGCTGTTCATAATAATTGCACCGGATCGTCCTGGATGATCCTGCAATCGGCCTAGACGATCCATCCGATTCTTTAAATACATCAAGATTTCAGCCCTGTTTTCTTCTCACTTCCCTCTACTCCCTGATTTCTTACTGTTTCTTTGCTCTTTTCCTGCTTATGGCTGGAGGAAAATGTGTTCGACAAACCTCTAAAAGTTCATTGAGGGACACACTGGACCCTCGATTCAGGGAGGCAGACGATCAGGCTGCCTATCACCGTTACAAGGAGTGTGGCATTACACTCTCGCGAACCATCAATCCAGCCTATCTCTCCTATCTGGTACTGGATCTTTTCTCCCACACTTCTCTTTGCTTTATTCTCATCCTTGTAGTACCCTTTAGTTATGAACTTCTCTTTAAATTCTATGCAAACCTCTGTATAAATTCTTCCTACACTGCTCTCACCTCTTATGTGAATCGACGCCCTGTCGGAATCACATATCATGATTGTGCTAAATTGTTGCAGCTGCCCACCACTAAGGATAAGCTGCATACCCTTGTCTCTGATTCTGACTTTGACTAGTCCACTGCAAATCACTTTCTTTGCCACACAAATGCACACTTTCATGTTGGAGAGACTAGCTCTTTACTCAAAGATACTAGGACAATCCAACATGTCCTTCGCACTTCTATTATTCCAAAAGCCGGGGACCGAGTCCACATCACTCCACTTCTTTCACTTACTACATTCTACATTCTAGCCCATAGGGAGTTCAATGCTACTGACCTAATCTTTTGATATATTGAGCATTTGACAACAATCTGTGATCTAGGTCATAAGAGGAAACCCAATCTAGCTCTAGGATACCTCATTGCCTATGTTCTAGAATATAAATACCAGCTTCAATATCCTGCTCCTCCCAACCATCCAACACCATTCTACTCAAACAATTCCTTCAATGCCCTTTACAGTACTCATCTCCACCCAGGAGATGGGGAAGCTCAGGGGGCAGAGGAGGAGGAGGCTCCCGCTCCAGCTCCTATTCCTGAACCTATTCCTCTCTGCCAGTACTCTCAGCTGGATCAGTTGGTGGAGAGATTTGATCAATTGGAGACCCACTTCAACACGTTCGTAGCACACCAGCAGTAGCAGCACACTGAGGGGGTGGCTCGTTTCGATGCCTGTGTTGCATACTAGCAGCAACACGTTGAGGATGTGGCCCAGTTTGATGCCTATGTTGCACACCAGCAGCAGTAGCACGACCAAGACATGGCTTAGTTTGGGGCACAAGTTGCCACGTTTTCCACCTTCTTCTAGCAGCCACCACCACCAACACCTCCGTCGGATGATCAGGGGCCCTCACTTCTTTGATTTTTCTTTTTCTTTCTTTCTCTTCTAGTTTCAGTTTCAATTTTCTGTAGTTTGTTTTTTATATTTTGTTTTAGTTTATGTTATGTTTTTATTTGTGGTTCCCTCCTTTTTGTGATGTCAAAAGGGGGAGTAGTATGATGTATTTTCTACTTTTAATTTAGTAAATTATTTTTCTTACTAAATTGCCATAACTGTTTACTGCCATAACTGTTTGGAATTCTCTATTTGTCATCATCAAAAAGGGGGAGATTGTTGCAAATCTGAGATTATGGATTAGACTTTTGATGATAACAAACATTCATGTTTCCCTATGACTGCTTTGCCTACTAATTTTTCAGGACCACAAGATCGAATACAGCTCAAGATCAAGTAGATTTAGGTTAAGTCAATTCTGTATTTTTTCTTTTTTTGAGTCAATTGTAAAAGTGGTTCCTGATGCTAAGTAACCTTGCACACGCACACTAGAGGGGTTTTCTGAATTTTTTTATTTTGAGTACATCAGCCTTGACGATTTTCCTATCGGCCAGGACGATTCAACTAAAAATAGAAACCCTAATTAGGGCATCTTGGTTAAGCAGCCGTCATTAAGCAAATCGTTCTAAACGATACGTGTATCGGCCAGAACGATAGGATTAAATTAGAAAGAATCAGCCGTCATGATCAATTTAGGTATTCTTTATTTTAAATTATCATTCCAGACAATCTCTATATCGGCCTGGATAAAATAGCATAATTATGCCTAAATTAATCAGGTAAGTATGGAAAGCAATTAAAGCTGATTGATACGATCACATCGGCCGGGCCGATCGCAAAATCAGCCTGGACGATGTCCTGGACGATTTACATTGGCCAGACTCTATTCAGGGCGATGTTCAGGACGATTATACTCGGATTTGAACTAATTGTCCAGGACGATATTGTATATGTCTAGACGATGTAATCAATTTTCTTCTGATCGTTCTGAATTGTCCTAGCTTATTAAGTTTATTTTGTACTGATCAACCAGGACGATATTTATATCATCCTGAACGATAATGTCGGTTCTTAAAATTCTATTTAAAGCACCTGAATTTTCTCATGGTTAAGACCTTGAGTGCTGCTATCTTGACCTAAGAGATCCTTGGGAGAGGGAGAGAGAGAGAGAGGAACTTGTGAGGGAGAGTTTGTGAGAGGGTTCACAAAGGCTGCTCCAAGCAAGGTTCCAAGTCGTTGTCTCCGTTCTTCATCCTACGTCCTTGGGAGGTTCTTGGGAGGTCTACTTCAGCAAAGGTCTAGGTTCTCTACCCACTTCAGGAGGAAGCAAAAGGAGTCGGTTCTCTGCCGCACCAGGGTTGGTGAAAAGGAGTCTGTTGTAAAGGCTTCTCCGCCTAGCTGTGGGAGCTAAATGAGAGACACTTAGTTAGTGCAATACTCGGAGGGTGCCTCCAAGGAGTGGACGTAGGTCAAGGATTGATCGAACCACTATAAATCCGGTGTGCTCTTTCTTTGTTTTGCTTCCGCATTTATTTATTTTTGCACCTTGATTTCTGTAGTGATTTGGTTTCAAGTTTTATTGTGCTATGCTAAAAGAATTTTTTTTAAAAATACCAATTCACCCCCCTCTTGGTTAGCCTTGGGCTAGTTCTTAAGGGCTTAACATCCCTAACGAACTTTCAGAAAGAAGTAGGAATTTTTTAAGAAAAACGTTCACAGTTGAACAGTTCTTAATGAGTCAAAGGAAGAAAAGTAGAAGGTGCTGGATTCTGAGATGCTTAGAGGCAACCTAAGTCTACCCTATATTATGCTTTACATTTTAGGAGAGAGTTTTTATATTTAAATTGTAATTTTTTTAGAAATTTGAGATTATATTCTTATAGGGTTAGGACTTAAGATTTGAAAGTATACCTTAGAATCTAGATTTAAATTAGGTATTGTAAAGTAGTGACCAAACCTATCTAATGAAACATAAATCTGGACTTACCCCGGCCTGGATTGGGGAGCCAACTAATCACCTAAATGCTTTAAAATCATGTGTCCAGTCTCTTTATGAAAGATGGATAGGGACATTATTTAAGTTTTGAGGAATTGAGGGCCGACGTCTAAGAAAAATTCTAATTGGCCCCTCAACTTATGTAGGGTAAATAATACTTGAGAGTAAAATGTAACTAAAATTTTAAACTCTTTTAATTTATATCTAATGCAATGTATGCTAATTGACTTGAATTCATAAAATGATCATGAAGCAATTTTAAAATAAGGCTTAACAGATACTTTTTTTTCCTAAAGATTACACAACATCTCCTTTTAGAATTGCACCATACTAGGCCAGATGGTCTTCCAGAACCCACAGGCGGGGAGTTGCCTAACAAGGAAGAGAAAGTAATGATGTGCATATATGCTAATTCTCACTGGTAGCGAGCATACATCTTAGATCATTAGAGTTTTTATATGAACCTAAAAACTTTATTTAAATTTTAAGTATAAAAGATTTTATTTGTACCCTCATAAAAACTCTGATCGTACCCAAACTAAAATAAAACACGGCATACAAGAAAATCTAGAAAATATATGTAATTTCTACTGCTGAAACAATATAAACAATCAAATTAAATTATCTAAAATATTCTAAAGTCCATATGGTAAGTACCACTTTATTTATAGCCTAGAATTTGCTAAAAAGTTAAGTGGCCGGGTACCACTAACAATAAATTCAAATTCTAATCTAAGACTAATGCAAGTGATTTTTAAATGGGATATCTTTTTTTTTTTTCACTTCTTCGTCTTCTCTCCTTAGCCTTTTTTTTTCTTCTGCGAGCTTCTTTAATTTGTAAGGTCTAGATATTCAAATGAAAAAAATCATCCCCGTAGGGATATTTTCTTTTTCCTTTAGATATTAAAATTATCCTAACTTGACTTTCCAAATATGAGAGAACCTTCCCCTTTGGGATATTCTCTTCTCTTTGGATTCAAAATTATATATGATATTTCAATTTCAAGTCACTTTCACATTACAACTCTTTCAAATATATTTACATTACATCTGAGATAAAAAAAGAAAATATAGACTACCTACAAGGTTATCATATGCAGTTATAATAAAATCAACTCATACAGTTATATATTTACATTTAAATTTAAATTCACTAGCCACACTTGATCATGCTATTTGAATTTTAAAGGAGGCTTAGCATTTTACACATGCATAAAATTTTGTCAATTTAAATATTTAATTTTCCCCTTTTGATTTAGCCCTACATGAGCATAGACACCTGTAGAAAATTTTGTGAGCATCTAGATCGTTTCTAACCTAGGGGTAATCTATCGCCAATCACATCAGTTCTCAAATTACATAGATAAATAAATAAATATGCACACTAATCATTACAACTAGCATGCTTTGAAATCCATGATAAGGCTCGTCACATACCAGTAAGAAAGTAAACACCGACCTATCATAAAGCTAGAGGTGGTTGTCCTAACAAATAAGTCTAAGTGTGTGTAGTAGGCTGTGTTGTTTGGGTATACCCTAGGTTAGTTATTAGTTAAAGTTTTCAAATTGATTGAGTTTAATTTGTTGAAAGGTCAGGAGAATTTTAAATCGAATTTTAACTATTATGTTAGATTAATAAGATTTATTTTTTAAGGTATTTTAATTAATCATTTTTTCTTAGATGATTTAATTTATTAAATTTTTAATAATTTATTTAAAATTTTGATGATTTGTTAATTTTAAATGATTTATTGAAACTTTAATTGATTTATTAAATTATTATTGATTTATTAAATCTTTAAAGATTTTATTTAATTTTTAATGATTTATTATATTTTTTGTGATTTACTAATTTTAAAATAGTTTATTAAGATATGATTAATGATTATTATTTAGGATTGATTGCTTTTAAGTTAAAGGTATTCACTAATCCTAAGGTGAGGTGTCGCTAAGTTTTTTATGTTTAATATTTTTTTTAAAGGGTGCATGCACCTTAAATCTAAGTTCTCTAAGTCTTGTCCTTAATTTTTGTCCTTAACTATCACAAATATTATATGGAATGAAAAATATTGTTACAAACCCTTTGAACATACACATACATGTAAATGGATTTTGGGTAATCAAGTAGAATTTAAATAACAAAAATACATAATAAAAAAAACTTGGGTTTTTATAGGGCTCTATGGTTAGGAGCTCGTAAAATAATAACATGGGGTTTTGGGCCTTAAGGCTATCTAAGTTTTCAGAATACTCATAGCATACCTGAGCCAATGTCCGATGACTCTGCCCATAGCACCTCTACCTAATTTGATAGTGGTGACTGACGCCTTTAGTTTATTTCCTTTGGCTCACCTGATCGGTACCATTCCTCGCAGTTCATGCAAATAAAAAGAATAAATCATGCAGTAGAAGCACATTTAATAATTAAAAATGAAATAATTAAAAATTGTTATTTAAATCAAAACCTACCTTTTTGGGCTTGCACACCTATTCGATTAATTATCTTTTAAAATTTTCACAATTCAAAGCATACTTTATGTTTTTCCAACATTCATCTCGAGGCACAATATAAGAGAAGAAGAAGAAGAAGAGAGAGAGAGATCTTTTGCTTTTCAATACTTTCATTCAAAACCATCAGTCCCTAGCACAAACAATTTTATTTTCAAACATATACTTCACTTTTACCAATTTACATCTTCTACTTTCACAATTCATATACTTCTCAACACATGCTTTACTTCCCAACGCATATACTTTTCTAACTTACACTTCCAGCTTAAAACATACAATCTCAACTTCACACTTTTCACACACCTTTTCACACTTGCACATTTCAAGTCAAACACGAATCACTTCCCAAAATCACTTAATTCACTTTTCAAAAATGCACATATTCCACTTTACCATTCAACTTATAAACATTTTTCTCTTAAGGGCAACTTCCTTAAATGTAAAGCAAACTAACCCGTCCTCTTTTTCAAAAACAAACCACATGAAACATAGCAAATTATTCATCAAAATGGGTCGTGATTGCTAATGACAACTTTTCAAAGACCTCAAATTTCCTTTCCATCAATTCAAGAAACCTTGCAATCATATGGAAACTTAACATAATGTCTATGTATGCTCATATTTGAAAAGGAAAAAGGATATGAATACTTTCTAAAGTCACAATCTTCTCCAATCTCACTTAGCAGATGAATGTTCTTTAAATCATTTCTCCAAAATAATTTACAAGAAATTCGTGAATGCTTGCACATGAAAAAGAAAATAAATTAATGCTCTTCATTCCATTCCCAAGATGGTTTGGAGAGCATTAGAATGAAAACTTGCAATTGTCAAATCTCTACGAAATATTGAAGTAAAAATGCACATTCAAACTTTCCAATCTAATAAAGGCTTGGCATGAACACAATGTCATTTGAAAACAATGTTTATTTCCAACACCATATTTTATAAATAATCTTTATCACAACTCGCAAAAGAAAAATTGGATTGATTCGAGAGCAACAAGTATATTTTACTTGCAAAAATTATCCTATGAAGGTTGCTCATGTTGGTGAGTGTTTGCAATTTCTTAACTCTCATGCATTTCATGATGTAGAGAACTCTAATTATCTTAAAAAAAATTAAGAGCCATTGCTAGAGAGGTAATTAAAAAGCTTTAAGTATCTCCATTGGTGGCAAAGGTCATTTGGGTGCTCTAGATTCTAACTTGAATGAAAGGCAAGTGGTGACAGTTCTAGAAAGTAATTTGAGTACTACACTTTGGGTCAGAATTATATTTTTCCATCTTAAGACTCAACTATATAGGTCTGCCAAAACTCTACATTTTTTTTTTAAATTTTGTTCTATATTTTCACAAAGGCATGTGTTCAATGAAGATGATTTAGTCCGAATGTGGATTGCATTAGTTTTCTTGTGGATTGCAAATGGGAGAGAAGAAAAGGGGGAGGCAAACCTGGAGCGTGCCAATTAGAGAGAGGCAGAGAGGAGAGGGAGGTGTGCGAATACCATGGAGGGGGAGATCGTGGGTGCGGTTAGACCAGCCCTAACTCATAGTAAACCACCTAGAATTATTTTTAAATGAAATTTATATATTAACTTAAGTGAATTTAACTAAAACATTAATTTAGATAGTTTGAAATAAAATGACTAATTTAATTTACTTAACTTGCAATGAGTCAAATTGGAATAATCATAGCCGTCTAAGTTGATTTGATTTCGATTAACTTGAGATGGGTTGAATTAGAAAGCTGAGTCCATGCTACGTCATTAGGTATCCACCTAAGGGAAATCCTATGTGGGCGACGTCTATACTAGGCTACGAAGGCCTAGGTGCTAGAGATGGATTCCTGGTAGATTGACCTCGACTAATGAGGTCAAGACTGGCTAGATTAGGGAGCTATTTGGTTATATGAATTTTTTAGGGTAGAGTAAAATTAATGCATGATTTCTAAAAATTTGGGCATATTGGATTGTTTTGTTGCATTTAGATATCACTCTCTAGTTCATTTAGAGTGTATTTGGAATTCGTTGGTTTTGAGAAAATTCCAAATACACAACTTGGGTAAAAGTGATGTTTCTTGAATGTCATGAGCTGCCAAAAACTATCGACTTTATTGCTCACCATTGTTGACAACATTGACATAGAACATTGCCACTGAAGTTGATGCTTATAATTGACACAAACATCGATGCTCACCAACTTTGTCGTCAGCAATGTCAACTTGTACAACCATTTATAAAGATTGATATATATTATTGACACCAATGTTGATTCCCGTCGGCTTTATCGCTCGCCCTCCCCATCAATTGTGATACATCCAATGACATATAAGGCCAATGCATGTTGTTGACACCAACATTAATGAACATCAACTTTGTTACTTTCCTTTGTCAATAACATTGTCAATAACATCAAAAAATAACACTATTAATAGGGATGAGGTTTATTGTTAACATCAAAACCATCACCAACTCCTGATGACTTCCTCACATTCCATCTCCAAAAACATTAGCATACGCATCACCATTAAGACAGATGCACACTATCAATATGAAATCTTTCTTTTATTGTTAATATCAATATTTATACTTGACTTTTTGGTCTATAATCTCTTCTCCTAAAAAAAAAAGATCAAATAGATCACAAATAATCTTTTGAAGATAATTCAAATTGCCCAAAGCTCTCCTAACTTTCAACATAAAAATTATTCTCTATAAAGTATATACTATATTATGTCAAAAGCTTCACCAATTAAATTAAATAATACTATTTGTAACTATTAAATCTACTAATAAAATCATTTTTATTGGGTCATGACCCATTATATATTCTCTTTCTAGACTTTTCTCATAAAAAGATATGATGTCTCTTGAAGCCTTTTTTTTAATTGTGTGTACATCTAATCTTAATTAAAAATAAGATGTTAAACTCTCTAATTTTTAAGCAACAATAAGAAGAAGAAACCTGAACAATACTATATAAACTATACTTAATCTCATGATATTATGACATCATGTGAGCAATATTATTATTTAATACTATATGACATCATGTGAGCAAAACATTGGCCAGACTCTATTCAAGAGCTCACATGATATTAAGACATAATGTGAGCAATATTATTTATATTTTAGAGGTTAAGCTTTTTCACGCCGCTCTACTAGGGTTTCTTGGCTCCGGTTTTTCTCTCTGGCATTCTCTTGGCTTCAGGGAAGTTAGCTCCTTCTCTATTTTTTTCTTTTGTTGGAGGCTTTCTTAGGTTGGTTTTCTTCGGTTTTTGTCGGCAGTGCCGGTATGGCTACTGCTAAGCTCAAGGACCCAGGTTTTTTTGGCGGGGTTTCTCACTCTCGTTCCTTTCTTGAAGCTCTTGTTGGCTCTAAGCATTCTTTTTCGGATTTGCATACTTCGACGTACCGTGGCTTACCGTCTTTATGGATTTCCGACCAGGAAATCAATGAGCTTGCTGCCCCTTTTCAGTTCTCTTTAGTTGGGTTTTTCCCCTCTAAAAGGCCTCCTCTCGATTCTATTCATAATTTTTTTTTTCAATTTGAAGCTTAAAAGTGAGGTTTCTGTTACTGTTTTGGATTCTTCTCACATTTTGATCAAGCTTTCCAACGATCTCGATTACTGTAGGGTGTTCTGTTATCGTTCTTACCTTGTCTTTAATTGCTATATGAAATTAACGAAGTGGTCGCCTAGCTTGGATATCAGTGTTGAGTAGCCGGTTATCCCGATTTGGATTTCGTTTCCTCGTCTTTGTCCTCACTTCTTCTCTCTTCGGATTCTTTTTGGGCTTGGCGAGTTATTTGGCAAGCCTTTGAAAATTGATGAAGCTACTGCTGTTGGTTCCCGTCCATCCAATGCTCGTGTGATAGTAGAGCTAGACATAACTAAATCTTACCCTAAACAAGTTTGGTTAGGCTCGGAATCTTTAGGTTATGTTCAAGAGGTGGTTTTTGATGAATTTCCTCATTTCTGTACTGTTTGTAAATGTATTGGACATTCTTTGGGTAATTATCATCCTGCCGCGTCTGTGATTCATAACATTTCTCCTTTCCCAATCGCTAATTTAGCCCCTCAATGTGTTGATAATGTTGATATTGTAACTGCTCCTGCTATGCTAGAGGTTTTGGGGAGTGAGATTGCTAACACTGAGATTGTACCTGCTGTTTTACCCTCTGTTGATTCACCATCTTGTTCCCCTGTTACTGGGGGCGTTTCTGTCGAGTTGACTGGTATTAATTCTGATGTTTTGCCTGGTGCTGTGGTTGATGGTCTTCCAGCCGTAGTTCTGATGCCGAAAGTTAGTGAGGTTTTGGCCTCTACTCCTGTTAATGTTGCGGCTATTTTTGAAGCGAGGCTGAGTGATTCTGGTGGGTTGGTTAATGTTGATTCACCTGTTTTGGAGGATTGTGAATGATTACAAAATAGTGTTGTGCCTGTGGTTCCAAATGAGGTGTGTGGACGGGATGTAAATTTGGATGTGCAAGGAATGCTGGTTAATTCTCAAAATTTTGTTAATGTTCCAGTGAATTTGATGGCCCCCCCAAGCTCTGATGTACCAGGTGGGTGGTAATTCTGGATTGGATGTAAGGTTCCAAGGTGACTGGTTGCACTGTTCGTCTGAATATGAATCTGATTCCGATTCATATTCAGATTTATGCGGTGGTTCGGATCCTGGCAACGAGTTTAAACTGGTTCGTGATAGACCTCTTACTGTTACATCTCGTGGGAAATTTTGTGGTAGAGGCGGTAGAAGAAGATAATCTGGTTTCAATTTTGATTTTCCCTTTTGTTTTTTCGGGTTGCTTATCTGTCGGATTTGGTTGGCTTGGAGATTTGCGGGGCTATGATGTGGCTGGGGCTCGTGTCCTCTTCGTCTAGCTAGTGGAAACCTTTGGTGATGTTTTCGGTTTGGTTCGATCAGTGTGCTTTATTCACCTAACTGGATGGTCCTTGCGCGACTTTAGGTATGCTGGGAGCCTTGGCCTTTAACTGAGCCCTCTCTTGGGATTCTTTTATCCTTTTTATTGTGCTTGTATTTTTTAGATGGTGTATTATGTTCTTATTTTTTTCCTTCCTGTAGCTATTGTAACCCCTTTTTATTATCTAATATATTTGCTGGTTTTTGAAAAAAAAAATAGAAATATAGTATTTGACCAGTCTCTTTATTTTGTTGAAAAAATAATTTTATAAATTGATAATAATGCTTTATGTATTGTTCCTGCATCGAGAAATTCACTCCATTAATAAATTTTTTTGGAACATTCACATTTGATGAGTAAGATATTTCTTGTGAATCAGGTACGCAACGCTGGGATGTTGTACAAGAAAAACAAATTTTCGGATGCAAAGCACCTGAAACCAAGCAAGGGGTAAATGCGAATGACAAGCTTTGAGGCCCGAGACAATATAATAACCATATTGATCAACACAATCATATTCAACACATAACACTTACAGGCCTTGCTGGGCTCACATATTGCTCTTTGCAGGGTTCCCAATCTGAAAATTTTGACCTTTTAATGGGCTACATCATTAATGAATTGGAATTCTACCTTATTTTATGAAAAGAAAATTGGTAAATTATTTAGAATATTTTGATATAATTTATATCAAAATATATTAAAAAATTATTAAATTTATTTTAAAATTAATACAATATAAAATTTTATATGCAACACTAATTTTAATTTATATGAGATAATTATTTTTACATTTTATTATATAACTGAAAGTTTAATTTACATGATTAATTCAGCAAATGCATTGAACCGGGTTAAAGGCTTTTGAGCTTTTGATTGAAAATGGATTAAAAAATAGTAAGAAAAGGTCATGCAAAATTCATTCATCAAAGGTAATAGATATAAAAATTTTGAGAAATAGGATAAAGTTAATTCAATATAAAGAGAAAAAAAAATAAGGATAATGCACACAAATACATAAACATTTATATAAATTCATTCTTTAACGATTAAGTTCTATTGTTGGTCTTCTATATTTTATTTTGGTTTGATTATGAAAAAGTTACAATCTTAATTTTATCATTTACATATCGATATCCCTCTTCTTTATAACAAAATTTGGACAACAAAAATATAGTACAACTCATAAAATATCCTTAATGAAAGTCACTTGCGTTTAAATCTATATAGTCCATTTTCTTCATGGAGCAAAAAAGAAAATTAGGCTTCAAAAGTTAATCCCCAAATAGGATATATTAAGTGCCACTTTATTAAGGTGTACTTTTTATTTTTTTTGAAGAAATGCAAGTTGCATTAAAAGGAAGACACAACTATTACAAACTAGAAAGCAAAAACAAGCTCTTTAAAACTATCATAATGGATATGCAATCCATTAAATTCCATTTTAAATCCATTGGGGTGATAGGGACACCAAATGTTAAAACAACCTAAAAGGTTGGTTAGTATCCCAGAGTTCCCAAAAGATAAAGAATGAAATCTAGTAAAAATCTCACATTTCATTACAATAATTCCAAAAGCGAAAAAAAAACCTACATGAAAGCCCAAAAAATGACAAACTACTACAAGAAAAATAAAAATAACAACTAAAATAGCCCCCAAAACATCAAAAGGATCACCATCAACATCCTTTGAGGCCAATGAGCTCCAATCAGGAGTTGAATCCGCTGAAACTTCAATGCATCCAACAACAACCACCATGAACGAACAAAATAAGGTCGACGAAGCAATACTGCCAATTCCCACATCAAGAGGCCAAGAATCAACCTCAACACTACCAAAGCCATACGAACTAAAAATCATCACCACACACATCTCACTGGCAAGTGAAAAACTAGTAATATTCAAATCCTTCAAGTCTTCAACAAATAAGACTTGTTCTTCAAAGAACCAAGAAGTAACCATCTTAAGCCTAGGTGAGATAAGCTCCCACCTAAAACTAGCTCCAATACGTCTATGATGATCCAAACAACCTTCCATATACGAACCAAACAACATTAGAAAAATTGGTTTAAAAATTACGGCTTCACTAGAGCAGTTTTCCGAACTATCTCCCTTGGAAGATCCAATCAAAGCCTTCAAAATAGCTGCATAACTAGTATTAGTAGCATTATCTCCAAGAATCTTCAGGAAAGATGAAACCGGTTCTTCAGAATAGGAAAAACCACCTCTATAATCTAAACAATCATACCCCAACAATCTCTTGAACATCAAGAGATCACACACCAAGAAAATTATCAAACCAAATCTGACAATACTTGGAGGAAAAAGATCTTCACTCCATTCTTTAATTTTAAAGCTTCCAAACCAACAAAATGCTGAAGCAAAATCAAACCAAATACACAAAGTGGTAACGAAATCGACCAAGATCACATTAGCCTTTTTTTCAAGATTCTTGAAGAATCCATAAGTCTCCAAACTTGTTCAGATAAGACAACCAACAATAAAATTCCTGCCCCATTCCTCAATGGAAGAGTTCCATTTCTTAATTGAATACAGAGGATCAACATATTCATCATAGATAAATCTTTAAAACAAAACAACACACATCTATAAGAAAAAAAAAACCACACGAAATTTTCTTGAACAACAAACGATTCCACATCAAGAACCTCTCAGTTTCAAATGTCAAACCAAAAAAAATTCCATCTCCAAGCATCGTCTCAAGACTTTCAAAAAATTCAAACAAACTCAAGCAGCAAATACCACAAATAATCTCAATTATTTGTCCAGCAGAACATCCAAAGCACAAGCAAACTTCGGCCAAACATTTCATCATTAGAATCAAAGGCAAAATCGCCCCCCAAACAGAAAATTCATTCCACGAAAAACAAAAGCTAACGTAGAACGAACGAAAAAAACTTCTCCAAAATCACCGTCAGGCAAAGCTCAGCCAAATTCGACTTCAAATCGATCGCTTCTATGCCAATATCCCACCAAGGACCTCCGTTGGCCATACCAGGACGACGGAGAACCACCGATCGCCAAGGTTCCGCCAAAATCGCCAAGATATTTATTAAGGTGTGCTTTAGGCTGAAGAGATTGGGCTTAATTTGATTGATTGATGATAATAGAATTAGATGATTTTAAAATTTTATCCTGACTTTGCAGAGGAACAATTATCATATATATGAGGGACTATGGCTTTCATTTCTTTTTTTTTTAATGTCCCCTTTTTAAGGAAAGTAATATAAAAAAATTTAGGAATGTAACACAAAAAAATGCTCCAAAAACTTTCAAAATCATATACATATGGATTGAAAGCTATCCGATAATTAGGGGTGTAAAATGTAATTGATCCTACTTCAGAGATGGTCCTAGTTTGGATTTGGCTCAACAAATATCTTGTGAGTCAAATTTGAAGAGTTAATAAGTAAAAACTTGAGTTAACCTCAAATTAACCGATCAATAAAAGATTTAATTTAAATATATTATGATTGATCAAAGTTTACTAAATATTACATCTTTCTTTTTTAGCTCTATTAATTTCTTACTATTTCTCTTTTTAATTTTAATATTCTTACTGATACGTTGCTACAAAATCTATTTGAATAAGAACAAATTTGGATGCATAGTTGAATTGAAAACTTTCGAGTTCGAATTTAAAATCATCTTACTTTCAAATTCAACAAGCTTATAATCAAACTCAACGTCATGAATTAAAAATAAATCAAGTACTTAAATCATAATTAAAAACTTTAGGATATTAATTAAATGATTTAATAATAACTAAATCTTGCATCCTTCTAGTTAAATCTATTGGCTCGAAAAGATGAATCTAATAAGCAAAAAATCATCTAATTCTGACATCATTGCGCTATATAATAAATGCTAAAAAAAATGGTTTAGACTCCAGAGAATCAATATGAGTTCTTTGATGCAGTGTTTCTAATTTTGACTATATTTAAAAAGCATGACACTTTTAAAAATATATAAACATACTCCCACACTTTACATGAAGAGGCGCTTGGACCTTAATTTGAGATTCAAGAAGCTTAAAGGCTTGAAGAGTATTTTAAAAAAACTAATTGGGGCGGTGAAGTGAAACTATAATTAGGCCAAAATTTAGGTTATATATATATATATATATATATGAGGTGTGCATTGAAATATATATATATGAGGTGTGCATTGAAATTTATGACTAATTTTGCTCATTATCAAAAAGAAAAAAAAAAAGAAGCTATAAGAACATTTGGAGTAATGAAGATGAGGACCTTGACTCTTTATAGTTACATTAGTAATTACAATTTTATAAAATTTTTTAAAATATCTGAAATAAAATAAATATATTCAAGCATAAAATTAAATATATTTATTTTTCAAATCATATAATTTTTATTTGTATAATCAATTAAGCTCTTGTCACAAAATACATTATAATTCTAATATATTTTCTCATGACTTAAAAACTTAATTTCAAGTTATTGTACAAGTTAGTAGGAGCTAAGCTAAGGTACACTTGGACAATAACAATTTGTATGAAAACAACTTAGGCATCATAAATTTAATATTATTCTTTAATTAGGTACAGTATATTACATTACTGAAATACTAAATATGAATGATTAAATAAATATTATAATAATATTACCTGTGAGCGAGCTCATATAAATAATCTCTATATTTTCAATAATTTATATTTATTACATAATCTGATTATTTTAATTCAAACATTTCAAATTTAAGTATTTTTATAATATTCACAAAATTAATGACCGTGGGGTGAAACGCTCGGATAATTCCAAATCCAATTCAAAACCCCAACGGCTCGCTGCTATCCCTCGCCACTCTATCTTCTTCTTCTTCTTCTCTCCCTCTCTTAGAGAGGGACACAAACACGCATACATCAATCTTTTTCTCTCTTTTTCCTGCTCGCAAATTGATGGCTTGGACAATTTCTTAGTAAGTTTCAGTTTCCAGATTATACTTTCACTGATTCACCATATCATACACAGACAAGCTATGCTGATTCAATTTGAACTTTCTCTCGGATTGTTTTACTTTCATTTGTTCATAAGAAGTATTTCTTGATTTTTCTATTTGTTCTTTGGCTCTGTTGAGTTCTTTACGGTTTGTTTTTTGTTTTTTTGTTTTTGTTTTGGACTTTCGGTTTTATCTATTGCTTCAATTACAGCGCCGAGGAACCATCTAAGATTTTTAAGCGGTGATAATCTGCTGATCTGATCGAGCCGTCAGTTTTTGGACCGATTATCGAATTTCAGCTTGTGATTTGGTACAAGAATGAACTATACCTTATTTTTTAACCTAACGGCAATGAGTTCATAGCTATGTCAAATCCTCTCTATTGTGTAAAGTTCTTCTGATGATTATATTTGGATTTTTATGCAGATTTCTGAATTTCACAGGAAGCAGAAGCTCTTTCTCATAAATGAGGGCATATATAAAAGTAATTATTGCAAAGCTTTTATTAGGTTTAAAGAGATGTCAACATTTAGAACACCTAGTACTCCAGTCTCCAAGCTTGAAAAAACACCGGCTTCTACTCCCGGGGGCACCAAGGTTAAGAAGGATAAAATTTTAGTTACTATACGTATGAGGCCACTAAGCAAGAAAGAACAATGGCTTAAAGATCAAGCTGCTTGGGAATGTGCTGATGAACATACTATAGTTTTGAATACACCCTCTCAAGAGAAGTCAAGCTCATCAGCTTATACTTTTGGTAATATGAATGATGTTTTTTGTTTTTATTATTATTTTTTTTGAAAATAATGGAGCTTTTGGTATCCTATTTTAGGCAGGATTTAAGTAGTATTTAGCTTAAAATCTGCCAAATAGAATTTTGGGTACTTCAAATTATATTTTTTTCTTAGCCTCTTATTGGTTACACCATGATTTGTTAAATCTTGTTCTTCATAGGATTTAGTGGATTTAAGAATTTCTCCCTATCACATATCTTAAATCCTGAAATAAATTGGGGCTGTTTGGTTTAAGGCAGGATTTGATAAATCTTGAAAAATCAGATTTAGTACATCATTGAGGCATTAAATCCTGAAAAATTATTTGGCATGGTTAAATTACAATATATTATTTGATACGTATTTTTAATATTTTGGATTTAAATGAATGAGGAGAAGAGGCACAGTGAAAGGAGCAACATGATTTAGCCTAGTTACTAGCTAAATCTTGCAACTAAACAGCCCTTATATATTCTAAGATTTATTGTTATTATCAATAAAGAACTAGAAGACGGGGATTTCCAGATAAATTCCCATCTGCTAACATTCTTTTAGATAAAGTATTTGGCCCCATATGTCCAGCTGATAGATTGCCAGCTAAATTCCCATTTGCTTACATTTTTTTAGATAAAGTATTTGGCCCCATATGTCCAACTGAGAGAGTATATGAAGAAGGAGCAAAGGAAGTTGCCCTATCAGCAGTAAGAGGAATAAATGGTACACATTAACTGAAAGTCTCTTAATTTACTTTATATCTACTCGCATAGAGATATAGTAAATGTATCCACCGTTAGATAAATTAGCATTTTCCGGAACCCTTCTAAGTTTTGGTCATTAGATACATTATGACAGTAAGTTATGTGGATTCGGTCATGTATTTCTCTATAGCTACAATATTTGCTTATGGGCAAACCAGCAGTGGGAAGACATATACTATGAGAGGAATAATGGAGAGTGCTGTAACTGACATCTACAAGCACATACAAAGCGTAAGCTTCATTGTCAATTTGAGCCTGCTGTTTCATGCTTTTATGTCTTACCTTAGCCCGAGTTTTTAATATTGTGTATTATTCAGAATCCAGAAAGAAAATTTTTTATCAAGATTTCTGCATTGGAGATATATAATGAGGTTGTGAGAGATCTGTTGAAGACAGATTCTGGTCCTCTAAGGCTTTTAGATGATCCTGAGGTAGACATCAAGAATCAACATTGTATATGTCAACAAAGCATTTTTGCACATCTTCCTATAATATTTCATTTAAATTTGTATTTTGTTACTTCTTTTTTGACCGATGTAAATTCAGAAAGGAACCATTGTTGAGAAACTAGAGGAAGAAACTGCAAAAGATAGTGAGCATTTGCGGCATCTGATAGGCATTTGTGAAGGTAGTTTTAAATTTGAGATGTTTTCCTTGATACTTACCTTTATGCATCTTGTTTCATAACATTTTCACTTTTCTCTACTTTTGTAGTAGTAATTATCATGCTTTATATTTATTTTACAGCGCAGAGACAAGTTGGAGAGACTGCCTTGAATGATGCTAGTTCAAGATCTCACCAAATAATTAGACTGGTTAAGTGTTCTTTTTTATTTTTTATTTTATTTGTTTGTGGTGCATACTAACTGTTTCATTTTTTGTTTGGGTTCAGACAATTGAGAGCAGCCTCCATGAGTATTCAGGTTGTGTTAAGTCTTATGTTGCCAATTTGGTGAGCCTGTCATTATACTCTATTTTTAACTAGACCATCTCTGTAGTTTTGTTTATATCATAATTGTTATAGTTTGCTGCAGAACTTTGTGGACCTTGCGGGAAGTGAGAGAGCTTCACAAACAAATGCTGAGGGTACTAGGCTAAAAGAAGGCTGCCATATAAATCTTAGCCTGCTAACGCTCACAACTGTTATTAGAAAGTTGAGGTCGGGTCATTTACATGTTCTCATACTTTTAAACTTAGAACTCATTTGGTTGCTTATATTTAGAAGAAATGCTTCACACAATGGTGGTTGTTTTCACTCATATTGAGTTTATTTGTATTGACTTATTAACTTACTGAGTTGGAAACGAGCTATTCATGAAAGTAAATCCTACCTGAAATTAATATACAATATTATTATACATGTTGCCACTTGTATTATGTATATCCATATAAGTATAAATGCATATATATATATATATGTGTGTGTGTGTGTGTGTGTACATATATATGTAAGCATCATTAAGTTACTGACCAGCCGAATGTAGTTGAATAAGACTTTATTCTTGTTTAGCTTATTAAATATGTGGGCTTATAAATAGTTGAACTTAAGCTAACTATGGAGTCAAGCACGAACAATGAGTTTTTCTTAATAGCCATGTATATGTTGAGGATAAATGTATAATTCTTGTCCTTCAAGTTTTCTTGGTAGGTTACTTTTGACTCTTAAAAGATTGTAGACATGTTTTTTGGAAAGCATAAAAAATATTTTTTAGATGCTTCAACAAGAAAATTTATTTTGCACGCATTTCTTGAATTTTTTCTTGAAACGTATTCATTGGCAATTTATGTTGATTCCAAATTTGTGTACTTTTAGCTTTGTTTTCATGTTTTTGGTTAGCTTTTGTACTATGAGAAAGTGATTGTTTTGTTGAGGACATACTCTTTAGGAAATAACATGTGTAGGTAACCATTTGGCTTGTCAACTTAGTTGTGGATGTTTTTCAACTAAAATTTAGTGCTTAAGGAAAGTAATAGCTTTATTTATCAAATTCCACATTAACTTCTATTTGCACATACAATTCTGAAACAAATTCATTGTGGGCTTCAAAAATTTGGCCCCGGTCTCCTCATTGCTTTTTGTGGAAGTTTTAATGGAATAAGTTTCGGGGTAAATTTTGGGAAGGCATATGAGTTTGTAGATGAGACACTACCCAGAGATTTCTCCCTCATTTTGCGAGGACTTTATTATCTAAGTTCTAGTTTCCAATAGGCGCAAGCCCCTATAGTTAATTACCCCTCCCAGTACCGAAAGAGAACTTTCAGTTAAGGCTAGTCGTCAATCTGATAGGTAAAGATATGTACATTTGGCATATATTAGCAGCATGGGCTTAGGTATTGGAGAATAAGATTAGAAATTTCACCACCTTGCACTTAAAGAGGATGGTGGGGAAATGGATGATGGACCTGATCAAGATCCCATGGTTCTGTCATCCTGGGTCATCGTGGTCTCTGGTCTACTTAATTAGAGGAGGTAGTCGACCCAACCTGACATAAGGATCCTTGTCGGCAGCCATGAGTTGCGTCGTCCAAGGGAACCTTATAGACCTGGGCTAGATGTTTGTCTAACGGGATAAGTTTGAATCCATCATAGCTAATAGGGGGTTTGTGCCTTATCAATTATATCCTATTGATTCATATATCAAGGATTTGATGTTATTGGGGAGCATATGAGCTCTGGTCATAAACGTAATTTGGTGGTGCCATTTGGCGGTGACCACCCGATTCAAAGGTCATAACCATTTACCTATAACGCCAATTGACAAAAAAATTGCTGGTTAGAGGACATGTGCCATGTTCCCGTTGGCAGGAGACTATTAGACAATGAATCCAAATGATATTCTCGACGAGACATTATCTCTTTGTGAGCTGAAGTAATTTTCAATTTCTCTAAACTGTTGCGGAGCATGAATGTATTTTGTTTAAAGCGTTTTTTATGATTTATTTTGATTTTAAATATTTTAGGTTTTGTTAGTTCTTGTGAGTTTTGAGTTTTGAGCTTTGGGAACTTTTAGAATTTTGAATTTTTATGGGTGCCTAGAAGATATTTTGAATATTTGGAATTAATCCTTCCGGTTGAGATAAACATCAAAACGGATATCATCAGGGTGACTTTGAGGTCATTTTATTTATGGGTTGAACCTCATCGACTTTGCCCACTTGTCGACAGAAGATCAGGTTCTTCGTTGGGTGTATGTTTTCATAGATGAATTTTCGTTGTTGTTGTTCTTAAAGTCTTAATATGAATGTATAAAATAGATATTCTGGTGACACCTTGACCATATATCTATTTGATTGTTCAAGCCGAGTCCACTCCTATATATCCACATAGAAGGATTGGGCTTAAACTTGAGTTCATTTATTGACCTGCGCAGCATCCCTAGATATCACGTGTATACCCATAATGCGCTCGTTGGGGCCAATGCTGGTATGTTATACATCCCCTTCTGTATACCTATGTGCATACACATTATAGTGCATGTACTAAGATATTTTGAATGGTTGTGACCCCCTTGATTTGCGTGCTTTTTGCCTTATTTTATTCATCAATTTTGTCGAATAATTGAAATTGGACAAATTGATAGTGCACTTTAGGTATTGTCGATGTTCTGGTCATAACAACTCTCTCTTTTGTGATCGAACATCATTTGGGCAATGTCATGATCTAATTTCCTCAAAATGCATGTTGTTTTGGATCACCTCGATTTACGTGTGCAACATCAATTGAATAAATTAATAGTCAATTTAGAATATTTGCAGTATTTTAGATGCAACGGTGAAGTCCATTCATCAATCGAACATCATTTGGGTACTATCGAGTATCATTTTCCTCAAAATTTATGTTATTACGTTGGGATCCATGCAACCACCTCAGATGACCAAAATTGAGTGCAAATAATCAAAACTGGACAACTTGATGGTGCACTTTAGGTAGTGTCGATGTTTTAGTCACAACGATGTAGTCCATTTTGTGATCAAACGTCGTTTGGGCAACGTCGAGATCTAATTTTTTCAAAATATGTATTTTTTCTTTGGTACCAACTTGATTTGCGTGTGTAAGCTCAATTGAATTAATTGACAGCCAATTTAGAATATTAACGGCATTCTAGATGCAACGGCGAAGTCCGTTAATTAATCGGATGTCATTTGGGTACCGTCGAGTGTAATTTTCCTCGAAATTCATGTTATTATCTTAAGATCCATGCCACCACCTTAGATGACCACAATTGAGCATATAAAACATAGGTCTTGGGTATTTAGGATGTTTTGAATGGAATGGCGAAGTCGATTTTTGGAACAAACTATGTTTGGGCAGCGTCGAGGTCAATTTCATCGATATACACTTTATTACCTTGGGATTCATACCATATCTTTGGATGATCCTAATTGAACAAGTAAAATATATATTTTGAATGTCGCGACACTCCGGACGTAGCAGCGAAGTTCGTTTTTTGATCGGACGTCGTTTGGGCGATGGCGAGTGCCAATTCTGGGTGGTTGTTTTCCGTTTGGACCGAACTCATCTGATATGACCGTGAGGGGTCTCAACTTGGATGAATTCAATGTTCTGATTGCAACGAAGCAATCCATTTGAATCAGAGGTCATTTGATCCTTCAAGTGATGCGCCGCACCAACGCACGTGTTGCTCAAATCATCAGTTTTTCTCCTTTGCGCAAGGTTTGTTGTGTAGGTGTCAACATTCATTTGATCTTTATTGTCTCTATTTGCATTGATTTACGCTTTGAAAACAAAGAATTTTACAAGTACTAATAAATTTAAAGGACATTTCTTTTACGATAGAGTACATTATTGAAAACTACATATGTTAATTTGTGTTCAATTCTTTCTGCCTTTTTTATCAGGCTTGATAAAGCAACTGGTGTATCATAGATGGTGCATGTTATCAAGTATAAACTCATAATTTGATTCAGTGATCATCCTATGGTTCCTTCATGAAAGATTTTTGCTTGCCTTATTTGGGAGACACCATGTAAAAAAATCATTTATGCTCTCATCATGTAGTTGTAATGTTAAATTTGCTTTTATATTTTCAACATAAACTTGTTTATTTAGTTTTTACTGTCCAACTTGCTAAGTTATGGTGTTTAAATTTTTCCCTATTTAGAAAACACGCGGCAATTTAGTTATTGGTTGACCTTAAATGAAAAGTTCATTATGGGGATTAGAAAGGGGTGTAAAGCCTCGAGAAGGTATCCAATATTTGTAGGTTATTTCATTAATGACATTTCTAATATCTTATTGTATTTTTGGTTGTCGTAGAATTTTTATTTTATTAAAATGAAGGGGTACTATCTTTATGATGTATAATAAGAATTAAGAATATGATTAGAAAGGGGTGTAAAGCCTCGAGAAGGTATCCCATATTTGTAGGTTATTTCATTAATGACATTTCTAATATCTTATTGTATTTTTGGTTGTCATAGAATTTTTATTTTATTAAAATGAAGGGGTACTATCTTTATGATGTATAATAAGAATTAAGAATATGATGGCGACTTTAGCAGGAAATCTTGGCGCGTCTATCGCAGGAGCCGTAGATTGACGGTTATGATTAGGAGCCTTAATTTATGATTTATTTCATGTATTTCATTTTCTTATTTCATGTTATGTTGAGAGTCTTTCCTATTTTACCCTTATGTTGGGTTATTTGTGTGTTATAGCCCAAGGGGTTTGAGTTGTGGGTCTTTTATGTCTTCATGTTTGAGGCCTATATTGAGGTCCTAGGCTATTATATGGGGATGATGATTATTATGAATGAAACTTCAACTTTTCTGAGTTATGTGTGTTTGTTTGAGTCTTCTTGAGAGAAGAGTGAAGTCCCTAGGAGTAGGGCAAAGCAACACCCAACAACCGTCGCCATGGAAAGGTTCTTGCTTTATCATATCTCTCTTTCACCCCATCCTCCTTCCAAATAGCCCACTAAGCACTCCAACTCTTCCAAACAGCCAACTGAATATTCCAGTCCTTCCCAAGCAGCCACTGATCCTTCCCACTTTTCAAACAGCATGCCGACCGCTTTCCTTCCCCTCCACACAGTCAATCGAGCCTCCCTTCCTCTTTCGAATAGTCGGCCAAACTCCTTGTTTCTTTCCCTTGGTCAGCCATCCTTTCCCCTTACCTCTTGGTATTTCCTCCGCCTTTTTCCCTTCCCAATCCTCATTAACTCCACTTAATTAAAGATTTTGCCATTCCCATAACTGCTGCCTTTTCCCCTTCCCAACCCTCATTAACTAAATTTAATTAAATCCTTTCCTATTATTCCCTAGTTGCCACCTTTCCCCCTTCCCATTCCTCATTAACTCCATTTAATTAAAGCCTTTCCGATTCTCATAGCTGCTACATTTTCCCCTTCTCTACCCCCATTAATCTCCCTTATTTCTATAAACTCTCCTCTCCATTCATTTCCAAATCCATTGCCCTCTCTCACATTCTTATTTACCTACAAGTAGCCGCCCCTTTTTTCCCTTCCTCCATGGGTGGTTGATCCCAATTTGGATCATGACTTCGTCTTTCATGATCAAGGCTTGGTGGATGTGCTCCATTCTTACTTCTTTGACATCGACTTTAGAAACGACCATACTGTTGAGGAATACGTGGATCGGATTCTCTTCTTCCATGCAATCGTTATCGACCAGTGTCGACCCCCGTTCAGTGGAAACTCTCCCACTTTCCCCTTGTCACCTCTTTCCTCAGTAAGTTTTCCTTGAACAAAACTTTAAGTGTTTGCTTCTTCTTAGTGCCATCATTAATATTGTGTCAAATTTTCTCCTGTTGAAATTCTCAAAGAGAGTGGGTGAGGGAATTTCATTGTGGCTGTTCTAGTTGTTAATTGTGGGAATTCTGTTAGTTGCAAATAGGCAGTTAATGTTTTTGTTGTTATTTTTTTATTCTCCTACTCTATTTGTAACTGCATGTTATTGCTTGATCACCAACTAAGAAAATCCTAAAATCAGCTCTTGTGAAACATTAATTTTATAATTGGTAAGCTTGTCAATCTCTTATTAATCCCAAGTAATTCCTTCATATAATATATGTTTCACATTATTTTTGGTATAAGAGCATGATTACATCTTAGATGCATGCTAGGATCCACATTCGCATTTAGTAGATGTCTAGGATTGCATCCTACCTCACCAAATTTCTTCTTTGCATTGTTATTGCATTAGCATTTTCAAGCCTTAGTTAGAAAATGGACCCCGAATAAATTCAGCGGACTTGAGACTATATTGTAAGCCAAATAGGAACTATAGCATAACAAATTAGAGACACCCAAAGAGATTTAGCTGACTTTCGCCGCCAAGCTGGTGAGCGCTTAGATGACATCGAAAAATAGGGAAACACACCACGATATATACTCCCTCTAGGACCCTTCCCAATTTGATGATGGCCCGCCACAAATCCCATACCATCATAACAACTATAGGCCTAATCGTGACCCAATGGGTCAAGACATGAGCTGGCGTGACAATGAAGCAAAATTACTCAAAAACATCCCAATTGATGCACCTTCCTTTGATGGCACTCTCGACCCGCTAGTCTTCTTAGACTGGCTTAAAGGAATGGATATCTACTTCAAATGGTACAATATCTCGGAGGCTAGAAAAGTTAGGTTCGCCGAAATGAAGCTTACTGGATTGGCTAGTCAATATTAGACGATCTTAAAGAATATGAGAGAAGCCCGAGGTGAATATCCCATCACCGATTGAAGAGCTATGAAACAGGAACTCATGCAAAAATACCTCCCTCTGTCCCACTATCATAGGCTCTTAGATAAGTGGAATAAGCTGACTCAGGGTAACAAACTCATGAAAGGATACATCGTAGCCTTCAATGATTTCATGATTCCCTGCAGTGGTGAAGAGACCACCACTCCAGCCCAAATCTTATCCATGTTTCGAGCTGGCTTTAGGGAAGGCCTTCGTAATGAACTTTTTGCGAGAGGAGTCGCTATGCTTGAAGCCTCTTACATTCTAGTCTTTGGTCTTGAGGAATCCAGATCACACCTCCATACTCGAAACCTAGACACTCGGCCCCCACCATTCAAGGCCTCCTCCAGCTTTTCTCCAAACAGGCTGCCCGACCCAATGACAACCACTAATCGAGTGCCAAAGCTGAATATCAAGGCCAAGCCCAACCCTGCTCTGACTACAAGGGTAAAACTCCTAAACGTGATGTGCCTAAGACTAGCCCTAGAAGCAAGTGTTTTTAGTGTCAGGGCTACGATCACATCTCTTCCAATGCTTTAGCCCTTATAAAGTCACCTTGAATGAAGAAATTGTTGAGGACGAGGATGAACCTGACGTTGACCAAGTTCATCACATTGATGACAAAGAAGATTTTTCATGAGGATGACACCGTCATGATTCACTGCCTGCAAAAGTTGAATTATGTTGAGGTTCAAGTTGTTAGGGGTGCCTTATCCCAACCAAAATTGAGTGATGACTGGCGTAGAATTTCCATCTTTCACACATTCACCAAGATTGGTCAAAAAAACTACAAGGTCATTATTGACAGTGGTAGTTGCATTAACGCCATATCCTCTGCAATGATTTCCAAACTTAATCTGAAAGCAGTTCCCCACCCAAATCCATACAAGGTTGCTTGGATCAATTCCACTACTTTAAAGGTGAAAGACAGGAGCCTTATTCCCATTGAGTTTGCGAGATATAAGGAAAATATTTGGTTTGATGTCTCGACGATAGACATTGGTCAAATTGTCCTTGGTCTCCCTTGGTTAGTTGACAATGACGTTCATATTTATGGAATGTCAAATACCTGCATGTTTGAACATGATGGTAAGAAGATTAAACTATTACCTTACTAACCCAAGTCTTCTAAAGAAGAGCTTAAACCCACTCTATCAAACTAAGCAAGGGGCTCAACATCCTAAATGCAAAAGAGTTGGATTCTGAAGTGATTCATGGGTCACCCATGTACGCCTTGGTAGCTCATGAGGTGATACCTAAAGCAGAGGAACCAATCCCTGAACATGTCAAACCTCTCCTTGAAACTTTCACTGATGTGTTCCCTGATGATTTACCCAATCATCTCCCACTTTTGAGGGACATTCAACACACTATTGACCTAGTACCGGAAGCATCCCTACCCAGCGCTACTCAATATCATATGAATCCGGAAGAGCATGCTGAGCTTAAAAGGCAAGTTGATGATTTACTCCAACATGGATTCATTAAGGAGATTCTAAGCCCATGCGCAGTGTCAGTACTATTGACTCCCAAGAAAGATGGTATGTAGAGGATGTGTGTTGATAGCTGCGCTATAAACAAAATCACGATGAAATACCATTTTCCCATTCCCCACTTTCATGATATGCTAGATATAATGATGATGGGAGCCACTCTAGTTTCAAAAATTAACCTCAAGAATGGTTACCAACAAATCAGGATCCATTTAGGTGATGAATGGAAGACTACATTCAAGACCAAAAATGGTTTATATGAATGGATGGTCATGCCTTTTGGCCTTAGCAATGCACCTAGCACATTCATGAGGATCATTACTCAAGTCCTCCATCCCTTCCTAGGAAAATTTGTGATAGATTACTTTGATGATATTCTGATCTAAAGACATTCGGTTGGACAACATTTAAAACACATGAAACAAGTTGTGAGATCCCGAGAAAAGAACAATTGTACGCAAATCCAAAGAAATGTATGTTCCTCACGGATAGTGTGTCCTTCCTAGGATTTATTGTATCGTCTCAAGGAATATCCGCTGATCCTAAAAAAGTGCGTGCAATTAACGAGTGGCATGAGCCTAAGAATATTAGATATGTTTGGAGTTTTCACGGATTGACCACATTCTATCGATGTTTATTAGAAATTTTAGCACCACAGTCACCCCAATAACTGATTGTTTGAAGAAGGGCAATTTTCATTGGACCATACCCGCTCTTTTAAGGCAAGAAGAGAATGGTAGATGCCCCTTTCATGTGTCTATCTGATTTTTCTAACTTTTGGCGCATATAGCGTAGGTATTGGTGGGGTCCTTTCCCAAGAAGGAAATTTCATGGCCTACTTAAGCGAGAAATTGAATGATATTAGACAACGACACTCCATGTATGATAAGGAATTTTATGCCATCATTTAATCTCTTTGCTCCCACAAGAGTTTGTTATTTTCTTTGATCATGAGACCTTGCGTTATATAAACTCTCAAAAGAAACTCAACGCCTGACATGGCCGTTGGGTCGAGTTTTTCCAAGAGTATACATGTACGATCAGACACAAAGCAAGTTTAGAAAATAAAGCGACAGACGCATTAAGTCGTCTTATGATGATAACTCAAAAAATTTAGGCCGAAGTAATTGGGTTTGAGTGTATTAAGGATGATTATAAGGATTGCCTTGACTTTAAGTAAACATATTCCCTTCTGATGACTGGGGGTGAATGAATAGTTAATTACTTTTTTCTTGAAGACGGGTATCTATTAAAATCCCAGAAGCTCTGCATCCCTAGCACTTCCCTACGGGAATTCCTTATGTGGGAATTATACGCGAGAGGTCTAGCCGGGCATTTTGGCCAAACAAAAACCATTGGCTGTGGAACATTATTTTTACTGGCCTAGCCTTAAACGTGATGTTAGTAAGCGGGTTAAAATGTGCCATACTTGTCATCTGGCCAAAAAAAAAAAAACACGGGTCTCTACAAACCCCTCCTTGTCCCCAATTGCTTGTGGCAAGACGTAAGCATGGATATTGTTCTGTGGCTACCAAAAATATTTAGAAAACATGACTCTATCTGCATTGTGGTTGACCGTTTCTCCAAGATGGTCAATTTACTTCCTTGTTCCAAAACTCTTGATGCTTCTCGAATATCCAAACTATATTTTGATAAGATTGTTAGATTCCATGGCTTGCCTAAAACCATAGTGTTTGATCGGAATGTCAAATTTACTAGTTATTTTTGGAAGACCTTATGGTATAAGATGGGAACCAAACTCTAATTTTCCACCGCCTTTCATCCACAAACTAATGGGCAAACATAGGTCGTTAATAGGAGCTTAGACAACCTCTTAAGAACTTTGGTAGGTAAACACGCTCAAGATTGAGACTGCAAACTCCCGATGGCTGAATTCACATAGAGAAACTCTATTAATCAGACCATGGGCCTAAGCCTTATTAAAATTGTGTACAGGTACCTACCTAGGAAACTTATAGACTTGATTCCTATATGTCCTAGGATTAGAATATCTGAGTCTGCATTTGCATTTGCATCGCATCTCCATGAATTGCATGAGGAAATTAATAAAAGGAATGAACAACACAATGCGAGGTTATAAACTTAATGCGGATCTTAATAAACGATTTAAAGAATTCAAGGTTAGAGATTTTGTAATGGTATGGATTCATCTGGAATGATTTCTGCATGGAACCATTAAAAAGTTACATGCTTATAAGTGTGGGACCTTTTAAAATAATAACAAAGATAAATAGTAATTCTTATGTGTTAGAACTACCTGAAAGTTTTGACATGAATCCTACATTTTAATATCGAAGATCTAGTAGCCTTTAAAGGACCATAGTTTAACTCCACAAACCCATTATATATTAAGCCTTTTGTGACCCCACCTGGTGAGAACCCTAGCCTACCTTCACTTCTAGATATTCCTTCCTTACCTAATGCAGAGAAAAATTGAAACAATACTTAATGATGAAGTCATTTCCAATAAGGATGGTGGGTGCCAGAGGTATTTAGTTCAATGGAAAAGAAAATCGATGATGGAGAACACATAGATTGATTTTGTTGAGCTACAGAGATTGGATCTTGACATTCTATAGATGTACAAGAGCACCTGTGATGCTTACTTGACGAGGTCGAGCTTTCTCCCACCTCGGGAGAATGATGAGGACATCAGCAGGAACTCTTGGCATGTCTATCACAACAAGAGTCGTAGATCAACAACTATGATTAGGAGCCTTTATTTATGATTTATTTCATGTATTTCATTTTCTTATTTCATGTTATGTTGAGAGTCTTTCCCATTTACCCTTAGGTTGGGTTATTTGTGTGTTGTAGCCCAAAGGACATTTTAGTCTTTTGAGTCTTCATGTTTTGTGGCCTATATATTGAGGCCCTAGGCTATTATATGGGGATGATGATTATTATGAATGAAACTTTAGTTTTTCTAAGTTATGTGTGTGTTTGAGTCTTCTTGAGATAAGAGTGAAGTCTCTAGGAGTAGGGCAAAGCAACACCCAACAACTGTCACCATGGAAAGGTTCTTGGCTTTATCCTATCTACTCTCTCACCCCAATCCTCCTTCCAAACAGCCCACCAAGCACTCCAACCTTCCAAATAGCCAACCGAATATTCTAGCCCTTTCCAATTAGCCAGCGAGCCTTCCCACCCTTCAAACAGCTGGCCGACCCCTTTTTTTCTCCTCCAAACATCTAATCGAGCCTCCCTTCCTCTTCCGAACAGTCGACCAAACTCCTTGTTGCTTTCCCTTGGTCGGCCAGCCTTCCCCATTGCCTCTTGGTATTCCCTACATCTTTTCCCCTTCCCAATCCTCATTAATTCCACTTAATTAAAGTTTTTCCCATTCCCATAACTGCTGCCTTTTTCCCTTCCCGACCCTTATTAACTCCATTTAATTAAAGCCTTTCCTATTCTCTGGTTGCCACCTTTCCCCCTTCCCAGTCCTCATTAACTATACTTATTTAAAGCCATTCTCATTCCCATAGCTGCTGCTTTTTCCCCTTTCGTACCCCCATTAATCTCACCTATTGTTGTTCACTCTCCTCTCCATTCATTTCCAAAGCCATTGCCCTCTCTCACACGCTTATTTATGTCCAAGTAGCCGCCCCTTTTTTCCCTTCCTCCATGGATGGCTGATCCCAATTTGGATCATAGCTTCGTCTTTCATAATCAAGGCTTAGTGTATGTGCTCCATTCTCCTTTCTTCGACATTGACATTAGGAACGACCATACCATCAAGGAATACGTGGATCAGATTCTCTTCTCCCTTGCAATCGTCATCGACCAGCGTTGACCTCCCGTTCAGTGGCAGCTCTCCCACTGTTCACCTTTCACTTCTTTCCTGGGTAAGTCTTCCTTGAACAAAACTTTAAGTGCTTGCTTTTTCTTCGTGCCATCATTAATATTATGTCAAGTTTTCTCCTGCTGAAATTCCTAAAAAGTGTGAGTGATGGAATTTCATTGTGATTGTTCTAGTTGTTAATTGTGGGAATTCTATTTGTTGCAAATAGGCATTTAGTGTCTTTGTTGTTATTTTATTATTCTCTATTTGTAATCGCATGCTATTGCTTGATCACTAACTAAGAAAATCCTAAAATCAGCTCTTGCGAGACGTTAATTTTATAATTGGTAAGCTTGTCAATCTCTTATTAATCCCAAACAATTCATGCATCTTATATATGCTTCACATTACTCTAATTCTCCAAAATTAAATCATTGTGAAATTTGCAACAGTGACAACAAGATGTAGCATCAATTGTATTTTTTATGCATTAATCTTTCTTTCTGCTTTGTTCTTTTTTGTTCTTGGCGTAAGCGTTGGGTTTTGCCTATTGCCCACCATAACTTACATTTGTTCTTTATTTTCTTGAATCTGATTTGTTTCAAATTTCAAGATTTACTCTTGATATAATTTATTTCATTGCCTTCAGTGATGGAAAAATATTCGGCCATATCCCATATAGGCAATCAAAACTGACACGCATACTTCAGCTCTCTCTCGAAGGAAATGCCAGGACTGCTATCATTTGTACTATGAGTCCTGCACTTAGCCATGTAGAGCAATCTCGTAGCACACTTTCCTTTGCTTCTTGTGCAAAAAAAATTACAAATTCTGCACAAGTTAATATGGTAAGTTCATAATACAAATTTATGTTCTTCAATATCATTCTCTTATCCTATTTATATGGTATCTTTGGTAGATTTTTTGCTCATGACTCTTTTTCTTTTTTATCAGATTGTATCTGATAAACAATTGGTCAGACAACTACAGAAAGAGGTTGCTAAACTTGAAGCAGAACTGAATACGCCAGGTCCTTACGCTTCTTCAAACACGGATGTAATTCTGCTAGAGAAAGAAATGCAAATTAAGAAGGTAGAAGGAATGAAAATGACATTCTCCAAGCTTCTAGTTTGGTTGTCTTTGCATGGTATTTTCTTAATTAATACATGGGATAAGTTTCTATTCTTTAAATTTCACACACAAATGATTTTTCTTTGCCCTATTTATGGCCACTTCATGTTGTCATTAGTATAGGTTTCACCATAATGTTGATGAAAAAAGATTTTATAAGGAAAATACAAGGCTCTCTTTTATTGTGCTTCTTTATGATATTTCCTCAATACAAACCCTTATAAAGACTCGTTTTTTTTAATAAAAAATTAAGGAAACTGATAATACAAGTAAATCGATCAGTATACTAAGTCTTCATAAGATGCATTAATTAGATTTCATAACTTCACATTTTTTTCAGTTGTTGTTTTCTATTTTTTTGACAGATGGAAATGGAAATGGAAAAACTCAAGCAAGAAAGGGACATTGCAAAGGCCAAACTAGATGAACTTCGACGGAAGATGGAACAAGATAAACTTGTGAGCAAACTCCTGTCATATTTCTTCTTCATCATCTTCTTTCTCATATTGATCAATGTTATTTCATTGCCTTTCTCTCTCTAAGGGGCTTGTCCCATTTGAATCCTTACCTCGTCGAGTGGCTAAGTGTCTCACCTTTTCTGGCCAATCAAGAAACCCATTAAGGAAGTCATCTACTGTGCCATCCATGCTTGTAAATGAAATCCGAAAGCTTGAGCAATTGCAAGTTTTACTTGGAGAAGAGGCAAACAAAGCTTTGGAGGTTCTACAGAAAGAGGTGGCTTGCCATAGGCATGGTAACCAAGATGCTGCACAGACCATTGCTAAGCTTCAAGCTGAAATAAAAGAGGTGAGAGCTGTTAGATCTCTAACAACAGAGGCCTATGCTAGAAATGTGGTAAAATACAATGAGGTTGGCACAAACCTTAAGGATGAGATTACTAGACTTCACTCTCAAGGAAAAACCATTGCCAATCTGGAGGAACAGCTAGAAAATGTTCAGAAATCCTTAGATAAGCTGATTATGTCTCTTCCTAGCTACACTCTTTCTACAAATACTGCTCCAAAATCATCCAAGACTTTTAATAAGGGCATGATGGTTCCTCTAACGTCAACTGGCAATGTGAACATTCCACATTTTATAAGACCCCCCTGCTCTCCTCTGTCATCTTCTTCTAGAATGGTGCTGGAGTCTGAGGTTGAAAACATGAACCCAGATGAGAATCATTCAAATTCTATGGTGGTTACTCCATCAAAGAGTGAAGATATTATGGATGTCTCGTCAAGGGAAGGAACACCAGGCTACCAACGGTCGAATTCTGTGAATATGAAGAAAATGCAGAATATGTTTCAAAATGCAATAGAAGAGAATGTAAGGAGCATAAAAGCTTATGTCACTGAACTGAAAGAAAGAGTTGCAAAGCTGCAGTACCAGAAGCAGCTTCTCGTATGTCAGGTTTATTCTCGATATCAAACATTTTCTATTATTATTCCTTGCATAAATAGGATTATAAATGAAATAAATCTAATTGATTATTACTTTATTTGAGTTCTTTCATTTATTTTCTTATCGATTTCTAGCTGTTTGTTCATGAACCAAGTTTTAAAATCTTATTTACTTGTTTCCTTATTGAGTTTGAATTGTAATAGAGCTTTAATTGGGTCTAATTAAATTAAATATATGTTTGATGTTAATAATTTAAACATATAATCTTATTACTAGACATATTTCTATTAATATATTTTAATCAAAATTTACATAAATTTTAATAATTTAAATTTTTATACAAATTTTTTCAAGTATGTGAATAAATGAATATAAATAAGTTTTATATGAACTAGTATCAAAGCTCATGAAGTGCACTAAGCGATGTAAAGCCAAATATATGAATGGTAAGCTGTTTTTTTGTCATTAGGTTTTGGAACTGGAGTCAAATGAAAATTCTGGTTACGAAGAGGCTTCAGAGACTGATGAGAATCTGAACGAGTTTCATAAATCCGTAGAAACTTGGAATTCTATTTTCCAGGAAAAGATGCAACAAATCATAAAATTATGGGATATTTGTCATGCATCTTTGATACATAGGACACAATTTTACTTACTATTCAAAGGAGATCAAGCTGACCAAATTTATGTTGAGGTGGAGCTAAGGAGGCTATGTTGGATGCAGAAAAAATTTGCATGTGCTGGAGATCCTTACAATGAACATTCAGGAGATGAACTCTCTCTTTCTCTATCATCCAAGTAAGATGAGATTTGAAGTAGAATAATATAATTTCCTTTATCAAACTACTAACCAAACTGCTTCTCTAATTGTAGCATAAAGGCATTGAGACAAGAAAGAGAGTTTCTCTCTAAAAGAATGAATTCAAGATTGAGAGAAGAAGAAAGAGAGAGGCTGTACAGCAAATGGAAAGTGCCATTGGTTGGGAAGCAAAGGAAGCTTCAGTTGGTGAACAAACTATGGACAGATCCTAATGACAAGACACATATTGAAGAGAGTGCAGATATTGTGGCCAGGTTAGTAGGATTTTGTGAAGGTGGAAATGTAGCTAAAGAGATGTTTGAACTAAACTTTGCCTTGCCAGAGAACAAGAAGCCATGGCTTCTTGGTTGGCAACCCATTTCAGATTTTCTAGGACTTTAATTGGGAGTTGGTTGAATTGTTTCTTTTGTTTTTCTGTTATATATTCATTCATCAGGCATTAATCAGTCTAGGATTCCATTCCACAAGGTTTTGATGTGTCATAGGAAAGGGAATTGCAAGGCACTTACGTGGTTGATAGGAATGTGATAGAAAGGTAGATGTTATGAAAAGATATAATGCTTGTTTTTCTCTGAAACAATGATTGTTTATGTTTGGCTCATATATATTACATGAGATCTTGTAGCAAATGAGTCGAACATGAAAGAAAGTTTGATTTTTTCTTATGTTCATCGAAAGCTTGATATATGTAACGAACATGATGCTTAAAGTTCATTTTCTTCTAGGTGACAAAGAAAGTTTTATGTTCCAAAAAGATTTAAGATTTGTTATATTTGAAACGATGATTGTTTTTGCTTGTAGCAAGATGGCATATCCTGGAGAACTCATGCTCACCATGTAGATAACTACACTTCAAGGTGATAATAATAAGTCTTTCTTCATAAGTTGTTGAGTCCAAGTTTAATATAGAATTCTTCGGCAAAATAGTAACTATGATATTTGGTGGACTCTAGCCTAAAAAATAATTGATTGCTTATGCCAATATGCTTATGTTCAAACATCATAGCATTACATAACAATAGGTTGCACCTCCACGTCAATGACTATTCTTCAATGGCCATAATGAATCTTAGGATCTTTGGTACTAGATAGTGGTGAAGTTTGAAAAATTTAATTTATCAAGATTAGAAAACCACTCTGATAAGCTCAAGAAGGTTAAAGCCTCGGGTCCCGAAGAGGTGAGCTTG
This sequence comes from Dendrobium catenatum, assembly GCF_001605985.2. Classification (NCBI taxonomy): domain Eukaryota; kingdom Viridiplantae; phylum Streptophyta; class Magnoliopsida; order Asparagales; family Orchidaceae; genus Dendrobium; species Dendrobium catenatum. The sequence goes on from NW_021319165.1 coordinate 79,944, forward strand.
ACTCTACATTTTTCTCCACTGATGATAAAAGAAAATAGGTGGCTTACAACGTAGATAAAGGCAAACAGCCGATACAATATGAATATAAGCCAAAATTGGTCTATAACCCTAATCCCCAACCAAGGTTGATATTCGGGAGAAATGATAAGCCGTGAAGATTTCATGGTGGAGGAGAATGCCCGTGGAAAACAATGGGAACTGGTGATCGAACGTTTCCATCCCTCAAGAAAAAATGAATAAAGAATATTCATTTAAGCAGGAGAGTGTTGCCAAGTTGTTTCGGTAAGCATTCAAAACAAGCCTAGAACTACTAGAGTGCAAGAGGCCCGAGGAGTTGAAACATACGTGTGACTCAAATTATTGCCCATACCATCGGGTAATCAGCCATCATATTAAAGATTTATACATATTCAAGGATTGGCTAAAAAGAAAGTATTAGGGGGGGGGGGGGGGGGGGGGGGGGGGGGGGGGGGGGGGGGGTAGCTCACATTATCAGATAATGTGTTGGCTTACCTCAAAAAAGAATCGACTCGGGTGGTTACGTCCTCTTCTAAACCCCCAGTTGAAGAAAGAAGAAATGAAAGAAGTTAGCTCAAGAAGAGCTATGGGAGACTGCAGTCTCCAACAAAACTGTAAAGTTGTTGAAACAACTTGAAGGAGTTCTAAGTATGAAATGGAAATCTTCTACAAAGCCAATGTTGAATGTAAAGAGGTTGCCCATCATGGCTACATCTACATCCAAACAGTGTTCTAAGCAAGCTGGATCCTTAAAGTCTTGAAATGTGAAATCCTCCAAAAAGAAAACCAAACTAAAGAAGCCCAAGGAGAAAAAAGACAACAATGCAAATGGTTATCGACAGTTTAGATGAATATTACCAGACTATGAGGCGAGGTGGCTGAAGCAGAAGAAGCTGATGGAGATTCACTTTCTATGGAAACTTGCGGGGTCATTTCAGTGATGCTAATGATTCCAACAAAAGAAGAATATGTCGAAGAAAAAACTTCTGAATCCTTAATGATGGTGTCTCCAATGGACTACAATTTAGAAGAGGATCTATATTTTCCATTTGAAGGTGAAATAGATCCTGACATAGCATCACAAATATAGCATGTAAATTTGGTTGGTGACTTTGAATCGATAAATGAACTTTTAGACGCAACGATGACCAACTCCAAAGAAAATGCTCCATCAAACGAGTCTTAATTAGATGAAGTGGCCTAGGTGAAGTTGAGAAGTGACAAGATACTGTTGTATCCACCAAAGAAGGAGTTTTCCAACAAAGACAAGGGAAATGAGATAGTTGTCAATGAGGACATTATCCCCAAGGACCTTAAGAAGAAAAAACACTTCAAATACGTGGATAGATTATAACATCTTATCACATCTGAGAAAGATACCCATGCAACTTAGCTTATATGACTCTCTCATAATGTTCAAAGACCTTTAGAAGACTTTGATTTAGGCTTTCAAAACCTTGAAAGATACGAGGCATATTTTGTTGAGCATAACATGATGGAGGTTCTATAAGCCCGGAGTGAACCGATCATGACCTTCACTGAAGATGGAATGATGCTCAAAACGACAAATCACAACCACACTTTGTACGTCATTGTAGAGAACTGTTTGAATAGTTGCTATTTGAATGAGTTATATTTATGCAACTTATGTAGTTTTGATGATTCCAAACATTATTGTTCAAATGTATAGTTATCAAATCTTAATCCCATCATGGGTCCTCAATAAATCTCATTAAGTATGACAACACTTAGATTATTGTGCCTCAATGTTCAGCATCTTGGACAAGATAAGATAATGATGCACGACTTCAATGAGAAAGGGCAGAAGACCATAGGATCATTCGTACTCTCCCTTGTACTTATGGAATTGTACACTGAAGCTAAATTCATATGATTGATGTAGGAACATCATTCAAGGAGCTTCTAGGTCCCCATGGTTGGATGAGTATGACATATCTCATCAACATTACACCAATATATTTAAATACCTTAAGGATGGAGAAGAGCCCAGGATCTTTGGCGACATCCAGCTATTTACAATCCATAAAGTAAAATTTATGAAGATGCCAAGTGCTTCATTACTAACGAGCCAAAGCTATCAAGTTCTCTAGAAGCCAAATCATCGAATTCAAAGGATGTAAAGCATCCCATATAAGAAGATGAAAAGAAATAAGTGGGGAGAAAGAAGACAACACTGACTCTTCCCAAAGAAGCCACTGCACCTAAGCAAAAAAAAAGTTGTACCTCACCTAGGAAGTGACATAGATGAGGAAGATGTCACCCCTTCCAAATTGAAGAAGATTTGCTAGTCAACGATCAAAGAAAAAAATAAGGTGGAATATTTAAATTATGATTACGACTATGAGTCTACCTACACTAGCGAGGTGCAGTGTCTTTTCTCAAGAAGAATGGGTAGCTTGTCAATCTCAAACAACATATCGTGGTCACACATCTTCTCCCGCGACACTTTATAGAAATCTCTCATCGAGAGGTGCATAATGTTAAAGAGCTAAAAAAACACTTTATATGCATAAGAACACTTTATGTGCATCCTCTTAGCAAAGGGACCAGGCCAAGAAGCCTAATCTATAAAGTTGGAGAGTTTGAAGAGGAAAATTATAACTAGCTTGTCAAACTTATTGATTATGGGGAGATGAAGCCTGTAAGGATACTTAGATATTGCTCCAAAGGTGTATGAAAAACGCTACAAAAATAAGCTAATGTTAGCACCATCAGATAATAATCTTGTCTCCACTTAAATATTTGGTATAAAAAAAATCTCCATGCATTGTGAAGAAAGGACCTTCTCGTAAGAAGAGGGCTCAGATTCGTTATGCAGAAATACCCATGAAAGGAGATTTTGCCAGGAGATTCTATGTGGGAAAGTCAAATCTGTTGACAATGGCGATGAGATCTCGCGAAAGTTGACACTTATAATGACCAGCTTGTAGAAGCCAAACATGCACTAGAAAATCTTGAAGATGATGGAAAGGTAGGTATTATGGACGAGCTAAAAGAAGTCAACTTAGGGATTGAAGAAGAGCCTCACCTAACCTTCATCAATGTCCTTCCTGAAGTGCAAGTGGAGGAAATAAAGGAGATTTTTTAATTTAGGGATTTCTTTGCCTTGATATATGTTGAGATGCCCAGCTTATCCTTTGTTATAGTAGTTCATAGATTAGCTATTAAATCAGATGTAACATTCGTCAAATAAGCTCCAAGAAGAATTAGATTGGAGATTAAAGAACATGTGATTGCAAAAATAAAGAAGCTTATAGAAGTGAGCTTCATCCGCAAAAAGAGAAATATACTGATTGGATCACCAATTTTATTCCTGTCAAGAAAAAGAATGACTGGATTCGTATTTATATCAACTTTTGAGGCCTTAAGAAGGTGTATCCTAAAGATGACTTTTAGCTCCTAGTATCTAAACTCTTAGTGGACAACACGTCTAACTATTATATGGTATCCTTTATGGTTGGATCATCGGGCTATAATTAGATCAAGATGACGCCTGAAGATGAAAAGTATATGTCATTTAGAATGCCCATCCGCCTATTGTACTACACGGTCATGCCCTTTGGCTTGAAAATTATTGATGCCACCTACCATCGGGCGATGACATGCATCTTCGATGAGATGATTCATCATAAGGTCGAGTGTTATATAGATGACCTTATCATCAAAAGCATGGACCAGAAAGACCATTTAAGTGACATGAGGACCGTATTTGAGATAATCAAAGAGTTTGATCTAAAGTTGAACCCTCTCAAATACTCGTTCGGGGTCTCCTTAGAGAAATTTCTGGGGTATGTCATTTGACATCAAGGCATCATAATCAGCCCCAACAAGATCAAAGAGATCATGAAGATGCTGCTTCTCAAGAACCTTTGACAACTTCACTCATTATAATGACACTGGATTTTATTCGATGATTCATATCGAATTTGTTAGGTAGGTGCAAACCATTCTTGAATTTGTTAGGTAGGTGCCAACCATTCCCGTTGAACAAATCACACATGTTGAAAAAAATGAGAAATTATAAGTCTGGGAGATGTATTTCGATGGAGTGTTATTGATTAAACCTTCATAGTCTCCAAATATGGAAAAAGCTTGAGCTATCATCAGTCTCATTTTTATAGTGCCTCCTATTCCTACAGACTCTCTATTCAACGATGATTCCTACAGACTCTCTATTCAACGATGATTTGTCAGATGGACAAATCACGCAAGTTGAGGAAAGGGATAAATTATTAGTTTGAGAGATGTATTTTGATTGAGCATCATTGATTAAATCTATCCGCTCTCCAAATATGGCAAAAGCTCGAGCTGGCATCAGTCTCTTTTTATAGTGCTTTAAGGAGGCATAATGAGATTTTCGTTCAGTTTGATTGAATCCTAAATTAATAATGAAGCTTAATACAAGGCTATAATAATAAGTCTAGAGATTATAATCTCAGTCAGAATCCAAAACTTCTAAATTTTTTGTGACTCTCAGCTTGTGATAAATCAAGTTATAGGCTTCTATAAAGTTTGTAAGCTTGAATTGGTTCATTATCCCTGGAGAGCTCTCGAGCTTCTAAAATATGTTCCAAATGTGAAGATAGCCTGAGTTCTTTGAGGTTAGAATGGTAATGCACATTGCCTAGCCAAATTAGTCAAGGAGATGGCAAATATGGATAATGAGGACCCTAATACTGATTGGAGTCTACATTCTTTGGGTCTTAGAGCCAATAATCTTACAATTCCCACATGCAAAGGGAATACCAGTTTGATGCTAGTAGGATACAACTCCGGTTAGTTCTTAATCTCCCCAATTGGTAGCTCTTAAAAATCAACCAAATGGACATCAAGTTGAAAAAAAAGAGATGCAAAGTTAGCATCGCCTAAGAGTCATGGTGGCACTTCTTAGATATTGAAGAAGACAATGATTAGAGATAACCATTCATCGATTATTTTAAAGAAAGTAAACTCCCAACAGATAAATCTCTAGCCGGATACATTTGGAAGAGAGCATTGTGATACACATTTGTCAATAACATGCAGTATCGACGGGCTTTTGATCAAATGTGGCTAAGATGCCTAGGGACCAAGAAGTTGGTAGTGTGGTAGTAAAAGTCTGTGAAAAACTTTGTGGCATACATTAGTTAGGTCACAAGATGGTAGCTAAAATCAAGAAGATGAGTTATTATTGGCTATCAATGATAAAGGATTGCATTGACCACACTAAGAGGTGCCACGGATGTCAGATTCATGGTGATGTTATATATTAGTTTCCAAATCCACTACACCCTGTAATAACATCTTGACCATTTGAATGTTGGGGCACTTATATAATTAGGCCCATAGATCCGCCATCATCAGTCAAACACCGCTTTATACTGGTAGCAACTGATTGCTTCTCTAAGTTAGTAGACGCAGTATCATTTAAAAAAATCACATCTTAGCATGTGATTAATTTCTTCACCCACAATGTTGTCTATAGAATTGGTGTACTGCATCGTATAATCTCAGACAATGGCATAGCGTTCAAGAGTTAAAAATTGTATAAGTTTGTCAATCAACATAAAATCGATTGGTGATACTCATCTATTTATAATCTAAGAGCAAATGGCCTGGCACTTTAAGTACTTTGGGCACTTTGAGGCTTTTAACAAATCACTAGTGAAGTTACTGAAGAAGATTCTCTCCAATAATAAGAGAGAGTGGCACACTAAAATGGTAAAAGCACTTTGGGCATACTATACAACCTGTAAGATGACAACCAAAGTCACTCTCTATATACCGGTGTTTGGAGTTGAAGTAGTGTTGTTATTAGAGATTGAGCTACTATTATTTTAGGTGGTTATTCAACATAATCTCACCAAGGAGCTAAATGTTTTGAGAATGAAAGAGCTCAACGTGCTAGATGAGATTAGACAGCATGCTTAATAGAACCTGAAAATCTACTTAGCAAGGATGATGAAATCATTTGATAGGATGGTATATTATTGGGCATTTCAAAAAGGGGAATTGTTGATGGTATTGAGAAGGCCAATAATCCCACAAAAAAAATTGTTGGCAAATTCATTTTCAATTAGGAACGACCCCTTCATCACCGAAAGGAGTAATAGGGAGGCGCCTATCAACTTATTGACTTATACGATCAGAGGCCCATCTCACTAATCAATTATTAATATCTAAAGAAGTACAATACATAGGGATGAATATATATTTAAAGTGTTATGTACTTCATATATATTCATTGACACACTTATACATTTTACATTTTAAAATTATCTTGTGTTACAAGAATGCATTTCAAAAATCTCATAAAATTCTCTAAAGATAAAGGGGGCATTTTAATTTTTTTTATCAACATCATGTCGCGTGCTGTGATCTCTAATTAAATATTTAAAATCTTAAAGTACAAAACCTATTTAAAATCTCCCTGCAAGATAAGAGGCATAAAATAATTATTTGGATCAATATTGTGCTACTCGTCGAGATCCCCAATTAAATATTTAAAATATCAAAACACTTAATTTATCTTATCTAAAATCTCCCTACAAGACGTCATTTTAAACGTTAGTAGAAAGGAGAAAGATTATGTAAATGTATGTAAAACCACAGAAAAGGTGTTCTTGAATTAAGGTCTCATGTAGGTACTCACGAACAGATGTCCCGCTCCTGAAACCTGTGTAGAGTAACTTAGGTATCAGTGAATATCTAAAGAAAGAAAATAAATATGCACAAACTGACAAAGTAAAAATGTAGCTGAGTTGAAGTCTTTGGTGGCAGTTAATTGGCTTGTCTTCTATTCCTATAGGGACCGATATATATATAAAGTAAGGCAAAACATAGCGAGGAGAGTGTGTCTGAGTTTAGATCTCTTATAGTGGCTAACTAGCTAGTATCATGCTCATCTGAAACCTACACAAGACATGAAACATCATCTATACAAGTATAAAATCAAAATTAAAAAGAAAGGGAAGAGAGTATACCTAAGCCAAAAATAACTGTGAAAAACCTGAAGCAATAAAGACCTATTAGTTGGTGAGCTTATAAATTTGAGGCTAACTCTAAATGACACTTACAATTATATAACAAAAATATTTGATTCATATATGACTGTGGTAAGGAAAGATGCAAGCAGTTATAGATATGCCATAAACTAAAGTGATAGTGGTAGAAAGGAATAAGAGGAGGCATCAAAATCTATTAATGTTAATCTATGAAAACCTCTGAAGATAAAAAACCATCATGACGCTAACGTATAGTCTCTTAGAAATCTGCTAAATGAAAACCCTTAGTGTGACATCTAGAACAAATATTTAGAGGTCCACAAGGTCAATGAGCATATAACAAATGTGATTCACTCTAGACGCGCACCATATTTATTGGGGGGGCATATACGCTTCTGTCTATCCCATCTCCTGAAATCATCACCTCCCTCTCTTAGACCTCTTTTTCACATGCAAAAACTCATCTGATCTTCCCATAGTTCTCCCGTCTCACACATCAGCTCTTAAATCTTGAACTATGCCATTCCATCCCACTCACACAACAAAGATCTAACAATCCCTCTTTGCATTCCATGTAATTCACTCCATAAAGGCCAATAAAACCTTTCTGCTTTAGACTCTAACAACTTTTCTATTTTATACTCCGAAAGTAAAAAAAAAAATCCTTTCCACCTACTCTGACAACAAAATGACTTAACTCTATACCCAATATATGCCTCTAGACTTCCTCCAGTCCATTGGCCTTCAACAAGTAGGTCTTCTCAAACTCCCCAGCCCATTATTTTAGCCCACTAATCAGCAAATCCACACACTCCAATTAATTTCCAAATAGCCTACACTCAAGCTACTAACATCAAGGGTAATCTCTATACCTCTCTATCTTAATATTATTATTAATATAATTAATTTTATTATTAATTAGTATTATTAGTATTTATATTGCTATTATTAAGTTAAAAAAGAATGAAAAAGGAAGCTTCCAAAACAAAAGAGAAGAAGAAAGAGGAAAAAAATATATTTATAAAAAAAGATTAAAAATAAGGAAAAAGAAAGAAGAAAAGGAATTTTTTTTTTTTTAAAATATATTTTTTGTGATTTTGTCATCATATTGTTGTCGCCACCTCTTCACAAAGTTATAACCCTCTTAACTTAATTACTGCATTCGACATTTGTGGCGCACCAAAAAATCACCCATAAATACTTTTTTCTATTATAATGGGAAGGAAATTCGATGTGACGCCTATGGTGAGATGGGTAGGCCCTATACAAGCTCTCATAGCGTGACGGGGATGACTATGAGTACTCGTAGATGCTTCAGTGTCTATGAGGAAAATAATTTTGCATTTTAAATAGGTACCCCGAAGACCCATACACGCCTTTCTCTAGCATGGTGTGATTGAATATTTATGGCTGTGGTGTCATCTGACATATTCCATACACGTTTTCTCTAGCAATGAGGGAGGCCCATACTCTTAAAATTTCTCCTAAATTGGGGAGACATTAGGAGGCTGCCAAATTTTATAGGGACAGGGGACCTGAAATCAGACAAATAATGATGAGCTGAGCTTAAATAAATTTGCACAAATTTAAACTTAAATGAACTTAAGGAATTAATGTTGAATGTGACTAGAACACAAATGAACAAATATAGGGGACCTAAATTTGAACTAAGTGCAAGGAACTTGAATCGAACTTGAACGATTTGAATAGAGAGTTGAACTTGAATAATTACAAGGAACTCGATCAAAAGCAGTAGTGGACTTGGAAAACTTCAACACGGAACATGTAAATTGCAATTGTAATATGCAAAATAATGAATTCCTAATTAAATGCAATTGAATAAATATGGGACTTGCATTAAACAAAGAACTTCAAACATGACTTGCTTGAAAATCACAACACAAAAGCTTCCTCAACATTACAGCTTATTCATTAAGTTTATGTCAATTAAGGTGCAAGTGCCAGTAGGCAGTAATCACATATAAACATTAGCAAAGGAGATTTGAAGTAAACAAAGTGATCAGCCTAAAGGAATGAACATAAACTCATGGAACACATAATAGTCCACTCGTAAGCAGCTACAGGGAGCTTATGAGTGTTTGTAAATGATGATAGATGGTGGGAAGACGAGTATACTAGCATTGGATACATTATATGGTGGCTATTTACAATTGATGAATAATGAAGCTTGGTTAAATGCCCCTATTAACCAGCCTGTAAACAAGATGATTTAGCGTCAGCTAAATCATTGGATAAGTATATTGTTCCCCTATAAATGATGGCGGTTGATATGCAAAGAAGATAGTAATTCATCAACAAAATGTATTAGAGGAAGTTATAATGAATGTAGCCTTCCTGCTTGCTGTTAATATCGATTAACTTGTAAGTAAAATCATTAATCCTCTTGTACTAACAATTGACATGCAATAAAAGTTGTAGTTTGCAAGCGAACACGTATAAGGAGATGAGTGATAAATATAGTATATCTAATAGTTAATGTTGACTTATGGAGAAATACACCAAACTTCTATAAATAAAAATAACTGATACATAATGATTACAAAGATGCATGTACAACCAACCATAATTCAATGACCAGCAGATATGATGATTCATTGCAAGCATAGATGGAGCATATGTAGCAGATGTAAGCTCCTGCAAGCTGCTGTAGAAGACCCTTTATTTATCCAATGTATCATCCACAAGAAAAATGCAACAAGATTACACCAAACACAAATACATATGTGCTATCATAGGAAACTTATTGTGCATATAATGGGTTATATGTGAGCAAGTATAAGAGAACTGTAGTGAATACAGTGCCTATGAATAATAATGGGAGATTCATTAGTCTACAATAGTCCACCCATATGAATCAATAAATACACATAATATGATGTCATTCCACCAGATTTATAATACCCATACAAGCGAATAGAAGATGTGTAAACTCTCAAATGCAATGCTACGCACACTCAAATGAAAGTTGCTTGCACAACCAAAATATTATAAAAAAGCCCCAGTGCCCCCCTCCCCCCCCCACAACACACACACACACATGCATTATAATATATATACACAAACACAAAGCAATATATATGCAATTATATATCTGTATTAACCTCAACAAGCATGTTTTATCTATACGCATGATGTTTGAGGATGTTATGTGGATCAATAAATGAACTCGACTTTGAATCTGATACTTTTATGTTGATAGATAGGAGTCAACATGGCTCGAATAATCAAACCAGTATACAATCATGGTGTCAATCAGAATATTTGTTTTATAATTCATATTAGGCTTTCAAGGCCCATAATAAGGATAATTCACTCATAATAGTATAAAGCCTGTGAAGAACCCAATTTTATCTTAGCAAATTAATAGAGTCGACATGGCTTAATCAACAAAATGAAAATTGTTAGGGCTGTCAATATTCGACATGACTCGAAACACTACCCAAAAATGACACTGAAAAATCTGTATTCGGGTTGACCCAAGTAGCAAACGGGTCATGCTCGGGTTAGAGAAACTGACCTGATTTGGGTTTCGGGTCATGTTCGGGTCAACCCAAAAACCCAAAGATGACCCGATTTCAACCCGTAAAATTTAACTCGCCCGCTCGAGTTCACTTTTTTGCCCAACCGGCCGAATAAACTGAACCAAGGATTAGGTTAATACCTTAATGGGTCAAGGCATTATTGCGTTAAGCCTTAAAGTATCCCATTCCATTATTTCGATTCAAAACTTCGAGTTCACTCTTTGTGTTGGAGCTGGAGTTGCCCTAGTTTTTCTCCTTTCCTCTTCCTTCTTAGTGATTTAACAATTATTGTTTGATCGATTTCGTAAGAATCGCAAGTGATGAATATTGATTTTAAGTCTCCTTCTCCCCTTGAAGTCTCGTTTTCTCCCCATGTCGTCATATATTGAGAACCAGAATTTTCTTTTGATCTTTTGGATATACTGTTTTGATAGGATTATTGCTTGGTAAATGGCAAGATTTTTTCTCTTTATTATGAGTTTCTTATTTCTCAAGCAGAAACCCTAGGGGATGCAGTAAAGATTTTGTGATTAGCAAACCCTAGAGTTGATTTATCACTTATTTCCTTTATTCTTTTCTGATTTTCAAGATTTTATTTATGTTTGATTACATTATTAACAATATTTGAGTTTAACCGAAATCCCTTTCACCCTTTGTCGCTCTATTCATGTTCGTCATTATGTAATTGATTTTTAATTGATTTTAGGCTTTTAGCTTTGTTTAAGAATTTAAGTTATTTCTTGTAGTTGTGGATGTGGCTGTAGATTGATTTTAAATTAATCATAGGCTTTTAGCTGTAGCCGTGTGCTGTGCCTCTATGGTCCTAGGGAGTTTGGAGTCACCTGTGGCCTTGGGCTTTTAGCTTAAAAATTTAAATGCTATTTAATATTAATGTTGTTATTGTCAATTTATTAATGTTGTTGTTGAAGGTGGAGCCATGTATTACAGTATTAGTTTGTGTGTTTGTGATTGAATAGTTGTTTATAATTTATATAATGTTATTGTTGAATAGATGGAGGATTCTAACACAGTAGTAGAAAGTACTCCATTCATTGAGAATGTTGAAGTAGAAAATGCTCCTATTTCAGTTGACACTGAAAAATATGATGATGATTTGTGTAATATTATTGAAAAAGAAGGAGATGACCCGTCATCCACTAAGAAAAGATGAAGAATGTGTTCAACGGTTTGGGGTTATTATGATATGTTACCCCTTCCTAGTGATGGCAAGCAAAGATGAAATGTAGAAGATGTGGGGCAATATATCAGTGTGATAAAAAGTATGGCACTAGCAATTTAAGATGTCATATACAAAATTGTAAAAAAAGAGACATGATATTGTTCAACTTATTCTATAGTCAAATGCTACTTCGACTATCTTTATACTGAATCTACATTTGACATTCATGAGTTTCGTGAGTTATTCACTACTTGCATAATCATACATGATCTTCCTTTTCGGTGTGTTGAATGGTCTGGTCTTCATTCTTTGTTGCAATATCTCCGTCGTGATCTCAAAATAGTATCTAGAAACACTACTAGAAGTGATTGCAAGAAAATGTTTACTAAAGAGAAATGCCTTCTTCAAAAGGAGATTCAAAAAAATAATAGTAGAGTTTCATTTACTTCCGACTTATGGACATCAATTAATACAGATGGTTTCATTTGCTTGACTGCACATTTTATTGATAATGAAATATCTCCGTCGTGATCTCCAAATAGTATCTAATAACACTGCAAGAAGTGATTGCAAGAAAATATTTACTAAAGAGAAATGCCTTCTTCAAAAGGATATTCTAAAAAGTAATAGTAGAGTTTCTAAACAGAAAGTGATAGTTATCATGAGTTGGTTAATACTATTGCAACTGGGTGGCAATTGCGTTAGCTAAATGCCTAAATTCAACAGCAGATACTTTATTAATTCATTGATACTACATTAAGTCATTAAGTTTAATGCAAATTGTTTCTTTGGATGGTAATAGTTAGAAAAATCAAATATGTTTTAGACTAAAAACTGGCTAAAGTGTTGGAGACTTTGAGGGTTTACTTGAGCTAATCAAATAAAGCTTTCTAGTTATACAATTATGCAATCTCAATATCTCATTATTTGGAATTTTATCATTTCTGTTTATTTATTACTTTTCAGTTTTTAGCTTTTAGTGTTTATTGTTTAACCATTTTTATTTTGTTGTTAACTCAAGTTGAAAATAGGTTCAACAATCAAGATGAAGTGTTGGCAGTTGGCACTTGGCGTGTAGCCAGTATAAGAATAAAGAAATATAATTTGAGTTTTTTTATAAACTATTTAGTTTGTACTTTGTAGATTGTAATTTATAATAAATGATTAAATGCTAAATGTAAATTTCCAAATTATATTTTTAATAGTTTGACTGTTTGGCGTTATTGTTATGTTGTTTAAGTTTAATTAAGCTAGAAAGCAAAAATTTTTGGAATGTGTGAAACAAAGTTATCTTGATTCAAAGAAAGGATTAAGACAAGATGAGCCTACGAGGTGGAATTTAACATTCATTATGCTTGATTCAGCTATTTATTACAAACGTGACTTCCAACATTTTGAACTACTTGACTATAACTTCAAAACTTGTCCTAGTAATACTGAATGGGATAGGTTGGAGAGTATTTGCAAGTTTCTAGCTCCTTTTTATGAGATTACCTGTGCATTCTCAGACACTAAGTACCCTACTTAAAATTTATTCTTCCCTTGTGTATCCGAGGCTTATGCATCACTTAAGCATGAATTGGCTTATGGTATTGAGTACATCCAAAATATTACAACAAGGATGTTAGTAAAGTTTGAGAAGTACTTGTTTGATTTCTGTGATATATTGGCAATAGCGATTATCTTGGATCCTAGGTACAAGTTCACATTTGTTGAATGGTGTTATAACAAATTATATGGAGGTGATTACATATCTGAAACAAAGAAGGTTAGAGATAAGCTATTTGCATTATTTTCAATTTATGAGAAGGTGGACCAACAAACCTCCGATGACCTATCCTCATTACCCTCAGTTAACTCTCAAGTTGATGGCTCAACGACTTTTCCTCCAATAATTATAAAATCATAGTTTCTTCAGGTAATAGTAATTCTCATTCAGTTTTTAAACATTCCTATTTAGTAACTTTTCATTAACTAATTTTTTACATTTATGTTGGCATTCATAACTAGGATTATGACTCATTTGAAGAGAAAATTATTATGCCTAAGAAGTCACAACTTGAAGTGTATCTTGAAGAATAAAAAATTGATAGGAAGGTTAAGTTAGACATATTACATTTTTGGAAAGGTAACCAATATAGGTTTCCTGAAGTGGCAACTATGGCTAGAGATATTTTATGCATTCCCATTTCCACAGTTGCTTCAGAAAGTGCATTCAATAATAGTGGTAGAATTTTGGATCAATATAGAAGTGCTTTAAAACCTGACATCGTTGAAGCCTTAGTGTTCAGTAAAGATTGGTTATATGGAAATAATGGTAAATGTTCCAACTTTTGACATTAACTTCTTTTCTAACTTCACGTTAAAACTTAAAACTTAAAAGTACTATGTTTTTTGTAGTTATGACTGATCTGGAACTTGAGGGTGCAACTGAGGACATCATGAACTTGGGTATTACAGAAATTGGCAACGAGGATACTAAATGTTCAGCTAATAGAGTTGCCTAGTTGATTTTTATTATCTTTTTTTAAAATGAACTATTGTATGGTCTCTGATAGCTCACTGGTTGGACACTTGGTAGTTGTTGCATGTCTTTGTTATTTTTTAAATGCTGGTACATGGTTGTAAATCTTAGATTTTTCCTTTTTTGGTGTTGTTCAGTAACTGTTTGGCCGTTGGCCCTATACTAATTTTTGTACTTATGAATTTATCTCTGGTAGGCTGATATCTCACTGGTTGGCCTTGTTGCCTTATTGGGTTCATCTAGTTTAGTGGTTGGCCGTTGCTTTTGCGGTGTTGCTGGCTACTTATAATCTGAATTTTATGTTTAATTGTTTATTAAAATTGATACTCACAATTTGGTTATTTCAATTTTATGTTTTCTGAATTCTGAACATAAACTGAAAGTTAAAAAGTGAGGCTACTGGCTATTGGCTGTTGGTCGTTGCTGTTGCAGACTTGTAGTGTTGCTAGCTGCTTATAATGTGATATTCTGAATTTCTGATGCTTAATGAATTAATGTTTTTGATAAATTAAGGTGAAGGCTAAATGGTATAACTATGAAAGCTCAAGAAATGATGAAAAACCTTCTAAATAGAAAGTGATAGCCGTCGTGTGTTAGCTAATACTATTGCAACCGGGTGGCATTTTCGTTAGCTAAATACCTAAATTCAAGAGCAAATACTTTATTAATTCATTGATACTACATTAAGTCATTAAGTTTAATGCAAATTGCTTCCTTGGATGGTAATAGTTAGAAGAATCAAATATGTTTGAGACTAAATACTGGCAAATGTGTTGGAGACTTCGAGGGTTTTCCTGAGCTAATCAAATAAAGTTTTCTAGTTAAACAATTATGCAATCTAGGGCTTCTCATTATTTGGAAATTTTTTCATTTCTATTTGTTTATTACTTTTTAATTTTTAGCTTTTAGTGTTATTTTGCTCTTAATTCAAGTTGAAAATAGGTTCAACAATCAAGATGAAGTGTTTGTACTTGGCATGTAGCATGTATAAGAATAAAGAAATGTAATTTGAGTTTGTTTGTAAATTATTTAGTTTGTATTTTGTAGATTATAATTTGTAATAAATGATTTAATGTTAAATGTAAATTTCCAAATTATATTTTTATTATTTTATAGTTATTTTTAATTACTGTTTCAGTTTCACTATTTTACTCTAATTTTAACAAATTTTAAAAAAATTCATGGATTTAATATTTTTCGTGTCAGGTTGTGTTGACCTGAACTCGATCTGAGTCGGGTTCAGGTCCACAGGATTGAATCGAAACCTATTTCGAGTCGTGTTCGGGTCGGGTCAGATACAGCCGAGTCAAATTCAGGTCTAACCCAAACATGACCCGTCGACACGAATTGACAGCCCTAAAAATTATATAATAATACCCCGATGATGGCTATGTTAGACATCGTAGATCTCAATTAGAGGGGTGAACTCCAAATATTTTATATTCCTCCCAAATACTCATGAAGTTCAAAACACTAAGAAATATTGAAATAAAAAATGTTTAAAATCAAAATTTAACTATCAAACACTTTAAGCAAAATTCATTTACTCTCCGCAATAGTTTACCATGGTAGATAAATTTAAGTACCACTTTGGCTCAAAAAGAGCTAATCTCTGGTTGAGAATATCATAAGAATTTATTATCAAATAATTTCTTACCAACAAGGATGTGGCACATGCCCTCTAACCAGCGATTTTGCTACCAAATGATATATATTACAGGCAAACAATTATGATTTGGGCCCTTTGAATCAGATGGCTTGCCGCCAAATGACACCACTAAATTACTATCATGATAGGAGCTCATATGCTTCTCAATGACACTAAATGTTTGAAATAATAGGATATGCTTGATAGGGTATAAAGCCCTATGTTGTCTAAGGTGGATTCAAATTTATCCCTAAGATAAATATTCACCTCGAATCTACAAGACTCCCTTGGACGAAGCAACCCATACCTACCTATAATGATCCTTCTATCAAGCCGGGTCGACTACCTTCTCTGACTAAGAAGATCAGGGACCACGATGGCCCAAGATGATGAAACTATGAGATCTTGATCTTGTCCATCATCCATTCCCCCACCACCCCTTTAAGTACAAGATGATGAAATTTTTATTTTAAATATCAAATTTTCGAACGCCTAAACCCATGATGCTATTATACACCAGGTACCACATATTCTCCATGTATATGATCGATGACTAGCCTTAATCAAAATTTCTCTTATTATTGGGAAGGGTAATTAACTATAAGGGATTGTGCCTATAGGAAACTAGAACTTCAGATCATAAATTCATCACAAAATGAGGGCGAAATGTCAAGGGTAGTGTTTTATTTCAAACCTAATATATCTTCTAAAAATTTACCATGGAACTGAATCCATTAGAACTCCCCCAAAAGTAGGGGAGGCAGGGGCACAATTTTTGGAGCCATAGTTTTTTGACAACTCTGCTAGGGTTTAATTTCTCTTTCCATCTTTGGTTTGTCATTTAAGTGTTGTAGTAGCAGCTAATCAACATGGGCTTAAAGTTGTAAACTTTTCAAATTGTTCATTTAATAAGATTAGAATTCTAAATATTCTTAAAATGATTACTAAATAAATTTACTAAAAATTTCAATAAATAGAGTTTTAAATTTATTTTAATTACTTGTTTATATTACTTTATTTTGTTCTTTATAATCTTTGTATTTTTAAAATGTAGAGTGATGTATAAAATATTGCCCTTATGTAAATGGATCTATAGAACATTTCATTCACTTTCCTGTTAGGATGTAGTGCTAGCATCCAATTATTAAATGCTTTGATTATTACTGGAAGCTCTGGAGTCACCATACAGTTTGGTGGATTACAATTCCTTGCAGCAACTACAAGCACTACTGTCTTCCCTGTATGCGACATGGATTATGAAGGGCCATCTAGGGGCCCCACCCTACTGACGCCTTTACACGTCGTGTGTAATTTCCAGCACTGTGACCTACTGCTAAAAATCCTTACATAAGGATTTCTATTTTTCAATTACTATCATAGATAGAAGCCTCAATAAAATTTTGGAGCCCATAACAGTTTGGCTTTTCTACAATTAGCGATCGTTCATCCCTGGAGTTGTTGAAGTCAGATATGTGGAGGTTGTCCCATAGGAGACTCGATTTTATATAGCTAATTTTGATGTGACTGCACATACTGAGGCTCAACATTGATTCCAACTTCTGTTTGTCCCTTCCCTCCAGCCTAATAAGCATCAACTACATGCAACTAACTTCGATATGGCTATCCTTTGGCTCTTCTTTTAAGTTGGAGCTAATAGAGTTACTTTACCTACCCTTTCCCTCCTTTTGGTCAGTGGTTAATTTTTTTTATTGACTATTTGATTTTATATGTTTCTTTTGTTCTTGATGTATGTAGACATACTAAGGGTTATACTACTATTGTGGGTGCCACTTCTCCCCCAGTTATAGTGCATAATGTAACACCCGAGTTACATTGCAAAAAGGTACCACAACCTTCTCACATGCATACTGGTTCTCACTGTGCTATACCTCCTCGAATATATTTGGATGTATGCTCTTCTCTTTGAGGCCTTATGGAAACTTCCTAAGGAGCGAGGATGTCTGACTTCACCGGATATGACATGACAGATCCTTCTCCATTCTTCTCTTTTTCAGTGGAACCTTGTGGGTCTTTTTGGCTTGGGTAGTCATCTGGAGCTAGCGTAACTTTACCAGCAGAGGTTCTTGAGGTACCACCGTACACGTCGATGGTCTTAGAGTTAAATCTTATAGTCAGGGAGTTATCCTACTGACTTTGTGAGTCCATCCTTAGGTATTTTTTATTATATATTGATTTATTTTTCATATATTAGCATTGTATTCTTTTTATAATCATTGCCTATAAATTTTCGTGCAATTTTTTAGGGAGCAGATTATACATTAGAGATCCACTATCATGTTCCATCAGCTCCTGACCCTCAGAATACTAAGATGCATAAGAGTTACACAGACTTTCTATAGGAACCTGTTGCGAATCAATGGTTTATGATTTTGATGATAATAAATATTTTTAATTCTCTACGACTTCCTTATATACTGACATTTCAGGTTCACACGATCGGACTGCAATTTGGAACCAGCTCAAGATTGGGTAGACTAGGTCTGAGTCAGTTTGTACACTTTTTCCTTTCTTGAGTCAATTATATTTGTTGTGGCTCCTAATGCTTTGTAACGTATAAGAGTTTTTTACTGTTCCCTAGAGTTTACTGTTTTTGGTAATACCATCCTAGACGATATTTATATCGCCCGGGACGATATGTTTAAAAGCAAAAATCCAAATTAGGGTATCCTCATTAAAGCAGCCGTCATTATGAAAAATACATCATCCTGGTCAATTTTGTATCGGCCAGGACGATAGGCTAAATTCAGAAAGTTTATGCCGCCAGATCTACTTAAAAAATTCTTATTTTTGGATATCTGTCTGGTGGATCGGCCTGGACTATAAAATATAGTCCAGGATGATCCAGGACAATTTTTCCAAATTTTCTCTGGCAATTTGGGAAAGCAATTAATGGTGATTTCGTCCTGGACGATCTTAAGATCGTCCGGGACGATTAGACATCGTCCAGCTTCATTTCAGGGCGATATTCAGGATGATTTTCCTCATAATTGAACTAATCGGCCAGGACGATATGTCATCGTCCTGGATGATAATGTCGGTAACTTGCATTAATGAGCTCGTTTTTAGCTTTTCTATTTAAGCTATGACATGACACTTTGTAAGTGTCTTTGGCAGCCATTGTAGCTTCGTTCTTGTGGGGGAAACTTGAAGAGAGAGCTTGAAAGGGAGAGAGGAAAGGGATGGAGTTTTAAAGAGGGAGACAGATCCTGTGAGGGGGGATTAGGGGGGAAACTCAAGGTGAGTGTGGAGGGGATTCCACACGTTGCTGTCCGGCGACTCGCCAACCTTAGTACGCATCCGAATTTAAGACTTGTCTCGAGGTAAGTTCCACCAAAGAGAAAGATCTCCTGTGTCAAAGACCGCAGCGATCCGCCGCACCGGTGAAGGTGGAAGTGTTTATAAGGGCTTCTCGCTAAGCTGTGGGGGCTAAAGAGAGTCCACATTTAGTGCAATACTATGGAGGGACGTTGCCTCTAAGGAAGTGGTACGTAGGTCAAGGTTTGACGACACCACTATAAAATCCGGTGGTGTTCTTATCTTTATTACTTCCGCACTGCATTAATTTGCAGCATCGCTTGATTTCTACTGGTGATATTGGTTATAGTTTGAGTTTTTGGTTTAAAAGATTCTTCTTTTTTAATAATCACTTCTCTCTTATGTTAGCCTTGGGGCCATTCATAAGCTTTACATCTCTAATCGAACTTTAAGTGGTAATCAGAGCTAAGCTTTCATAACAAAGTGTTTTAAAACAGCTTTGAATTTTTATGGATACCAAATGGCTAATCGTAATGTTCGGAAGGTTAATATTCAATCAGCCAGACCTCGTTTAATTTGAACATAATGGTCATTTGATTTTTGGAAAACTCGCATGTCTTAATATTTCTTGGCAAATCGATTGATTTTTGCATAGTGGCATAGTGATTTTAACTGTTATTACATCACCATCATGTATTGTTAATAGGAGTTAAAACTGATATTTCCTTTAATCAATGGAATAAGAAAGAACAATTGAATGCTCAAACTGAAAATGCAAAATCTTTAAATTGCTTTTCATGTGCTTTAAATTCTGAAAAGATTTCATAGTTGAGTATCCCACATGCGACTACTGGTAAGAGAAGTTTGGGTAAACTACACACCATATTACGAAGGCACTAGTGAAATCAAGCATCACCAAAGTTGAATATGTTAATGGCACATGATTTATGAACTATTTTCCATGAAACGCCTATGAGACGATCTTAAGACATGTATACTAGATTTAATCAAATTATAAACATCTTGGCAAGCTTTAGGAAAAAGAAATTTTTCAAAATTTTTTAAAAAAAGTTAACAAAAATTCTTCGTGTGTCTACCTGATAAAAGTTCAGATGCTAAGTAGTTGCTATTATGTGAATCAAAAGATTTGAATGAATATTCTATTCGATAATTTGATTGGCTTCACTTTCATTACCGGACCTACGAGCAAGGTTTTTGGGTCCAAAGAACTTTTGTAATGGCATGTGAAATGATTATTCTAAAAAGCTGAAGTAATACAGAAAGTTGAGATAGCTAGTTGATGCGATGCTATGACTTGTCAATGCAAATCACATAAGCTCAACCAAAGCATAAAACAAAATTGAAAAAGAGGTAAAAATGGATAAGGATGTTTATATTCATTCTAAACGATTAATTAGTGCTTTCGATATAGGAGCCTGAACATATGAAATTCAAGTGCCCTATATTTAAAATTTCTTCTTAATGAAAGAAAAGGGCAAGGACGAAGCAAAATTTAAACTGGGGAAATAATGAAAGGCAAAAATCTCATGGCAGATCTGGTTTCTAAAAGCAATCGGACCAGGAAAGAGAATAATGGTAAAAGGCCTTTCGTGTTTTTGTGTTGTGTTTTTATTTTTATATTTTCCATTTTTTATTTGTTTATTTGTTTTGTTTATGTCTTAACAATTTTGTTTTGTTGATGTGTCTGATCAACACACACATTCCTTTTTTTTAGAAATGAATTATATAATATATTCACTGTATAGTATTACAAACTCGAAATCTCCTTTTTGTTGAATGTGAAAGTAAATTTAGGTGTTTAGATTCTTTTACTAAAAACGAAAGATCAAAGCCTGTAAGGAAACTCATAACATGTTAGTTTTCTACTAGCAATATCCCAATCTCTAATTGTCATAAAAAGAAGGATACTAGTTCTATCTTTATGAAAATGAATATCACATAAATTCTACTTACATATTCATCTCTAAATGATTGTTTTTTAAATACTATAGAATTGAAATTTTATCTCTATTACACTCTTTAGTTGTATAAATGCGTCATGAGAATCTTTTGGCAAGTTTATTTGCATATCTTATACTTCATATAAGTGTTAATTAAATAAGGAATGTATATGTTAATTTTGATTTTTTTTTGTATTTTGCAATGATAAGGTTGATGCTATTCAATAGAGGAGAATTTGGTCTAATTCAGATGCAACAAATATTAAAAAATGCGCATATAGTTGACTAACTTAAATCGAATTATCACACAAAGATGTAAATCAAAATGTCAATGATATAGACAGCTAGAGCGCCATTCAAATTGACAAGCGAGGCGATACAATTATGTAAGCCACAACATATTTGGACTTATCCATCTCTTGTTGACTCCGGATCTTCTAAAAAGATATAAGATAGAGACTCTTGATTAGCTAATTTCGTATACTTTGTTGCACTTTTTTTTGTAAAAACACAATTATTCCACACTGCCAGTTTATCTGAGAATTTCATTAATTGCGCTCTGTCGATCCTATTAGTCTCTCTATTTATTGTATTTTACTTTTCTATTAAGAATTGATGAATTAAGGAGTATATTGAATTAATAATATGTAGTCATATCTCTTGTGGTGTGTATTATTATTTATTCTATCTTGATTTTAGGATAAGTTGAGACCTTTAATCCTATAAAGCTGATATAGTCATTATGACTCCCTGTTTTTAAAAAACTGTATATAGTAAGACATTCTCTTAAATAAACACAATTCTGAAATTATTTCTGACTTCTTACTTCTGAGCATGCGTTGTGCAATTATCATTCTACTAAGTTTTTTGATTACTAAACAATTTGTTCAAATTTTTGTTAGTTTTATTATTGCCTATTTGGGTGAAGTCCCCTTTAGTGGAAATTTGCTTTTTGAAAACGAGTCATTGCATTCGTCCATCATAAATAATCTAATTGTCACTACTATCATATTATCAGGTGAGATTTATAACAGAATATAAAATTTCATTTATCCATCTTATTGCCTCTCACTATATCATTTGAGAGGTATCTTTTTTGTGTGTTAGCTGCCTCACACTCATTTTTTGCTTCCTTGAGTTAATGTAGTGATGTCTAGAAGGGGGAGACACAATACTATAGATTATTCGGAAATAGGAATATATTTCGAATTCAAAATCTTTTGTATTCCCAAATATAGTCATTCCAATAAGAAGCATGACTTATCCAAAGCATAAAAAAAAACGAAGTAATATATTATCTTCCCGTTATAACAAATAATTAATTATAAAAGATATCTTGTGAGGGAGAAGAATTAATGATCTATGATTACACTATTCAGTACTATATGTTTTTGCGCAAAATTGTCTAAATAATTATTGGAAATTATTGGGAGATATAATTAATTGTCTTATGCAATCATTAAATCAATGGGGGAGATTAACTTCGCGAGAGTATGCCAGTGGATTTTATGACCTTTAAATGATGAATATCAAACATTTTATTCGTCTCCATACATGTAATTGCACGTGTGAACATTTTACATCGGTGAGATAAGTTTTCAGGTTCAACAAACAAATCAGATCACGCATCAAGATTAAATTTAAGCGAACGCAAAGCTCTAAGAAATTGCGGAGTAAGCTTGAAACTTAGGTTGAGCTTTCAGTAATTGTTAAACACTTTCTACTTACCTATTGTCCCTTTGATGCTGCTAAATAATTGGTAATGTTGTTGTATGTTGGTGCTTATCCCCCCTGCGGATATGACTCTTCCTTACTCTATAACTATAGATAATGCGAAGTTATGCTAGTACGTGATAGTCATACACCTAGAACGTATTAACTATTTTGAAAATGATAACTTATCCAGAAATACTGTGATGAAAATTAAATATCGCGAGTCACCGGGACGAATCATGTTATAAGACAATGCGAACCAAGATCTAATTTATGCAATGTTCCGACAAGTTGAAGCAATATCTCATACAATTAATGATGGCATCGTCCCTATCCATTTATGCTATTATATACTCACATATCGATTCCTTGAAGAACGAAATTATTCAGTTTTGATAATCGGCCTACGCACGCACTCAGGATCTAATATTATCAAAAGAAGCAATTTTCTGTCGACCAGTGATCACTATTCTTAGAAATTTGCTAATTATGTTTATTGTGAACCAATAGTCTGGTACCTGGTGGAATCAGTACCTCCTGGAATATAATAAATTGGCCACATCGTACAATGCGCGCAAATAAGTACTCCATGATCTACAGATTGCCAATGATACCACAAATATGTACTCACTTGGCAATTGCTCTGAGAATTGTCTAATCATAATGGATATTGATATATCGTCTGACGGAGCCAATTTTTCAAATTAGAGGTCTGGTGAATGCATATTCTCAGACTTTCCGCTCGAAATCTAACCGGGATTGAAGCACGACTCTAGACTGAGATCTAAGATACCAAGTTCTTACATTCAGGATAGCGGATTGATTATTCACATACCAATCACCTATTATTGTATTAACTAAATGCCGGCTAGCTCGTACTTAAAAGTTCGTGTTTACGCACAGGGATGATCTGTAAGTATGTCTATCTTCCTGGACGATAATCGCCTCTTGCACTAACTGGTTGCATCATAGAGTCGAACACTCAGATGATATAGAGACAGTGATATTCTCACATATATGAATAGAAATGTCTTTATCCATAGATGCACTATCTTATGTATACATATCAGTGATCGCTTTAGACACAAAGCCCAATATCGTAATGCGAAAGCTAATCATAGTCTTGAAGGTGTGAAGTGAGAATATGATACGACAAGGGTTATGAGTGGTTCACGAGGCTTAAACCTTGGCCACACGAGGAGACCATGAAGGGAGGCGCTCGCAAGTATTGAGTCTATTGAGAGGGGAAGATCCTGTGATTCGTTTTCCGGGGGCAACTACCTAGCATAGGAGTGTGCCGAGAGGGGATTCCACAATGCGCCTTTTATACTACACTTGGTGACATTCTCACCCTTCATACGCCGGGTGAGCTTAGTACGCAGCGCGCGGAAGTCGGGCAAGGCAATGCTTTGTCTCGAGGTATAGGTTCACACATACAAAGAAGAAGATTGACGACACCTCACCATACTGCCCCTCACCATTTTGAGTGGAGCAAGAAATATGGAAGGATAATCCTTTCCTTCGGTCGGGTCTCTACCGCGCACCGCAGTATCACCACGCCTCCCTTCCACCAAACCCGCACCGGGGAAGGGTGGAAGTGATTTTGTAAGGGCTTCTCCGCCTAGCTGTGGGGGCTAAAGGAGAATCACGATTTTAGTGCAATACTTGGAGGGTGCCTCCAAGGAGTGGAAGTAGGTCAAGGTTTGAACCGAACCACTATAAAATCCGGGGTGTTCTTATCTTTTATTAACTTCCGCACTTTAATTTCCGCATCGTTGATTATTCTCGTGGTGATATTGGTTTATGTTTGAGTTTTGGTTTAAAGATCTTCTTTTCAAATTCACTTATCTCTTTGTTAGCCTTGGGCCAGTTCATAAGGGCTTAACATCCCTAACGAACTTTAGAACCGATATCTTCATGTTGACCCATGTTTTCCAAATATTTGGATCAATTTATCACCAACAGATAATACAACCATCAGCCCGATTGGCATGTCCTTGGGTTAGATAATTGAACATGCTCTTTTAGGAGACAATTATGTCATGAGGCAGAGTTCCATTCAAGTAAAGGTTGAGGTCAACTCTCAATATATATGAATCATAGTTAACACTACAAGAGTTATGAGAGAAGTATAATAGGTGTCGGACAGTAGCGGATATCACACATGACCAATGTGATAGGTGTACCGAGGCTCTAAGAGGGCATTGTCAGAGTTCTTCCAGTATGAGAAGTGAGATTGAAGACTATCAGCTTAGGTGAAGGATCTTTGAAGGGACATCAAGGAGTGATGTCTAGAAAGTTAGATCTACAGGAGGGGAATGACCGTGTACTGCCGCCTGATAAGGAGAGAGAGCAAACCACCAGATGTTACCACCAGGCAATGTTAGCTTCTAAAACTATATTAACATGAGCTATAAGAGGAGCTTTAGACTACTAAGGTATAGTGTCAAACTCTGATAAGAGATTGCTACATAGTTAAGGGACTTACAGGCCTACCTTCATTGATGTATATTTTCTTCTTTCTCCTCTCATGTGGAAATGTACTCAATGATTTTCACTTCTAGTTATAATTTACTCTGGGTATACTCAATGTTGATCATATATATGATTTATGTATGATTCATTTTGGTTTATGTTCTCTCTTCCTTGGTTGCACTTTAAGTGGTTTTGGTAGTGTTGTATAGGCTTTTAAATATTTTTTAGGGATCTCAGCATGCGGTGCAAGATCAACTAAAATAAATATTTAAATGCCCCTTATCTGTAATGACATTTAAACTTCCGCTCAAATGGCATTAAAAAAATACCGACAACTCCCGCATGAGAGGAGGGGCGCTAATTCGAAGGCAGGAAATTTCCCCCCCAAA
Organism: Dendrobium catenatum; assembly: GCF_001605985.2. Classification (NCBI taxonomy): domain Eukaryota; kingdom Viridiplantae; phylum Streptophyta; class Magnoliopsida; order Asparagales; family Orchidaceae; genus Dendrobium; species Dendrobium catenatum. The sequence goes on from NW_021319165.1 coordinate 105,674, forward strand.
TAGCGGAAGCCTCAACGGCCAGAAAGCCGGAGGGAGGAGAAAATTTCGTAAGCTTCTGCACGCGAGGAGGGGCACTAATTCGATAGGGAAAATTTCCGCGCTCGCAATAACGGAAGCCTCAACCGCCAGAAAAGCCAGGGGAGGAGAAGAAAATCACGTAAGCTTATACGCGCGAAGGAGGGGCGCTAATTCGAGCAGGAGAAGTTTCCCACTCAAAAATAGCGGAAGCCTCAACCGCTAGAGAGCCAAAGGGAGAAAAAAGAGAAGTTGTAGATTTTTTAAAGGCCTAGGGGGCTATTTATAGGTTTTGGAGAGAATAAAGAGGGTGTTTTTGTCATTATTCGAGATCCCAAATTTTTTTAAATTTTTTCTAAATTTTTCGAAACTTTGGGATTTTTTTTCGGGATTTTTTGGACCCAAAATAGCAAAAAAACGACCATTTTTACGTTTGTGGGGCCCACTTTGGCGGTGCACCAACCGACGAGCCGTTTGCGCGGGCCAGCTCACCAATCCATGGCAAGAAGGGCGCGGATTGCGGCCGCCCACGGAAGCCAGCGCTGTAGGCCAGGCGCGGCAAGCCCAGCGCGGCGCGGCCTTAGTGCGGGTCCAGGCGTAGACCCATGCGAGCAACAAGAGTCGATCGCACGCAGATCAAGGCAGCGTGACAACTGTTCCGCGCGGACAAGCCCCGGCGGCCGTGCCACCAGGCGCGGCCGCTGTTCAGCACCTAGCGGCGGTTGCCGACCGGTCCGAACTGCGCGGACTATTCCGGGCCCGTTTTTTCACCCCAACAAGTCCAAATTCGACGTTTTTTGAAGTCCTCGGGGACCATTTTTCGGACGTCCCGGAACTCAATTTTAAAACTTTCAAGGCCATTCGAGGCCCCACAACGCAAAGAATAATTCCGACTCGCTCGAGAAAAATTCTTTTTAAAAATTTGTGACGCTCGCATATTTTCAGACTCCTGGAGCTTCGACGTCCGAAAATAGGGTGGCAACTGATACGTCATCAACAAAATTATTCTTGATTGGGCACGAATCTTGAGGCAAAACCAGTTCGAAAAACTTCAAAAATTAAAATTCGAGAGCATATGAACTCCGATTTCAGCAAGCTTACAGTCAAACTTGAGTGTCTCAAAATACGAATCCAACGACACCAAATTTGACCCAATCCGAGTCCAAATGGGTCTGAATCAAGGACCTGAAGTGTTGTTGGAAGGTTCAAACAGAATTTGAGTTACCAAACGGTCTCCGATTTTAACGAGCTTAATACTCGAATCGAGCGGCTCGACGAGACGAATCCAACAGAGCCCAAGATAACTGAATTCCAACATCATTAAGGCCTTCAAATGTCTAACAAACGGTGCATAATCAAAGGATTCGATATCGGTCGTCCATTCAAACCACTCCCAATTCGCCCATGATCTCACGCCTATTTATGGGCTATGCCACTCCAGAAAAACTATTAAATAGAGCCCTCATTCTTCACAAAGGGGAGTCAAGTGAAGAGAAGAGAAGAAAGAAGAGAAGAAAGAAGGAGAAGGAAGAAGCTCCTCCTCGACCACCGCCGGAGCTCTTCCTGCCACCTGAAGACGCCGGAACTCTGCTGACTTTTCGGGAAACACCGGGAATTTGCAGAACTTTGTAACTTTGTGAGAAGTTGATTGTAAACTGATCGTCTTGATTTGTAAGACGGATCAACCTTTGTACTCCATACAAACACTAGTGGAACTTTACAACTGGGCGAGGCCCCGTGGTTTTTTCCCTTTTTTGGTTTTCCACGTAAAAACTCTGGTGTTCATTTCTCTTTTCTGTTTGTGTGCGGAATACTCGTGCAACGCTAAGAAGAATATTTTCTAACTCTACTGCCACGTATATTCTAGCACGCAACAATAATTATCTTTATAATTAAAGAAATTTAATTTTTTAGATTATTAATTTAAAAAAGATCAATTAAAAAAAGGTATCAAAAAGAAATATACAATGTGTAAAAAAATTGAAAGAATGCGCAATGATTTGCAAATTAAAAAGAGGCACTAAATTAGCCCTAATAATATAAAAAGATGGACAAAATGTGTCACAAATATTTGACAAGACGCAAAATATCACCAAATTGAATTTGTTCTTTCCTCTATCGTTTAATCTTTAAATTCAAATCAATCTAATGTTCAATAATATTTTGTATTAAAAAATGAATTTAATTGATTTTTGTTTCGTTACTTTTGTAATAATTTTCCTTATCTAATTGTATAGAATGTTTCATGACTTTGATCAAATTTTTCTTATCAAGTCATGCTTTAACCTAAATACTTTTAAATCTTTTTTTCATCTAATGATAATTAACTTTTTATTACGATTCTAATTCAAATTCTTTCAAAATCAATTATTAAGGGTTCTCATTTGATTTCATTCATTTCAACCATCTTTGTTCCCTTTTTGTTGTTGTCAAAAGGGGGAGTACTATTGTTTGGTGTTTTGTTTTGTTTGGTGCTATTTTTGGTTGGTGTAGTTTTATTTTTTTGTTTTTGTTTTTTTGTCACTTGTAAAATAATTAAAAAAAAATGAATTTTGTGCTTCAAGGAATTCCCTTAAATTCACATGTTTATTCTTTTAGGGAGACCTAAGGAGAAATTTAGGGTATTCAATTTTACTCAAACAATAATTATTTTGCCATCATCAAAAAGGGAGAAATTGTTGAGATTGTTACTACTTAATTCTTGATTGTTGATATTCTTTCAACTTATATTTTTTTATTATTTTAATTATTATTTCTCCTAATATATTTTGAAAGAATTTTTTTGTTGTTTGTGTGTACTAATATTTTAGGAAAATTCATACTCTAGATTGTTGAAGACTTCAAATCAGATGAGTTTAAGATTTTATTGTAAATGAAGTCTGTATTTTTCATTTTATTGAGTCTGAGTAAGTGTGTTTATAATTGAGTAACTGTGCACACACATATCGAGGGAGAGTTTAGAATTGACAAATTTTTAAACTAATTGTACTATACAATGTTCTTTTTTACGGGACAATCTAATCAATTATTTTCCCTTAGAGCAATCAAACAAACAAAAAATAGAAAATTTTTCTAAGTATGGATCGTACTATACAATATATTAATCGTACGTATGCCATCGAGGGTACGAATTGGATGGGTCCCTTTTCATCTAGACGAACCTGAAAATTTTTGAATGGTTCATACTGTACAATATCATCATCGTATGTACGTCTTCCAGAGCATCAATTAAATGGGTCCATTTTCATCCCGATGAACTTAAAAATTTTTGTAACTAATCATATTGTATGATATCGTCATCGTACGTATACCATATAGGGTATAAAATTGTGAGGTTCCTCTTCGTCCCGACGAATATAAAAATTTTTTTAAACTATTCATACCGGATAAACTTGGTTCATACCAGACGATCCTCATGTATGAAATTATTTTGTACTGATTCACAACAGGTTCGTATGTAACAGTTTTTTAACTATTCGTATGTACGAACATACAAACAATCATACTGTACGATCGTGTATGCTCAAAATTAAAAAATTTAGTTTTCTAAATAGTTTTTCATATCTTTGATATAAAAGGTCCACTAAAACTGATGTGAAAAGGTCTTATATTTGTGATTTTTCAAGAGCAATTGAAAGAGAGAGTGTGGGAGAGTATTTGAGAGAGATTTCTTGTAATTGGAGTGTAAAGGGTTCATAAGGTTACTCAAAGGTAAGGATCTCTTTGTGATTTTTATAATTACTCTTATTTTCTTCTTTCTAGTTGCTCGTAAGAAGATCTTTAGAGAAAATTCAGTGCTCTATCAATACTTGGAGTGTAAAAGGATGACGATACTCTGCCGACACTTGGAGAGTGTGAAAGGATGATGGTACTCTGCCAACACTTAGAGGGTGTGAAAGGATGACAGCTCTTTGTCGACACATGGAGGGTATGAAAGGACGACGGTTCTTTGCCACACTGAGAATTGGTGGAAGTGAGGTTTTATAAAGGCTTCTCTTCTATGCTGTGGGGGCAAAAGGAGAGACACTTTGGTAATAGTACAATACATGAAGAGGGAGTCTTTGGGGAGTGGATGTAGGTCGTGTTTGAATGAACCACTATAAATCTTTGTATCTATTTAATTTTTGTATTTACTTATTGTAAATTATTTTCTGTAGTTGAAATGTTTTATTTTGAAACTTTAATTAACTTTCTATGAATATTAAAATTGGTTTTATATCTAAAAATCCAAGAAAGTTTTTAAATTACGAATTCACCCTCTCTTGGTTAACCTTGGGATAACAGCTTAGATTTAACAACCTATACGGAATCAATAGGTTGAAGATTTTAGAGCCTACACACATTCAAAGGTTAACTTGGACTCATCTTTCCAACTATAACTTTGACTCTTCAAACAATTAGGAGAAATTCATAGACTACAGCTCCTTGAACTTGGCAAATTAAAAAAAATAAGCCTTCGTGCTTCTTACAATCCCTATTGACTGCTTGATAAAATGGGGTTTCCTATACAATGACCTTTCTTATGACTTATTGAGTAGAAAGAGCTGCTAGTGACTCTGTCACACTTGGGTTTTTGAGTATGACCTCATTTACCCATTTAAACTTTAAGCTTCAGATTGTAGAGGAAGTTATGCCACTCTCTCTTGACTTATTGGAGTGTATAGTCATAAAAATATTCTTTTCTAATCTTTGAAATCTTGGTACATTGGAGAGGGTAATGCCTTGAATTTTAAAGCATCACCTATATATATTTGAAAGAAAAGTCGCTATATTCCCTCACTTGAAGAGACATTCATGTTTACTGATTTTAGATATTTATTTAGGAATTGTAGCATGTAGTGTGAAGTCAACCTAAATAACTATTTAAAGTGCCACTGCCTTGTAGAGGGGATGAGATAAGTCTTATGTTTAATATTTTAAATATTTATTTAGGGACCTCGGCTTATGGTGCGATGTTGACCCAAATAATATATTTAATAATTTTTTAAATATTTGTTTGGGGATCTCAGCATGAAGCACGAGGTCGACCCAAATAAATAATTAAAAATACCCCTTGTTTTATAAGGGAGGGTCAAACAAGTTTGTATTTCATAATTTTAAATATTTATTTAGGGATCTTATCACGTGGGACGATGTCATCCCAAATAAATATTTAAATATTCCCTTTATATTATGGGGGAATTTAGATAGGTTTTATTTATAAAACTAAAAAAATACATCCTATCTTGCAAGAGGATTCTTATGGTATGTTTGAAATGTTTTCATGTACTACAAAAGAATTTCAAAAACATATAATGTATATACAATGACAAACATACATATTGTATTTTACTTATTATATAGTATATCTAAATAAAATTTTCTCTGGAAATCTTCTTGCTAAGTACTTCTTCAAATATCAATTGTTGATTGGTGGCATAGGCTTCTGACCATTCATATCAATAAATTGTTAAGTTTTTCCCTGGTATACCTTTTCAATGACAAAAGAGCCTTCCCAAGTGGATTCAAATTTTCCACAAATTTTTTGGCACATGATGATTGACCTCCTATGTACCAAAATCAATTCCTCTTCTTGAAATACTCAATAGTGCACCATCTAATCAAATGATTTTTCTATCCTTGGTCGATAGATCTTTAGATTCTATTGGGCCTGTAGTATAATTTTATATAACACATTGAGCTCTTTCATTCTCAATTGAGTATTTTGCTCTTGAGTGAGATCATGCTAAATAGCTACTTGAAGTGATGGTAGCTCAAACTCCAACAGCAGCATTGCTTTGACTCTTAATACCAGCACGTAATTAGGAGTGCCTTTGGTAGGCATCTTATAGGTTGTGTGGTATGCCAAAAGGACTTATACCATCTTTGTGTGTCATTCTCTTTTATTCTTGATGAGAATCTTCTTTAATAGATACATCAATATCTTGTTGAAGCCTTTAGCCAAACCATTTTCCCTTGGGTAGTAAATGAATGGATATCTTCAACCGATTTTATGCAGATTGATAAACTTATGAATTTTGATACTCTTGAATTTTGTACCATTATTTGAGATCATAAAACGTGGTATAATAAATCTATAAACAATATTATGGGTGAAAAAATAAGTCACATGCTTAGATTTGTCACCTTTGAACAAAGCCATTTTTTCCCACTTAGAAAAGTAGTTAGTCACTTCCAAAATGAAGTGGTGTCTAGCTAATGATGATGGATCTATTTACTCGATTATGTCAATTCCCCAACACTTGAATGGCTAGGATTCCACTATAGGTTGCAATGGATTTGGCAGTTAATGTATAACATCACCATGAACCTAACACTCATTGCACCTCCTAGCATAATCAATGTAATCCTTTTTTGTTGAGGGCAAATAATAACTTATTCTCTTAACTTTTAATGATCATTTTAGAACCTGATTGGTGTTCACCACAAAGTCCAACATGAATTTTTACTACCACCTTATCAGCTTCCTTAGTCCTTAGGAATCTTTGTTATCATTTGTCAAAAGCTCTTCGATGCAGTGTATTGTTGACAAATGCATATTGCAAGACACTTTTTTGAATTTTTGTAGCAAGCAACTTATCTGCTCGAAGTTTGATTTCCCTTAAGTAATCGACATCCAGGTAATAGTTATTTCCAATCATCCTGTTCTTCAACATCCAGGCAATATTGCCTAACATCTATTTGGCATAGTTTGAATCCTTTAAAATAAGTAAAGGATAGTAGCACACTAATGGATTCCAATCTAGATATAGAGGCAGACATTGTTTCAAAATAAATTCCTTCTATCTGATTGTACCCCTTAGCCACTAATTTTTCTTTATTTCTAACCACTACACCAGAATCATTCATTTTATTTTTGAAATCCATTTAGTTCCAACCACACTCTTGTCCTTAAGTCTTTCAACTAACTCCTAAATATCATTCCTTACAAATTACTTTAACTCTTCTTGTATGGATAGGATCCAGAATTTATCAGATAGAGCTTGATTTATATCGTGGCTTTAGTAATTGAAATGAAGGCAAATTAGTTTACTTCTTTTTTAAGTCCATGCCTACTAGTTTTAATACCTTCAGATGGATCTCTTAAGATCAATTCTTTAGGATAACTTAAAGAATATCTCCATTATCTAGGCAGTGTATTTTCAGGTTCTATCTTTTCTTCCAGATTTGTAGATTCTAATCCTTACGTAATTTCTACAACCACTTCTTATTCTACCTAGACCCTCAAGAATTATCAGATTCATCAAATATAACATGAGTGGTCTCCTCTACTACTAGTGTTCTTTTATTGAAAACTCTATAAGATTTTCCAACATTTAAGTAACCTAGGAACACTCCATCATATTTGGGGTCACTTTCTTAGTAAAGATTTTCCATTATTCATAATGAATAATTTACATCCAAAGATATGAAGGTGACAGAGGTTGGGTGTCCTACCCTTAAGAATTTCATAGGGTGTCTTATTTTAACTTAGATCTAACATTTATCCTATTCAAAACATAATAAGCTGTATTCATTGCTTCTGCTCAAAAGTATTTAGGAAGTGAGTATTCAGCTAACATAGCTCTAGCAGCTTCCACCAGGGTCTAGTTCTTTTTTTCAGCAACCCCATTCTACTGAGGGGTTCTAGGAGCTAAAACATTTTGGTCTATCCCTCTCTCCTTACAATAAGATTCAAATTTCTCACTCTCAAATTCTCCATCATAATCACTAAGAATTGTCAGAATTTTATAACCTAGCTTTCTTTGAATCCAAGTGGAGAACTATCTAAATTTCTCAAATGATTCACTTTTATGAGATAAGAATCTAACCTAAGTAAACATCAAATAATCATCAATAATTACAAACCCAAAGACTTTCCCTCTTAGGCTTGCAGTGCTGATAGGTCCAAAGAGATCCATGAGAGGGACTTCTAAAGGTTTTCTAGTGTTAATGTATTTTATTGAGTGGAAGGATGATTTGACTTATTTTTCTAATTGACAAACATTACATAGGTTGTCCTTAGTGAACTCTAGTTTGGGAATTCCTCTCACTAAGTCTTTTTGGATGATTTTTCTAATATTTTCCATGCTTGCATGACATAATCTCATATGTCATAATTAAGATTCATCAGCAGCAATTTTTAGGCAAAATGAAGCAGTAGGTTAAAAACAATTTAAATCAAGCATGTAAACATTATTAATTCTATTTCCTTATAACACAGTATTTCCATCTAAGCTAATCATGCAGTTGGTAAATAAAAAATTAATGCTAAATCCTTTATCATAAAGTTGGATTATGCTAACCAGGTTATGTTTTAAGCCATCTACCAGTAAAATATTTTCAATAATGAAATTTTTAGAGTTGCCAATTATACTGATTCTACCACTCTCTTAGTAGTATTATATCCAAGTGTCACCTTGCCTCCTGCCCTTATCTCCAACAAAATGAATTAATTTGCATCTCCAGTCATATACCTTAAACATAGACTGTTTAGGTACCATAAGGCCTTCTATGAGAGTATTCTTATAAAATCATCAAATATTATATTTGGGAACCCAAATAAGTTTGGCTTCCATATTATGGAAAGAAGAATAAAATGCATTCATGCTATGCTATGAATTTTAAAGTTTTGGTTTCAACACCAAATGTGTTCTATAGTGAATGGTATAAGTGTGGGAGATACATCTTATCATTCCATAAGAAAAGCATCTAATACCAGGAAAAAGATTTACTAATCTATTTGGATTATGGTGCCTCTTCTTAGGTTTGAATGATGCATGCTAATATTATGGATTATAAAACTCATCAGGTGAAGGTGGTTTTCTATTTTCCTTAAAAGCAATCAATTCAACTTATAAAAACTTATTTGTATTTTTAATAATTGAATTTTCTACTTTCCATGCATGCTTCTTATTATATAATGCAAATGCAAGAGTTTCTAATCTTTTGTATGTATTTTCTAATTCAATATATGATATTTTTAAGGATTCATGTAGCCCAGTTAATTCAGAATGCTTCTGGTTTAAAATGTCAAATTCATTTATCAAAGCCATATGATTACTATCAAGTGTGAAATGATATTTTCTTAGGCATTCACGCTCTTTCTATAGAATTTAAAAACCAGATTTAAGTCTGGCATGTGATTTTTTCAGAAACTTCAAATAATTGATCATAGGTAAGCTCACATAGCTCATCTTGATCAAAATTATCAAGATGATCATCTGTCATTAAGCATAGGTTGGTTGCCTCCTCTTCTGCTTCAATTTTAGAAGAGTCTGATACTGAGTCTACTTAGAAAGCTTTTTGAGTCATTTGGTTTCCCTTCTTGAATTTGGGTTTTTTCTTCACCCTACTCCTTGCTTGGTTGAGCTTTAAGAGTTGGGCAATCTGACTTCTGATGCCCTACCTTTTTTTCTTTTTTTTTTTTGAGAATTGCAAAATTCATTAAAAGGTAAACAAAAAACTATTACAAACTACAAGTAAGGTTCACATTCCTTCTTCAATAAACTAGATAAGGAAGAAGGAATATCACCAAAATCAGAATTATCAAAAAAGAATTTGTTCTCAATAGCCAAAGTAGCACAACAATCCGCTACCTTATTACAATTTCTAAGGATATGATGAAAAATTACCTTATTGAAATCAGTTAGGAAGAAGAGATCCTTATCCTCCCAGTTATTGATCCTCCACGAATTTTTATTCAAAGAATTTTGAATGCATTTTAATATGTTGTAATTATCACCTTCAATTATAATACCTTTGCTTTCAAACATCCACCTTTGTATGTATTTCCGGATCATCATGATAGCCTCCATCTCTAACAGAGCCACATCCCAATGGACTCTTTTCTCCCCAAATGCAAACAATAACATGCCCTTAAAGTCACGACAGACACCACTAATTCCTGCATTATTAGTCTTTAACAAAGATGCATCAATGTTTACCTTTATCCAATCTAGAGGTGGAGGGTGCCATATCAATTGCGACTCCCTTTGGAGATTAGTACCCCAGCTATCAGGTGGTGCCCTGCCTACCTGCATTCAAAACATATAACATCAGATGAAATTTTAGAACTTTTACCATTCTTACCTTTATTCCATTATTGATGACATTTTTTCTTTTTCTTTAAAAAGCAGTTGAATTGTCTAGTCAACAAGGAAATATCATCATCATCTTATCTAGAGGAGTCACTGTCAGAATAATTAGCCTTTAAGGCTATAGTATTCTCTTTTCTCCTTTTACCTGCATCAAGCTACCTTTAACTCACTTATTGCTCGTAAGCAATGAGTGACCCAAGTAAGTTATCGATGGAATAAACATTCAGATCTTTAGATTTAGTAATGACATTTATTTTTGTATTATAAGAAGAAGGTAAACAATGAAGAATTTTATTAACCTTTTCATAAACTATAAGCTCTCTTCCTAATACATGCAATGAATTAACAATCAGAGTAAACCTAATATACATTTGAGAAATAGATTCATAAAGTTTTATGAGAAAAAGTTCATAATTATGAAGAAAAATATTTAACCTAGATTGTTTCACTTCCTTTGTTCCTTCATATATTATGCAGAGTTTATCCAAGATCACCTTACCAGTAGTGCAAGTGGAAACACACAAGTAATCTTCAAATTTTAAAGCACAAAAAAATTCAAATATTGAGCATTCAGTTGAGCTAAATCTCTATCATCTGTAGTCCATTTAAAAAAGGTATTTTAGTTTTAATTTCATTTACTAAATGAAAAGGTGCAAAATACCATTATGTACTATCATCCACATGTGCTAATCAATTGATTATAAAAAGGTTGACATGCGAGTTTTAAAAAATCGAAATGAATATTATCAAATAGAGGTGGTCTAGTGAATGAGTATCCTTCTGCCATATTATAATTACTTAAGTTAGTCATAGATATTTTTTCAAATTTTTTCTAAAACTTAATTTAAGAATCTCGCTATGATACCACTTAAAAATTTGTGAGGGTTGTTAAACTTTTATGAACTAGCCTGAGTCTAACCAAGAAGGAGGGGTTAAATTGGTTATTCAAAAAATTTCTTAATGGAAAAAGAAATCTTTTTAAGATCTTTTTGAATATTTTGAAATAAATAATTTATATGGAAGAAATATTAATTTCACAATAATAAAAATTAGAGATTTTGACCACAGAAAAAATCACAGAATAATATGAAAATTAAATACAAAAAATTAAATAGAAAGAACACACTAAATTTATAGTTGTTTGGTCAACTTGACGTATGTCCACTCCCCAGAAATCTACTTTCCAGGTATTTCACTAAAATTAGTGTCTCTCCTTTTGCCCCCACAACAAGATGGAGAAGTCCTTAGAAAATCTTTCCACATACCCGATGAGGCAGAGTACGTTGAATCTTTTTACTCCCTCCTAGAGTAGGCAAAGAACCTAAAAATATTTTTACTCTCTCCTAGAGTAGGTAGAGAATCTTAGAAATGCTTTTAATCCCTCCTAAAGTAGATAGAAAATCTTCAAAATCCTTTTATTTCCTCCTAGAGTAGGCAGAGAACCTTCGATCCGATGCACCATGGAATTAAGGAAGAAGCTTGACGAAGATGATGGAAACCTTGCTCGGAGCAACCTTTGTAGATCCCTCACAACTTCCCCCTCACAAGGATTTCTCTCTCTCAAAGTCCTCCTATCTTCGTTCTCTTAGCTATCTCTCAGATCAATCTAGTAGCAAAAAGATTTCTCATAAGAGTATTAGAAATCCTTAAATAGTGGGCTTCAAAAAACCCTAAATTTTAAGAGATCCATCATCTGTTCGTACAATATTATAGTCGTATTGTATGGTACGTTCAGTTCAATTCAGACTCGTCCAACAAGGTCGTTCAGATGAACTATTCAACTTTTATAAGACATCGTACAGTACGATCAAAACATCGTACGGTGCATTCTATAGAAATTCCTTCTATTTGTTTGGGACGATCCTTGGGATGGCCAACTCGTATACAAGTGATCATCCAGTAGTGTGGACATCGAATGGTACGATTAGTATAAAAATCATGGATTTCATTTGGTATGATCCATGAGATGACCAATTTCATACACGGGTGGTCATACAAGATGAACTATATCGTGCATTACAATTAATCATAATAATTGTTCATTATTTGATTGCATAATATCATTGAATTAATTAAGAAAGATGTTAATTAGGACATATAGTACAAACCAAATCATATTGTACGATCAGTATATAATTAGTATATTTCTTAATATTTAGCGGCTAGGGTTTTGACAGAGCGCAACACTTCATACAATACGAGTTAAAATCATACATTATAAATTACTTTGTACAGTATGAAACCAAGATCGTATAGTACTAATTACTTAAAAAATGACTCTCTCAAAAACATTTTTCTCTCTCCTCCTATGTGTGTGCAATGTTACTCAGCAATGATATGACTCAAGAAAAAAGAAAATACATAATAAAATGAAAACCAATTGTAACCCTAGTCTACCAAGTCTTGAGCTGATCAGAATTACAACTGAATGGTGGACTGATTTCCTGAAATATTAGTATACACAAATATAAAAAAAAATCATAGAAAAAAGAGAAAGTAGTAACAAACACAATAATGTTTATTATCATCAAATCACAGTGGTTGACTCAAATTTGCAACAAAGGTCTATTTGGTCCTCGTCCAGTTGTAAGACAAAGGACTACCCCATTTTCCATGTATCTTTGTTCGAATAAAATTAAGATTGCGTAGTAATTTTATCATAATAGAAAATAAATATTTCAATACTTACACCTGATTGATGGTTGGTGTATGGCTAAGGAACTCCACACTTACAAAGTTTTACTATTAAAGTCCTTAGTCTAAGATGTAGTTCATATGGATACGAACACAATTAGATTATCTTCAAATATATAAGTATTTCTATATATTACATGTTGATTTATTTATGCATGTTTATAGTATAGTAATTGTAATGATAATTCAATTATAGCTTCATAGAAAAAGAAGAAGCAAAATGAATCATGGTCGCCTAAAAAATAAGTTTATGTAAAATATAATTGAGCATAGATTCACAGTACAATCACTGTGATGTGATCGACCATATTTCTTTGACTGGGATAGATGATGCAAATAAGTGGCTAACATGTAAAATATATGATAAGTCGTATGAAGAAAATGAATTTATTGATGGAGAAGAAGATTTGACATGGAGTACTGCTACAAATGCCACTAATGTTTATGACAAAAGCTACACCATTCGAGAGTAATTTAAAGGCAAAGAAAAAGAATATTCATTTAGGTATGATATTATTGCTATTGAGAATGAAGATGATAAGGAGGATGAAGAGGAACAATTATTAAGTCCTCTGACCGGATGTTGCTATAGGTTCAGCCACCAATGTTTTAACGCCATGTAGCAGCCCGAAGACCCGACCCAAACCTGTGGTAATATTTGAGCTTTCACGTGCTTTTTCACTATTTCGGCTAAAACGGGCAAGAAAAGTTTAAAACCCGCGGTTACTTTATATGTTGAATAAACTTTTGGCCGATTAGCTCCTGTAGACAGAACATTATACAGTATTTAGGGTTTATAGGTAGAAGAGAAAGTTTTTGCGAAGGTTCAAGGCGATGGATGAGAAGATTCCTGCTACTTAATTGGAAGAGATAGACAATTTTGACGAAACATTTGGTGGCACTTATACTTTGGATAACGATTTTTCTTATTTTTACAAGTAATTTCTTATCCATCTATGTATAATCAATTCATTTTTGTTTTTACCAAACTTTTTTATATCTCGGTACTGTTCGGCATTTATATGTAATACTCGGTATGTTTCTTTGTATCGAGATTATAATTATGATAAGTTTGTACCGAGCCTTTTTATAACTCGGTACTGCTCGATATTTATTTGTATTAATCGGTATATTTATTTGTACCAAGATTATAATTATGATAAGTTTGTACCAAGATTTTTGAGAACTCGGTATAGCTCGGTATTTATATGTAATACTCGTTATGGTGAGTTTTTTTATGTGAACTATGTCTATTATGTATCGATGATAACGTCCATATATTTGTACCGAGACTTTAGAAAACTCAGTACAGTTCGGTATTTTCACGTATTATTATGTATTGTCGGTATGTAGTCATTGTGATTTTGCTCGGTATTAATTCCTTGTTACTAATATATAATATTTGAAATTTTTTTCATATGGGGTTTACAAATCTGAGAAGGAAGCATATGTTAAAAATTACCAATATGCTCATGCGCATGGTTTTAGTGTTTGGAAATAACATCTTTCCTACTGGCCTAATTCAAGGAAATTGAAATCAAAGGTTTTTATCTATTCCAAAGCCGGATTCAAGAAGGACACAGAAAAAAATTTGAAGGTCAAATTTTGAAAATCGACTACAAGAACTGGATATCCCGCTATGGTGAGATTTTCTGTTTGTGAAGATGGAATATGGACGGTGAAATGTTCGGTAGAGAGTCACAACCATGAGTTGGCAAAACCGGATGATCAACATTTGCTGAGATCATCTAAGAACATTACTGAAGAAAATGCATCCGTTTTGAAATCAATGTCTGAAGCAGGAATAAGAACAGTAAATGCATTTTCCTATCTATCTGATGAGGTGGGAGGTGTAGCAAATCTGGGTTTTACCAAGAGAGGTGCATATAACTACATTCAAAAAGAGAAAAGAGCAAAACTAGAGAATGGGGACACCAATTCGCTAATCGAATTGTTTAAAAACTGGGTAGCTAAAGACCAACTGTTTGCATGGGACATGCAAACTGATGAAGAAGACAGGTTGGTGAATATTTTTTGGGTTGATGGTTTAAGGAGAGTTGATTATGACTGCTTTGGGGATGTAATTATTTTTGATACTAGCAACCCTCTTAACAAATATAATTTAGCCTGTGCCCCTATTATTGGAGTTAATAATCATTGGCAAAATATTATATTAGGGGTGACATTTCTATCTGACGAAACCATTGATTCATTCTGCTAGCTATTTCAAATATTTTTAAGAATTATGGATAATAAACATCCAGTTACTATATTCACTGATCATGATCAAGCAATGGCTAGGGCGATAGAGATTGTATTCCCTAGTACAAGACATCGGTTGTGCCAATGACATATACACAAGAAGGCTCCTTCCAAAGTTTGGTGTTTTAATAGTAACAACAAAGTGAAAGGCCTATTTTATAGTTGCTACACTAAGCGTGATTCCGAGGAGGAATTTGATAGTTTGTGGAATGAGATGATCAAGGAAGGGAACCTTCAGAGCCATTAGTGGTTAAAAGACCTGTACATAATAAGGGACAAGTGGTCTACAACTTTCAATAAAGATTGCTTTAACCTTGGAATATTATCTACACAACGTAGTGAGTCCACCAATTTTGTTTGTCATGGTATTTCAAAGGCTACAAGTTCTCTTACCGAATGTTTCCTTGGATTAGAGAAACTTATAAACACTTGGCGTAGGAGTGAAACCGACAGAGCAGAATCCTCCTACAAGTATACATTTTACACCAGCAGAATCAGGAAGTCAGTCTTCATTTTTGTAAGTGTTCAGTACAACTCGGTATAACTCGGTACAACTCGGTATTAGCATTTAAAACTTGGTATAAGAGAAATATTTTGTCTTTAGCATGGATTGTAAGTTTTACTATGTCTATTTTATGAGTCTTTTTTGGGAATTTTAGAAACAAATCCGGTTTTTTAAAACAACTCGTTATTACTCGGTATAACTAGAAACAGAATGATACTTTTTCTTCTTTAGTATCTTATGTTTAAAAACATTTGGTATAACTCGGTATAATCACAGTAAAGAAAACACTGAAATAGCATATGTAAATTCAAAAAATTTATTTCATAGTGTTACAAAAAAGGGCATATGCAAATTCTGCCCTAACTAAAGCCATATTGCTTTGCCAGTTCTTATGAATATCCCATTGAATAATATTATCTTGTATAACCATTTCCATATATTTACAAATAAACATTCCATAGTCTACATTATTCTATTATGTTGGTAAGTTCGGGATTGTTTTGATTGGCCAGGTTCGTATATCATCTTCAAAAGCATCTTTTGTATCAGCGTATAGATGAGATATCTGAAAAGGTAATAAAATTATAATCTTACCATTCAATATCATAACTGTAACCAAAGAAAAAATTTTAAAAGCACTTACAACTTTAGGAGCAATGGCCTTGTGAGTTGCTTTTGGTATTGAATCCATAAAATCCCAAGTTCTTTTCCTCAGTTGCCAACCAGTAGTGTCCAATGTTTTTCATTTATAATGGGAACAAAGATAAGGTTAGCATTCTTAACAACAATTCGGGTGATATTTGCAATAAATGAAGTTGTGTTCGTCTCATTATTTTGATAGTAATAACCCTGAAAAAAAACTCACTCAGTAAATTGAGAATATGTTAAATACACACTAATTCTTTATTATAAATGATAACTCACCCAATGAAAAGAAGAAATATAGAGAAAATATTGGTTCAGTCCTAGAACCAGGTCGTTCTTTTCAGATAATAATAATGCAAAAGCGTCTATATGATTATTATCAAGCTCTTCGCATAGCAACTGCTCGTTCATTTGGCTTCTGAAGATAAATATATTTCCACTCAAAAATATAGTATCATCCCTGCATAATTCATTTGATCTTCATTAGAAAAAAAAATATACTTATGAATTCCGAGTTATACCGAGAATTTTAATTCTCGGTACAACTCGGTATTGAGTATAAAAACTCGGTACATGGTGTTCTTACAGTGAAATCTCGGTATGGAATACCAAATACCGAGCAATACCGAGTTGTACCGAGAATTTAAATTCTCGGCATAACTCGGTATTGAATATAAAAACTCGGTACATGGTGTTCTTACGATAAAATCTCGGTATATAATACTAAATATTGAGCAATACCGAGTTGTACCGAGAATTTAAACTCGTATTGAGTATAAAAACTCGGTACTTGGTGTTCATATAGTAAAACTCGGTATGGAATTCCAAATATCGAGCAATACCGAGTTGTACCGAGAATTTAAATTCTTGGTACAACTCGTATTGAGTATAAAAACTCAGTACTTATTGTTCATACAGTAAAAACTCGGTATGGAATACCAAATACCGAGCAATACCGAGTTGTACCAAGAATAAAAATTCTCGGTACAACTCGGTATTGAGTATAAAAACTCGATACTTGGTGTTCATACAGTAAAAACTCGGTATTGAATAGCAAATACCGAGTAATACCGAGTTATACCGAGAATTTTTTTTTCTCGGTACAAGTTAATTCTAAATTCGGTACAGCTCCTTATTTAAGAAAAATATACTCACTTTTTCTTGAACTACTTAAAAAAGTTATCAATGGTAATTCGTTTATCTTCAGTTATTAGTAATCGTCTCGGGGTAATCTGAAAATTATGGTGCCGGTCGTTCAATACTTTTGGATTTATCAACTTCATGAACTACAATTTTTGGGAGTAAATCCAGAATAGTAACAAAAATAGCTTTCATTTTTATATTTTCAACATCAACCACTGCAGCAGCACTTGGAGCTGCAGCATAAGGAGCAGCATTAGTAGGAGCAGCATGAGAAGGAGCAGCATCAGTAGGCGCAGCAGCATTAGTAGCATGAGTATCCTTCTCTATTAATCTTGTTGAAGCGCGAGTGGTAGGACTTCTTTTACTGATTGTTGTTTCTCTTTTACTAATATTTTCAACATCAGTATTTGCCAAATGAACAGAACTACTCTAACTTCTCTTCTTCTTCATGTCGCCTACTGTGAATGGAGTTTTAACCCTTTTCCTTTTTCTATCATTTCTAAGCTGTACCCGCCGAGCAATTCCTCCCCTATCTGATGAAGGGGAAGAAAATTCCTAATTTTTAGATGGCCTCACAACCTCTTCCATCCCTTTAAAATCTGCTTCTTTGGTTATTTTCTCAACAATTTTATCAACAGATTTGGATACTTCGTCTAAATTGTTATGTCAGATTTAATTCTTGAAGATGAGGGAACCGGACTTCCAATTCGCTCTGACTTGAAATAGTCAGGAAAATGATGACTCAAGATTTTTGTATACCATAAAATTTATCAGTATTCTCATCATTTAAGTCGAATACTTGTTGTTCCAATACTGCTACCCATTTTTCAAGTATAGTATTTGATAGTTCGACTGATGCCATTTTTTTGACCATATACTGCTACTGCGTAATAAGTTTATATATAGATTGATTTAGAATATTCAAGTTCATTTCTTCAGGAACAGAATGATCTACATCAGGTTTTGGGGTAAATTCTGTTGGGCTTGGAGGTTGGATTGGAAAATCATTCTGGATTGGTGGTTGGATAGTAAATTCAATGTGGATTGGCGGTTGGATAGGAGAGTCAATGGAGCTTGGCGGTTGGATTGGAGAATCAGTGTGGATTGGCGTTTGGATTGGAGAATCTTTCTGGATTACTTGTTGTATAGTAGATTCAGTGTGGATTGGAGGTAGGATGGGAGATTTAGTAGGGCATGGCGGTTGGATTGGAGAATCAGTGGGGCTTGGCATTCTACTTGGACTGTCTGGAGTTAGAATTCTTGGTGAAGATGGAGTTGGCGCTTTAGAAGATATATGTGCGGCTGTGAGTGGACTAAGTACAATTTGCAGATGCTCTCCCGTATGATATGTGGAAGAACTCTCAATTAAATTCTTCTCAGCATCTATAATCCCATGTAAATATGTGAATATCTGTAACAAATGTTTTAATGCCACCAATGTTTGAGCTTTCATGTGTTTAAAACCACGTAGCAGCCCGAAGACCCGACCCAAACCTTTTTTTATATTTGATCTTTCACGTGTTTTTTCACTTTTTCGGCTAAAACGGGCGGGAAAAGTTTAAAACCTGCGGTTACTTTATATGTTGAATAAACTTTTGGCCTATTAGCTCCTGTAGACAGAACGTTATACAGTATTTAGGGTTTACAGGTAGAAGAGAAAGTTTTCACGAAGGTTCAAGATGAGAAGATTCCTGCTACTTATTTGGAAGAGATAGACGATTTTGACGAAACATTTGGTGGAACTTACTTTGGATGACGATTTTTCTTATTTTTTACAAGTAATTTCTTTTCAATCTATGTATAATCAATTCATTTTTATTTGTATTGAACTTTTTTATATCTCGATACAGTTTGGCATTTATATGTAATACTCGATATGTTTCTTTCTACTAAGATTATAATTATGATAAGTTTATATCGAAACTTTTTATAACTCGGTACTGCTCAATATTTACTTGTATTAATCGGTATATTTATTTATATGGAGATTATAATTATGATAAGTTTGTACCAAGATTTTTGAGAACTCTGTATAGCTCGGTATTTATATGTAAAACTCGTTATGGTGTGTTTTTTTTATGTGAATTATGTCTATTATGTATCGATGATAATGTCCATATGTTTGTACTGAGACTATAGAAAACTCAGTACAGTTTGATATTTTCACGTATTATTATGTATTGTCGGTATGCAGTCATTGTAATTTTTCTCGGTATTAATTCCTTATTACTAATATATAATATTTAAAAATTTTTTCACAGGGGGTTTACAAATCTGAGAATGAAACATATGTTAAATATTACCAATATGCTCATGCGCATGGTTTTAGTGTTCGGAAAGAACATCTTTCATACTGGCCTAATTCAAGGAAATTGAAATCAAAGGTTTTTGTCTGTTCCAAAGCTGGATTCAAGAAGGACAAAAAAAAAGTTTGAAGGTCAAATTTTGAAAATCGACTATAAGAACTAGATGTCCCGCTATGGTGAGATTTTATGTTAGTGAAGATGGAATATGGACGGTGAAATGTTTGGTAGAGAGTCACAACCATGAGTTGGCAAAATCGGATGATCAACATTTGCTGAGATCATCTAAGTACATTACTGAAGAAATTGCCTCCGTTTTGAAATCAATATCTGAAACGGGAATAAGAACAGTAAATGCATTTTCCTATCTATCTGATGAGGTGGGAGGTGTAGATAATCTGGGTTTTACTAAGAGAGATGCATACAACTATATTCAAAAGGAGAAAAGAGCAAAAATAGAGAATGGGGCACCAATTCACTAATCGAATTATTTAAAAACCGGGTAGTTGAAGACCACATGTTTGCATGGGACGTGCAAACTGATGAAGAAGACAGGTTGGTGAATATATTTTGGTTTGATGGTTTGGAGAGAGTTGATTATGACTGCTTTGGGGATGTAATTATTTTTTATACTAGCTACCGTCTTAACAAATATAATTTAGCATGTGCCCCTATTATTGGAGTTAATAATCATTGGCAAAACCTTATATTAGGGGTGACATTTCTATCTGATGAAACCATTGATTCATTCTACTGGCTATTTCAAACATTTTTAAGAATTATGAATAACAAACATCCAGTTACTATATTCACTAATCAGGATCAATCAATGGCTAGGGCGATAGAGATTGTAGTACAAGACATCAGTTGTGCCAATAGAATATACACAAGAAGGCTCCTTCCAAAGTTTGGTGTTTTAATAGTAACAACAAAGTGAAAGGGCTATTTTATAGTTGCTTCACTAAGTGTGATTCCGAGGAGGAATTTGATAGTTTGTGGAATGAGATGATCAAAGAAGGGAACCTTCAGAGCCATCAGTGGTTAAAAGATCTATACAGAATAAGGGACAAGTGGTCTACAACTTTCAACAAAGATTGCTTTAACCTTGGAATATTATCTACACAACGTAGTGAGTCCACCAATTTTGTTTGCCATGGTATTTCAAATGCTACAAGTTCTCTTACCGAATGTTTCCTTGGATTAGAGAAACTTATAAACACTTGGCATGGGAATGAACGAGATGAAATTTTTAGGTGTTGTCAAACCGAAATATAACCTTACATGAAAAGTAGTCCGATATTAAAGCAAGCAGCCAAACTTTATTCAAGAAAGTTATTTTCCTTTTTTGAGGAGGATTTCTTACATGGTTTAGGTGCACTATGCATTGATCACTCTTTCCCAGACTCGTCAACATTTTTTGTGAAGAACATAGACCATTCTTTTGATTCACACAAGTGGACAATTTTGTTTAATTCCTCTGAAGGAACTATACAATGCAGCTGTGCAAAGTTTAAGATGATGGGTTTACTATGTTCTCATTACATGAGAGTGATGAGGCAGTTGGATGTTGTTAATATTCCTCAGAAATACTTAATTCCAAGATGGTCATCTAGTGCTCAGAAAGATCTATATAATGGACTGAAGATCCAATATATGGGTAACAATACGTGCACATGAAATCATGTTTCCCATAACATGATTTTTAGAAATTATATTTGTTGATTTGCATGTCAGATTAGCACTGAAGCACAGAATAATGAAGATGTAGAATAATTTATGATCGATGCTATGAGTGTAATGACTCTAAATGTTCAAAACATTATAGAAGGGAAAAAAATAAATGCATAACTGAGGGGATCCACAAAATAATTAGAGATTCTGCGAAACGCCGGCCTAAGAGAGTCTCTAATGCTAGATTAAAGAATTATTGGGAGAAGAGGAAGGTCAAAAAAGTGAAACCGACAGAGCAGAATCCTCCAACAAGTATATATTTTACACCAGCAGAATCAGGAAGTCAGCCTTCCTTTATGTAAGTGTTCAGTACAACTATGTGCAACTCGATATAAGAGAAATATTTTGTCTTTAGCGTGGATTATAAGTTTTACTATGTCTGTATTATGAGTCTTTTTTGGGAATTTTAGAAACAAATCCAATTTTTTAAAATAACTCGTTATTACTCGGTATAACTAGAAACAGAATGATACTTTTTCTTCTTTAGTATCCTATGTTTAAAAAACACTTGGTATAACTCGGTATAATCACAGTAAAGAAAATACTGAACTAGCATATGTAAATTCAAAAAATTTATTTCATAGTGTTACAAAAAAGGGCATATGCAAATTCTGTCCTAAATAAAGCCATATTACTTTGCCAGTTCTTATGGATATCCCATTGAATAATATTATCTTGTATAATTGTTTCCATATATTTACAAACAAACATTCCACAGTCCACATTGTTCTCTTGTGCTGGCAAGTTCGGGATCGTTTGGATTGGACAGGTTCATATATCATCTTCAAAAGCATCTTTTGTATTAGCATATAAATGAGATATCTGAAAAGGTAATAAAATTATAATATTACTATTCAATATCATAACTATAACCAAAGAAAAAATTTTAAAAGCACTTACAACTTTAGGAGCAACTGCCTTGTGAGTGGCTTTTGGTATTGAATCCATAAAATCCCAATTATTTTTCCTCAGGTTACCAACCAGTAGTGTCCAATATTTTTCATTTATAATGGGAACAAAGATAAGGTTAGAATTCTTAACAGCAGTTCGGGTGATATTTGCAACAAATGAAGTTGTGTTCGTCTCATTATTTGACAGTAATAACCCTGGAAAAAAACTCACTTAGTAAATTGAGAATATGTTAAATACACACTAATTCTTTATTATAAATGATAACTCACCCAATGAAAAGAAGAAACATAGATAAAAGATTGGTTCAGTCCTGGAACAAGATCGTTCTTTTCAGATAATAATAATGCAAAAGCGTCTATATGATTGTTATCAAGCTCTTCGCATAGCAACAGCTCATCCGATTGGCTTCTGAAGATAAATGCATTTCCATTCTAAAATATAGTATTATCCCTGCATAATACATTTGATCTTCATTAGAAAAAATAATATACATATGAATTTCGAGTTATATCGAGAATTTTAATTCTCGGTACAACTCGGTATTGAGTATAAAAACTCGGTACATGGTATTCTTACAGTGAAATCTCTATATGGAATACCAAATACCGAGCAATACCGAGTTGTACCAAGAATTTAAATTCTCGGTATAACTCGGTATTTAATATAAAAACTCGATACATGGTGTTCTTACGATAAAATCTCAGTATGGAATACCAGATACCGAGCAATACCGAGTTGAAATTCCTCATTTTTAGATGGCCTCACAACCTCATCCATCCCTTTAAAATCTGCTTTTTTGTTATTTTCTCAACAATTTTATCAACAAATTTGGATACTTCATCCAAATTGTTATGCTCAGATTCAGTTCTTGAAGATGAGGGAACCGGACTTCCAATTCGCTCTGACTTGAAATAGTCAGGAAAATGATGACTCAAGATTTTATATATACCACAAAATTTATCAATATTCTCATCATTTATGTCGAATACTTGTTGTTCCAATACTGTTACCCGTCTTTCAAGTATAGTATTTGACAGTTCAACTGATGCCATTTTTTTAACCATATACTGCTGCTACGTAATAAGTTGATATATGGATTGATTTAGAATATTCAAGTTCATTTCTTCAGGAATAGAACGATCTGCATTAGGTTTTGGGGTAAATTCTGTTGGGCTTGGAGGTTGGATTGGAGAATCATTCTGGATTGATGGTTGGATAGTAAATTCAGTGTGGATTGGCAGTTGGATAGGAGAGTCAGTGGGGCTTGGCAGTTGGATTGGAGAATCAATGTGGATTAGCGTTTGGATTGGAGAATCATTATGGATTGCTTATTGGATAGTAGATTCAATGTGGATTGGAGGTAGGATAGGAGATTCAATAGGGCAAGGCGATTAGATTGGAGAATCAGTGGGGCTTGGCATTCTACTTGGACTGTCTGGAGTTAGAATTCTTGGTGGAGATGGAGTTGGCGCTTTAGAAGATATAGTGCGGCTGTGAGTGGACTAAGTATAATTTGCAGATGCTCTCCCGTATAATATGTGGAAGAACTCTCAATTAAATTCTTCTCAGCATATGTAATCCCTTGTAAATATGTGAATATCTGGAACAAATGTTTTATAAAAATAAAAAATATACAAGTACAAAATAAAGCTAAATGACTAAACATATGTTTAGTACCTCAGAATCGTGAAGGTCATTTAATAAATTCTTAATATGTTTATCTCTATAATTAAATTTTCCATCCCAACGAATGAGATGGGGTCGAGCGAAATCATCCACTACCGGGTGGAACTTTGTATGCTCAAAGAACCATATCTATACCAAAAAAATCAACAAAATAATTCAATGTAAAAATGATTAAAAAAGTATATAATAGTTAAGTAAATAAAACAATTTCATATGTTTAAGAAATGCTCATAATTATAATCATAACAAATCCATTGACATATCCTAGGGATTAACCTTTGATCATTTTTTTTGCTATTGTATTAAATTCAATCATGAGAAAATCCCTAATGGATTTGGGTCAATTGTATGTTCCAAAGTTTTTGACATTCTTCGCAATGTCCAATATTGTAGATTGTACTCGAAAGTTGGTCATTGGAAAGAATATGTTGGACAATAAGTAAATAATGAATTGTTTCCTTACATTCTCGATCGGAGTTGACACATCCAATTTTAGAATATCATGCCTTATGTCATTTGTTATTTTTCCATCCATTGTAGCAATCCCTGGTTCAAACTTAATTCCTCTGTTCGGTAAGCCAATAATCAAAGCTATTTCATCATATATGAAAGCTAACGTCTGGCTTTTAATAACAAAACTTTCAGAATGTTTGTCCCACATAGACAATAACATATATACAATTGGAACATTCTGAGGGAATCGAGCCATGTATAGGAATTGGTTAATATGCAACTCCCATAGGCTTGTAACAAACGGCTTCCCAAATTTCAGAACTATCTAATTACAAACTTCTCTAAAACTTGAAGTTCGACATCTAAAATGAATCTTAGGGCAATATCCCTACATAATAAAGTAGATGTTCGATCAGATATACTCTGTATTATCATAATACCGACCAATACCGAGTATTAAAAACAAAAAAAAAATGTTGTACCGAGGTGTACCGAGTATACCTACTTGTACCGAGTACTGACAATCAACATCAATCTAAAACTTGAAGTTCGACATCTAAAATGAATCTTAGGGCAATATCCCTACATAATAAAGTAGATGTTCGATCAGATATACTCTGTATTATCATAATACCGACCAATACCGAGTATTAAAAACAAAAAAAAAATGTTGTACCGAGGTGTACCGAGTATACCTACTTGTACCG
Source organism: Dendrobium catenatum (assembly GCF_001605985.2). Classification (NCBI taxonomy): domain Eukaryota; kingdom Viridiplantae; phylum Streptophyta; class Magnoliopsida; order Asparagales; family Orchidaceae; genus Dendrobium; species Dendrobium catenatum. Next base: position 130,809 of record NW_021319165.1, read on the forward strand.
AGTACTGACAATCAACATATAACAATATATTATATATAAAATACTCATATATTTACTGTAAATATCGAGTATTAGTTTTCAAAAAAAGCTGTACCGACTTATACCGAGTTGTACCGACTGTACCTAGTTATACCGAGGAGTACCAATCTACATATAACATTATATTATATATAAAAATATTAAATATTTAGTGTAAATACCTAGATTTACAACTAAAGAAAGGGCCGAGATATATCAGTTTGTACCGAGTTGTACCAAGATAAAATGATCATCACCGAACATTACCAACCAAAATACCGAGATTTACTGCTAAAGAAAGGGTTGTACCGAGGTATATCAGTTTGTACCGAGTTGTACCAAGATGCAATGATCATCACCGAACATTACCAACCAATACCGAGCAGCAAAGAACGTTATATTATAATGAAATACTTAGATATTTTTTTAAATACCAAGCATTTTCTCTGAAAAAAATCCTGTACCGACGTGTACCGAGCAATACCGAGGAACATCGATCAGCACCGACTACCGAATACCGATTAGTACCGAGTATTACGGCAAACAACGAAAATACCGAGATTTCAAAACGTCCTGACAGTGTGCATTCAATTTTTTATACTAGAACATAACGATACTTACTTAACCCTAACCCTAAACATACGTTTTTTTTTTTTAAAGAGATGAACTATATAACAAGAAGGAAAGTTATTCGGCAATAATTTGTAACCTCATGCATTATATATGTGGAGGTTTTCGACCGGAGCTTTGCTTAAAAATCACAGGATTTGCTTGCGAACTACGAAGGAAATGAATAGTCACAGGAAGTCGATTCGCCTCGAAATGAAAATCTACAATTTTGATAAATATTTGAAATATATCCAAAAGGTGATGGGATGCTGTTCGGCTTGCCAAGGATTTTAAAAAATGCACGTGCGAGAACCCAAAAAATAGCGGGTCGGGTCGGCGACTTTTCTTCATGCTACGTGGCGCTAAAACATTGGTGGCCGAATGTAGAGGAGTGTACGTTCACCGGACCGAATAAAAGTTTGATGAAGAGGATTATGAAATATGAGATAATTTTGATAAATAGAATCAAGCCCCCTTTTTTTTTGTTGGTGGTTATAATTCCTAAGAAGAGTATATTAAATTCTTACTAAATCATTAGACATTAAAAAATGATTGAACTATTTTGAATTATGAAAGATTGATGTGTTGGTTAATTGAACTTATGCATCATTTTGATTATTTTTTATTATCATGATAGCTTATCTTTTTGTTTAATGATATTTCATATTAATATATTTTTTTATAATTATTTTATATTATGAACAATATTTAAATTGACGCGTGTCATGTGGTTCGTTATGCGTTATGGCTCTGTGAAATATTTTGTGGAATAGTGGTCATTCTCCATTGACAATTATGATTTATTCAGACTTATATTGGATCACTTTTGTTATCTTTAAGTTCGTCTCATCAATATATTCAATTCGATCATAAGTTTATTGAAATCGGAGTTCGAACCGTTCTAAATTTGAATTTAAAAAAATTTAATTCACCCATGCATCAAGACTCGTATTCGATTAAGTCAATTTTTAATGATATATCATTACTTATATATCAAAAGACATACATAAATTTTGAAATGTGTTAGATTTAAGAAAATAAATAGAATAATCTAAAATGTATCATCAAAGAAATAACTAAATAATATTAAATAATAAATAAATATATTTATAAATATAAACAAAAAAATGATTTGATATTAAAATTTTGTGAAAAGCACGAGTATGGATATATCTTATTTCTTAGTCATGTAGTTGATTTTTAAAATCATCCAGATCTATTGTAGGAAGGATGCCCTAAAATTCAAACTTATTTGAATTTAACCATTCGGTGAACTAGTTTACAAGGCCATTGAGAAAAAGAATCCCGTCACCGTCTTGCGCCTAATCTCCCCACCTCCAGCAATAATTGGACAGTTGGCAGTGGGCCTTGGCCCAAAAAGCACTCAAATAAAGCGGCCTGTCAATTCTCAGCTTTGGGCCGCTTTTTCCCAGCTGCTTTAATTTTAGGCCACTCATGGAGATTGAGTTAGTAATTGCAGTGATCACAACCGTCCATCAGATAAATGTCGAGATGGATGGACAGGATGCTCTCGGCCCACGCAGCTATAAGATTGGGGACTCCACTTGAAGGATTCCACATGAGAGATGTCCTTTTCGCTGTCCAAAAGGAGGGCATTGTTCAACTAAGCTACGCAAAGCTGCTTCATCATCAACAATCCTAACTCCTTGTCCAGTTAGAGGAGCTAACTTCATTTCCTTCATTTGATGATATTATGCTTTTGTTGATTTATTGAGTTTGCCAAAAAAATCCTACAGTAAAAAAAAATCTCTGATTAAAATAAAGTTATGATATTTTAAATTTAAAAAATAAATTATTGAGAGAGATTTTTACTATGAAAGATTTATGACTCTTATAATTATGATTGCATTGTCATAAGATTATTATTAAATATATGATTGTCTTGATTAGGCTGATCAAATCGTTAGGAGTCTGAATAAATTTCAACAAGTTGTTGATTATGAATAGACTTGAATAGCCTTTAATGCATATTTTGCCAAAGTTCTTATACTTGAATGATATCTTATACGAACACTACATAACCAATAAATAGAAGGAATTACATGTTAAGACTTGCGCTTCCTCTACACATTGTAAAGATTTTTTTAAACTAATCTCTTAACATTAAGTTATGATATGTTTACTAATTTTATCTTTAATGTTAAAATTTAAATGCTTTATAGTGGTAATCGAAAGTGAATAGGCACAAGGGGGGGAGGGGGTTGCTTATTTAAAAAAAAAATTAAAGTAATAACAACGATTTCATAATGACAATGACAAATCATAGCAAAAATAAACTAATTGGTAAACTCAAAATTTTAATTTTAATGTTTTTTAAAAACTAATTTTGAGATAAATAAAAATCTTTAAAAGTTATTTTGTACTTTTTTTAATTCAAAATTACATTCAACAACAACAAAACAAATTAAAATGTAGAAAATATAGTAAAGCAAAAGAAAAAGAACATAAATTGAATTTTAGTGTGGTTCGATCAACCTGACCTATGTCCACTGAGTCTTCCCCCCGGCGGGAATTCCATTATCCACTCTTTCTGTTCCCAATAAGCACATAAGTTTTTTTTTTTTTGTTTCATAGAGATTAGAGAATACCCTTGTACACCACTTCTCTCTCACTAAGAAGTCTCCCTCTTTTTCCACCCAACACGATAAAAATGCCTCACCAAGACTCTTCAAATCTCTTACACCCAAGAGCCCTCACTCTACCAAAATTGAGGAATGAAGGACATAGAGTAGGAAGAATAATCTTTGTGCAACGGATCTCTTAAACACCCTTCCAAAAGATCCCTCACAATCTCTCTTATCTCTCTCCTAATCTCTTTCACACACACACAAGAAAGCTTGAGAACTCCAAAGGCTTCTGTCAAAAATCTCTAAATGAGTATTTATATTAAGCACTTAATCAAACATTAAAATCCTGATTTTGTTAATTATATGATAGATTGTATAGTCTAATTTATGGATCGTACAGTCTGACATATGTATTGTACATTGCAATCTGAACAAAATTATCGACTTATGGAATCAGATCTTTTTTTCCAAACGAGGTTCATTTGAATAAGTTATTTCTTTGTTTGAACTATATACTGGGGATCGTACAGTATGATCTTCACAAGGTTGGCGACCCAAAGCATTCAATCAACTTGTTTTAATGAATTTTGGCCATACATGCTCTTGATTTGTAAGACAAATAGGTTAAACAAAACTTTAACTTAGAAACTATACAACGTGTATTAGAAGTATTTTAAAAAAAATTAATGAAACTTCAAAACAAAAGTACAAATATGATTTTTTTTATTCTTTTAGAGAAATACTAAAGATTAATTTGGAAGAAATTCAAAACATAAAATTTGGTTAATAGAAAATTTATTAAAGATTTATTTTTAGTAGTTTTTCTTGAATGCAATCACAATAGTTTGAAATAATAAAACTTAGATAATAAAATTTACAAGAAACACTACAGGAAAATTGCACATTATCAACAGCTGAAAACTGCTAGAAATCTCAAAATTCCATCGAATAATCTCTTTTTCTAGAAAATTTTAATTGGAACATCACTCGATGGTAAAACACTCATTGGAAACATTTTTTCGGTGAAATAGTTCAACTGGAAATATTTACAGCAGGCTTACTGGCTGAATTCTAATGGAATATAGTGGTATGATGCATCATTTTTAGTCATTAGTTCCGACGATTTATCTGCTGGAATTTCTAGTGGAAACTTACTGTTGAAATTTTTTTACGGATAATCTGTTGAAAATTCCATCAGACACGGACTAACGGATTATCCGCCAGCTAAGTTTTCATTGGAAATATGATACATTTCATCGTATCTCTATTTCTGGCAAATAATCTGCCAAAAACTTATAGCAAAACAAAAAAAAACAAACAAACACTCCTTATGTTTATGTTTTCTGCAACACAATAAACCTGCATAAAAATATTCAAATAACATATTCATTCAAACATTGAACACAAACAAATAGTTTAACATTTAACAAACAATTTAATACATATTTGATCATTCCAAGTTCATTGAATATTCACCAAACAGTTTAAAATTAAATATAAAGTTTGTTCCTTACACACTAAAAAGTGGATAATAAATAAACAATTATACATACGAAATGTCCAACATATAAAATATATGTCCATAAATAGGAAAAAAAATCTAAGCAGCATCAGCCTCCTCCTCTACTAATGTTGTCTGCTTTCCATGAAACTGCTCCCTCAATTTCTACAGCTCATCTAACAACTGAGTTTGATGCATCTGCATTTGCATATGGATGTTAGCTTGTAATGTTCTGACTTGCTCTAGCTCAACTATAAGGGCAGCTATCTATTGGCTATACAATGACTCCTGGGTATTTGCTGAGAAGCTGGAGCCACCAAATGTCTGCCCCTTGTATGTGTAGACATACAAGCCTAAACCATAAACTGAACCTTTCTTCATCCTCCTATTGCTTCCGACCAAGTGTGGTAGTTAGAATAATCTACTGGGGGATCCCAGAAGATCCCTCACCATCTCCTGGCTGGCTCTCTCAAAGCCAAGTATACTCATCCTATAAAAGTTAATATAAGATTAAGAAATTTGCACATAACACCTAAAATATTAAACTTAGTATTCACATAGGCTCTCCATGCTCGCTCATTAACCCATTGTTGATCATCCTATCACTTGTGGGTATAACTATAAAACATAATAGTAGTCAGTTCTCTACCCACCAAAGCTTTTTATAATACTTACAATAGTATTTATATATATATAAATAATTAAAATTTTTTAAAATTTCTGACCAAACATTGCCTGTGCTTAGTATGTCAAATTGAGCCCTTAGTATGGAGGGAACTACTTATGCCCCCCAACATCGAAAGCTCAATATCATCTATTCTGGTCCCTCCTCCTGGTATAATTTAGGCTACCCCAAGTACTAGTCAGCTCGGCTCATACACTCTCACCAATCCAAAGTGGTCGCTCACTTGACTTCCTAATATCTTTAAACATATCTCACATGCGAGTCAACCCGTGCTTCTCAAAAATTTTTCTGATTTTATCATTATGTTGGGGTAGCGAATAAAAATCTTTTACATTAAAAATATATAATATAAAATATTTTTGCTAGCTTAATTAAAAAAGATATGATATAGAATATATTTATATAATAACTAACCTCAAACTCACTGAATCATATGTCGCACATTTCTTTTAAGATTTTCTTCCAAAAAATATAAGTAGCATCACACCTGTAATGGGTTGAGGGGGTGGTTGGGGATAATATGGCGGGACATATGGTGTATATGAATAAGTGGGAGGGCCTCCATGACAAGGTGTGGGGTAGTAAGGGTAGAGGGAGTATTGTGTGTGGCGTCATACCAAGGAAAGCAAGGGTCTAGTGAGTAGAACTACGGGCTAATGACTAGAGGAGTAGGTAAAGGTGGGCTAGGATTACTCTGAGTAGTATGCTAAGAATAAGATAACCCCTCAGTATATACATGCTTACTGCTGAGCCACTAGTCGCCTTCTATCACCTACCAAAAATATTTTTGATCAATCATCTCTGAGGCTCATCACCAGATATACTCAAACCATTAATGAAACTCAAACAAATTTTAAATAATTATGATTTATTAGTAAAAAATATATGAACAAGCTAACTCATACATATTTGAGCTATGTCTTAACTTTATCATAATTAAATAAGACATACAATGTGTTAGTTCTCATATCCTTATGAGTCAAATACCGCATGGTGCTAGAGCCTACGGGTCACTGCTTCCATTAAATATAGATATATTTTAGGTTTTACATGAATCTGCATAACCCATATTTTGAGGTGCAGTACTCTTAGTTGATTATTACACTATGCCAAAGTAATACAAATAAAACTGCATTGTCTCATACATTAGATAAGCTTCATAATTTGAGCACTTATAATGTATTTTATTTTTAGAAGTCTTCTTACGTTTATTTAAATACTCTCAAAATAATATATCTATTAGTACTTAATAAGTCCACCTACTATAGCCTCATATGATAAATGCACGAGTAGATCCTCCACATAGGTAAAAATTACAAGAGGATATATCTTCTCAAGTTTACACAAAATAAAAAGAATATACTGCTTCATAAGAATCAAGTGTTATGCATTTAGTTTTGAAGAGCATAAATCATTGAAGGAGATACTTAGCTCAATCAAGAGCTTTAAAATTGGATCTAATATAAAACTAAAGGCAAATGTTAGTAGATATTATATGAAGATATGATAGACATGATTTTTCAATCCAAATAATCTCCTAGATCTTATGTCAACATGTTTACTTAGATTGAAAGAATATCCATGAGATGCCCATAGAGTCTTCACCCATTTACAAACTACTCTCATATGCTCTAAATTCAATATGAATGGAGTTTTTAGTTTGAGAAGGTTTCCATTTCCACCATCCTTTAATTCTAATGCTTTCCTCATGTAAATCTCCTTTAAGTCTATCCTTTCTTTTATATTATCTTTATATTTATCTTTGATATCCACAACTATATTGAATATACTATCAAAAATATTTTTCTCTATATGCATCACATCTAAGTTATATCTTGTCCTCCAATATGGTAAGGACAAAAAAATACTTTCTTTATCCAATTATGATTGACATCATACCCTAGCAATTTGTAATCAACTAATGTTAGAGAACCCACTATCATAGGTATGAACCTTACTCTTTCAAATATTTCTTCATTGGTTAATCTATGAGGAGGCTACAACAACACCATTTTATTTTTAGTAAAGGAATTCTTATTTCGCTTGAAAGGATGATTGTAGGTAAGAAAATATAGTGACAATAAAACTAAGTGTTCTTCCCTCCATTCTTTAAAATATTTGAACCAAGTGTTTTTCCCTCACATCTCCCACATTTAAGGGAAATATAAATAGTCTTATCCTGCCCACCATATCAAAAAAGATGTGCATAGTTGGTGTCGGGTGAAGCCACAATTGTAGTCTTCAATCCCACTATGCCAAGAAAAGCGTGTATAGGTCTACAGGGGGGAACCTATGTGAAAATACAGTTTGCACCAAAAAATATTCTGACATATTTATTGACACAAGCCAAATCTAATACCTCTACACATTTCTTAACATAAGTTAAATATATAGAATTATGGTCCAAGCATTTCTAGAGAGAGTGTCTGAGCATTTCTAGAGAGAGAAGTTGTAAATTCAAATTTTCATCATCTTGGTTTTTCTAAGGATGTCCATTATGGCGGAGGATGGCTATCGACATTCTCCAATTATCATTACTTCAACTATTCTTCAATCCTCTTGTTACTCCTTTGAGAAATGGAGGTATCAAGAATAATGTTTCGTTACCTAATGTAAGAATTTAAAAAAAAAAAAAACAATATAAAAAATTATTCTTTAGTTATTATTGAAGGATTTCTGCTGCCTATTTGTCAAATTTCTCCAGTTGAAGGAAAAGGGAAGAAGAACATAGAATATTTTAAGATATTGAAGGTTAATCAAATGAAAAATAAGAGTGGTAATGTTCAGAGTTTATTAGCGAATGATTTTGAAGCTTCTTCATCACGTTTGAACTTAAAAGGTAATATATTTATGTATGGTAATTCATCCAATGTTTATTTTCCTGTGATTGGAAATTTATCACATAAGTTTGAGAATTATTCTTTTGAAAAAAATTAGAATGACTTAAATATTGTTGCAGAGCATATTGAACATTTTGATAATAATCATATTGGTGTTATTGCTGATATTGGTAATTCTATTCACAATGAGAGTTTTCTTAATTCATGGATAAAAACTCTTCATATTAGAATTAATCAAAGTTCTATTTCTTCTGAGATGTCAGATGATGGAATTGTTGTTAAACTTAATGCTGATATTGAAATTGATAATGCAAGTATTGAAAAACTCATTGGTTGTGAAAGTTTTAGGAAAGAATATTCCTTTTTAGTATTATAGTATGGAGTTAAGGTGCCAATGGAGTAAATTTTGAGTGTTTCATTTAACATAGTTGGGATTTGATTGGATATTATGTTTTTTTCATTCTAATGAAGCTATGGATGAAGTTTGGAGTGGAGGTCCTTAGTATATGGGTGGACATATAATTGGAATTGACAAATGGTCACCATGTTTTTCACCCTTATTAATGAAAGGGATATCATCACTAGTATGGATTTGTCTTCCTCGTCTTTTATTGTAATGTTGGGATGAAATTAACATTATAAGAATTGCTTCAAAGGTTGGGACTCCTATGTTACTTTATGGAAACATGTTCAAATGGGGGAGGAGGGAATTTGCTAGAATTTATGTGTGAATTAACATTGACTCTAAATTGCCTGGAGGTATTTTGGTGGAAGGAATGTGTGGTGGGTTTTACCAAAAGATATACTAAGAAAAAATTACTTCATTTTGTTTCAAATGTGAAAAGATTAGCCACAAGCTTAATTCTTGTCCTAAAGTCAGTACCTCAGCTGATAAGATTAATGTTATTGATTCTAATATTATGAATGGCTCTATTCAAGCTTTTGAAATTCCTGTGGACTTTAGTAGTAAAGTTCCTAATAAAATAGTACATGATGAATTTGAGTATGGGTCTTGGATCCATGTCAAGTTTCAGAATAATAGAGGAAAACCTTTAGAAATTAATTTTTTAACAAGATTAGGATGAATAAATCTTTTCCAAACTCCGATTCTTGGTTTGCTTAGAAGCAAAAAGTTGTTGGTAGAATTGCTGCTAAAGAAAATTGCTGTGAGAATAATATCATAGGTGATCATATTCAATCTATTCAATTGGATGGAAATACTAAGATTGTTGAATGTGAGAAAAATCATTCTAAGTATGCCTTTAAAGATGATGCATGTCTCGCAATGTTAAAAATCTAATAAATTCAATATTTCAGCTGATTATAATGAAGATGCTGCTAGTAATGATGTTACTGATAGAAGTTATCCTTTTATGAATGCTGTAATTTCTAAAGTTACCACTAATGTTAAAGTGTTACTAATTGTGATCATTCTATTAAGTCTGAACAATTCAATGAAGTTAATAATGTTGTTGTATTCTCTAATAAATATGTTGATGGTGTTGAGAAAAATTCTCCTAAAATTTCATCTGTTTCAATTGTTGTTGATTATATTGTAAATAATTCAATTATTGTTGTAATTAAATCTGTTGATAAGGCTGGATATTATGTTCATGCAGATAATCCTCATGAAGCTACTACTGATGTGAATAGTGGTGATATATTATCATCAAAGAGAGTGGAGATATATGATGGTTGTTGTTCTACTGCAAATAAAAATTCTACTTTAAATGAAAATAAAAGATATCTTCCTCTTGTTGATAATGGTGTAAGTTCTTTAAGTGTTAAACAAAAATGCAATAAAGAACTTAAATCATTAGGACCAATAGAAGATATTCCTAGGAAAAGGAAAGGTAAATTGGGTTGTAGACATGGTGTTTGGGGCCTTTCCCCATTGGCGTCTTAATGTCTTCATTTTTATTTTGGAATTATATAGGAGCCAAAAAAAGGGAGGATTCTCTTTATCTTAGAGAGGTTGTTAGGGATAATGGTGCCTTTTTCATTTGGTTAGTTGAAACCAAGTTATCTTGTATTGATATGAGGGAGATTAATAGGATTATTAGTGAGGATTGGGACTTTTATCACCATCCTGCTGAAGGTACTACAGGTGGTATTCTTGTTTTATGGAAAAGGTTGGAGGTTTGTTTTGTTGTTGTTAAAGAGTCTTCAGTTGACACACCCAAAAAGAAATTGAGAAGAGGTTTATGTGATATTCTTGAGAAGTTTTCTACTAGTGATATTTCCTTCTATTGTTGGAGGGGATTTTAATTGTATCCTTTCTAAGGAGGATAAGAGAGGGGAAAAGAAGTTCATATTTTCTCAAGTTTCTCAAGAGATGAGATCCTTTATGGATAATAATGATTTTCAGGATGTTGGTATTATTAGAACAAAGTTTACTTGGTGTAATAATAAAGAAGGGACTTCAAGAATTTGGGAAAAGTTGGATAGATGTCTATTAAATTCAATAGCTTTATAATGTGTTCCTTTTACTATGGTGAGACATCTTGCAAGAGTTTCATCGGATCATACTGTAATTATTTTCAAGATTAAAGACACTCCTCAACCACAACATAAATTTATCAAATTTGATGATGTTTAAAAGTCATATCCAACTGTTGGAATATTGTACTTAAATCTTGGAAAATAATTAGATTTTGGGAATGAAGCCAAAATTTTGCAAAGGAAGATGAAAAGAAAGTTGAAATATTTGTATTATTTGAACAAAAATAAAGTGAAGAATTATCTTCTCTCAAAGAGGGTTTGAAGAAGGAAATATTGGAATTGCAGCTGAAAGAAATCTTAAAAGGTGGACTGAATCAATATAACCTAAATATTCTTAAAATTAAAATTCATGAGTTGAATGTGACTTTGGCTTGATTATCTACGTGGTGGAACCAAAGAGCAAAGACAAGATGGATGGAAGATGGAGACTCAAACTCTAAATTCTATCATGATTATGCTTCTGCAAAAAGGAATGGGAATTGGATAAAAAAAATTAAAAGATGATAGTGATTTGTGTTAGAAGATTAAAATAAAATAAAAGTTGTCTTTTTCAAAATTCTCAGTCAGAAATAGAAAGACAGAAATTGTAAGCTATCTAATTGGCCTGAAGTTTATAATAAAAAAAAAATTATAGTTTCTAATTTCAATATGATGAATGCTGATTTTACTAGAGAAGAATTTGTTGAAGTTGTACATCAATTGGGAAATAACAAGTCAACCAGTCTTGATGGTATTACATCCTCATTTCTAAAATTCTTTTGGGATATTATTAAAGAGGATACATGGAAATAGTTGATTATTTTTTTAAAAAAAATTGTAATATGCAAGCTGAGTGGAAGGATACTTTAATTTTGTTAATTCCTAAGAATAAGAATCTAGTAGAACCTTCACACTTTAAACCTATCAGCCTTTGCCAAACTATTTACAAAGTGGTTGCTAGAATGATTTTGAACAAGTTGAAATGGTGTCTTCCTAACACTAAAGATCAACTTGCATTTGTGCATGGAAAATCAATGTCGGATCATTATCTTTTGGCTCATGAAATTTTAAATAAGTTTAGATTTTCCAATTCTATGAAAGGTTTTATGGCTATTAAGATTGATATGGAGGAGGCTTATGATAGTATGGGTTGCCCAACTTTAGCTAGAACTTTATGTTGGTTTGGATTTCCTACCAAAATTTCAAATCTCATTATGGAATGTGTTCATAATGCTAGGTTTTTTATTCTTGTAAATGGCTGAAATTCAATTTGGATTGAAGATAAGAGTGGATTTAGACAAGGGTGTCCTTTGTCTCCTTCTTTGCATATAATGTGCTCTCAATTATTATCTAATTCTAATTATTAAAGAATAGCAAAATTGGGCATAGTGCTTCCTCCAAAATCTGAGAATATTTCTTATTTTCTATATGCAGATGATGTGCTTTTGTTTTTAGTTACATCTATAACATCAATTGTTCTTATGAAGAAGATAATGGCTGATTTGTGAGCCTGGATAGGTCAGAAGGTGAATATAAAAAATTTTAGATCTTATTTGGAAAATCAATGAATAGTAGAAGAAAGAAGAAGATTTCTAAGATGACATTGTTTAAAATAGTAAAAGAAATTCAGTATTTGGGAGTGAAGATGGCCATGAGGACTTTAGTGAATTCTGATTTCCAAAATATTTTAGATCATGCATTGGAAAGGTTAAATTCTGGGGGTAGTAGGTTTCTTTCTATGGCTGGTAAAATTCTTCTTATTAAAAGATATTTTCTATCACTTCATATTTTATTATTAACTCATTCGTTGGTACCTAAGGGGTTGTTAACTGAGTTAGATAAGCTATTCAAAAATTTCATTTGGCACAGAGATAAAGGACAGAATAGATCACATTATGCTTCTTGGGAGGAGCTTTACAAACCCAAAATGCTTGGGGGTCTTGGTCTTCATTCATCGGTAAACAAATTTGGTCCATTAAGATCAAGAATTACATGGAGATTTATTCAGTATCTTTTATATTTGTTTAATCATACTATTATTTCAAAATATGGAAATGATGTTTGGAATGTAGATGTTAAAAGGGGAGCTTTTCCTTCATGGCAGATTTTGGTGGAGGGAGCTAAATATTTAAAGAATATTATTAGATGGAAATTGGCAAATGGTAACAAAGTGAATAACGTGAATGATGTTTAGATTCTTGCAAGTCTCTAAATAAATGGTCTACATTTGCTAATATGTCTGAATTACAAGTCATGTTTTTTCATTAATTCATTGCTCATGAAGGCATATGGATACGATCTAAACTCTAGAAATTCTTTGATGATAATCTTATTTTATTTATAATATAGGTTCCTTTATGTCCTGATATGATGGAAGATCATACATAACTTATTAATCAGCATTATGGGAGATCAATTACAACACTAGTTTTTGAAGCATCAATGATGTATGATAATAAAGTTAGTTCTTTTGATATGGTGAAATGGATCAAGAATATTAATCACATACCGAAGGTTGAGATGTTTTAGTGGAGATTGTGTAAGAATGCTCTTCCTACTAACGATTTTCTTAATTATAGGAATCTTTTACAATCAAATAACTGTTCTAGAGGATGTTATGAAGAGGAGAACCAATTATATATTGTTGTGCCTTATTTCTATCAACAGACCCAATGTCACTAAACTTATGTTTTAAAACCCATTTTGTTCCTATGAAACTCTAATAATATGGTTAAGACACTAACTCCTATACATCATTCATGTTGAGCTAATTTAATTCCTCCTATATTACTATATTCTAAAATTCATCTTTCAAGGCTTGATCTACACTACTCGTGGGCTTTACCATAAAGATGAATGTAGTATGGCTAATTTATTTCCTATTTCCATGTCTTGTCCTAACTCCTATGGATGGGTTTCCTATGATTAGCTCCTTGGGATGACTAAGAGAATATGTCCACTCTTTAAGCAAGGATTCCTGAGTCTCACCTATATCCTCTATTCCTATGTGAAAGTTTGTTAGGATTATTAATCCCTTATGAACTAGCTCGAGGCTAACCAAGAGGAGGGGTTAATTGGTAGTTTTAAAAAATCTTAAACACAAAGTAAAAACTTTTTGAAACCTTTTTCAATATTATAAAATAAATGCAATCAACCATAAAAATTAATATGCAGAAAAATGAAGTGCAGAAATAACACAGAAAGAATACATCGGATTTTATAGTGGTTCTGTCAACTTGACCTATGTCCACTCCCTAGAGCCTCTTCTCTAAGTATTGCACTAAATATAGTTACTCTCATTTTGCTCCCACAGCAAGGTGGAGAAGCCTTTACAAACTCCTTTTCATCGACCTCGATGAGATAGAGAACCCAAACTCCTTTTGCTTCCTCCTGAAGAAGGAAGAGAACCTTGATTGATTGCTGAAGAAAATCTACCTAGAGCCACCAAGGAGCCAAGGATGATGAATGGAGAAGATGACTTGAATACTTTCTTGGACTAACCTTTGTCAACACCTCATAAACTCCCCCTCATAAGATTTTCTCTCTCCCAAGCTCTTCCTCTCCTTCTCTAAGCTCTCTCATGCCAGGAAAGCAGTAAAAGATCCTCTCAATAATTAGAATTATAAATGATCGTCCAGCACATAGTTTGGGACATCTAGCTGATTCTAGAGAAGATTAAGGTTTTTCTATATGAATGTCCAGGATGATCCTCCGATTATCTAGGATAATATGATCGATCAATCTAACTTTAATTACTTTCCTTAATCACCTGATTAATTTCATAATTATAATGAATCATCCAGGACAATATGGGATCATCCTATATAATTTCTAAAAATAACATCATACCTAAAAGAGTTTTGCGGTTCTTTTTTATCTGAGCCTATCATCCAAGATGATGTGAATATCATTCAGGATGATTTGCTTAATTTGACTTTCTTAAGACAAAAGCCCTAATTAAGGTTTCTATTTTTAACCGATCTTCTAGGATGATTTTGGATCATCCTGTATAATATGATAAAAAAAACCCTTAACATTATAGAATTTCTGCCCCTTAGTGTGTGTGTGCAAGGTTACTATTACAGATAGGCTTAGCATCAGGATCTATTTCAATATAATTAACTCAAGAAAAGGTAAAAACCACTGGAATTACAATTACAGACTGACTCAGTCTGAATCCACCCAATCTTGAGTTGGCTTAAATTACAGTTGACCTTATGGACTTAAAATGTTAGTAGGTAGGGCAACCAAAATAGATGTGCATTATTAACAGTAGTAGAGAAACATGAATGCCAAGAAAGTTTATTATTAGCAAAATTATAATCATTTAATCTAGATTTGCAACAATCTCCCCCTTTTTGTTGATGGTAAATATTTGTTAAGAAATTTAAATCAAGAAGATTAATGAAAATGAAACATAAAATAAAAAAGAATAGTATAAACAAAGTAATATAGATTTTACTAAAACAAGCAGGTGATACAAATAACACTATAAATACTAAATGATATAATAATAACACTAACACTATTCTACTCCCCTTTTTTACATCATAAAAAGGAGGAAATAGAAAAACAAACACTAAAAGGAATAAAGTACAGAAATAAGTATAAAACATTATATAAAAACATCAAAAAAAAAAAAAAACATACTACAAATATGAAGGGCCCTGATCAGGTGAAGTAGTTGGTGGTGTTGGTCGAGAGAAATTTTGGATGGAAGCAAACTGCTCCCCAAACTAGGCCACTTCCTGGTCATGTTGCTGCTGTTATTGAGCCACATATGCATTAAATCAATCAACATCAATTGTATGATGTTTCTTCTGTGCAATGAAATAGGAGTCAAACCTGGCCTCCCAGTGGTCAAACCTCTCCACCAACTGATCCAGCTATGATTATTGGTAGATTAGAAAGGGTTCAGGAATAGCCACTTCGTCTGCTCCCTTCTCCTCCTCATGCTTAGGGTGGAGGTGAGTGCTGTGTAGGATGTGGAAGGAATTCTTGGTGTAGAAGGCATGTTAGTAGTTTGGTGGGTTATGATATTTGAGGTTATATTTCATCTCAAGCACAAAAGCTATGATGTGTCCTAAGGCCAGATTGGGTTTTCTTATGTGTCATAGATCCCTAATACTGGTCAAGTGCTCAATATAGTGAAAGAGAATATCCGTGGCATTGAATTCCCTATGTGCCATTATATAATAGATGGTGATTGAGAGCAGGAGAATGATGTGAATACGATCACCAGCCTTTGGGATCATAGAGGTTCTAAACATATATTGAATTATCCTAGCATCTTTAATTAAGGAGCTTGAGGCACCATCATGGTAGGTGGAATTAGTTTTTCTTAGGAATTGATTGACAGCCCCCCAATTAAAATTAGGATCTAAACATAAGATATGAATATTGTCTTCAATGGTAGAAAGTTTGAGAAGTTTTTGATAGTCCTGGTATGTGATTTCTACGAGGCATTTGTTAATATAGGACTATAGTGCAGTGTATGTGGTATTGATTCTTAGACTAGAAAAGAACTCATAGAGGAGTTTAGAATTAAATGGGAAAGCAAATTTTATAAGAAAAGTGATATTAGTGTGAGTAAACAGATCTAGAGCCGGGTAGGTGAGGGTGTGTGGATTGATAATTCTGGAAGTTATGATTCCAATAGTTTTGTAGCAAAGAAAGGCATCTTGATCAGTGGCCTCAGGGAATCGAGGGTCGGTAGAGGCCCTCGAGGAGCTTCCAGTAAGTATCCTAGAATGCTTTCCACTAGCCATAGAGAGGATTTTTGGTTGAAAGAGAGAAAATTTTAAGAGTTTGGAGTAAAGAAAATTAGTTTAAAGCATCAAAAATAAAGGGTCAGGGACATCATCCAGGATGATCATGGAATCATCTAGGACGACCAGGAACAATAATGACATTCAGGACGATTAGTCAAAATAGGCGGTCTTATTGCCCAGGATGATCGGACATCATCCAGGATGATTAGACACCTGCATCATTCCAAGGAGTCAGCCAGTACGATCTTTAACAAAAAGTATAATCCAAGAAAATTAGGTGGATTGTCTAGGAAGATTAGAAATAAAGAATTATACCTGCAGAATATAAAATGTTTAACCATTTTATCCATGTGGATCATCCAGGATGAACATGTAGATTGTCTAGGATGATCACCAATAATTGAAGTAGGATTTGATCAAATCATCCAGGATGATGTGGATCATCCAGGATAATCTCAAATAATAGAGTCAGATCAGCCGTCTTATGGATAATGAAAGGTGAATTGATGATATCATCCAGGATAATAGGAATATCATCTAAGATGATGTGAATGAAAAAATGAATTTTGAGGATGGAAGGAGTTGATCATAAGAAGCCCAAAAAAATAAAATAAGCATAAATTAAAAAAGAAAAACAATAAAAATATTATAAAAAGTACTAAAAAGAGCAAAAAATCTAAGGGTTTTTTTTAATCAATGTAAGATAATGATGAGTTTTCCTTATGATTGGATTAAAAATTAGAAAAAAATGAATTAACATTATCGAAATGATAAATGGTAGAACAATCGATACTGTTAATCACAGCTTAGACTTCTTATGGGGCAAACTATCTTTTGAAAATAAAGATCTAACTCAGAAAAAGAAATTGAATAAGAATGAGTGATCCGTTTAAAACTTTATTCTAGAAAAATATATTATATAATAATATAGCAAAGCAATTAGTCACAATTATGAATTTCAAAAATCAAGTCTGTGAAAATATCAAGTGACACATAAATTCTTCTAAGATTTAAAGGTTTGAAAGAGAAGGAAGCTTATTTTTTTGTTGGCTCATTTTATGTTTGTTGTCAATTGGTTGGTGGTCTTTACACATCTTTTGATTATTGATACACTTTGTGTATCTTTCAATTTTTTTATCGATCATTGTGCATCTTTTCAATTTTTCTTTTTGTGCTCATTTTATGTCTCTTATCATTTTTGCAATATAGCTTCCTTTCAAAACTTTTAAACACTCTCAGTTGTGAGATTATCTTCCAGATAATAGAAAAAAAAACTCACTCTCTAATATAAGGAGGAGTAAACCATAAAGCGGAATCATATTCATATGATAAATGTAACAACATGATCAAGAAAGTTTCAAAGTAATTTAATGACTTTGAACATTATTTATATGATATAAAAAGATCTCAATCACAAAGTCCAGTTGTTAATTTGTGCTAAACTTTTATTTAGAAAAGAAATTTACACTGCTAAAATGAATTAGAGGAAGGGAAACAATCAATAGTGTTTCTCCTTTTAACTGATTTAGGGATGTCAATCATTGATTACAAATTTTCAAAAATAAAAATAGGGTAAAAATGTGTTATTCTAGTAGTGATTAATAAAGGAAAATAAAAGTAAATAATAATAATAATAAAGCACCAAACACAAAAGAAAATACAAACAAAAAAAAAGCAAGCTAACAACAAAAACTAAAGAAAGATTAGAGAAATAGAAAATTCAGAGTTCATAAATCATCAAGTTCATGCATTTATATCTATGACACCTAATTTGGTCCTTAAGATACTAAAAGTTTCAAAGGATAGTGGTTTAGTAAAAATGTCAGTTAATTGGTTTTCAGTTGCTACGTGGTGCAGCTCAATATCTCATTTAGTAACATGATCTCTTATAATGTGATGCCTTATGTCAATGTGTTTGGTTCTAGAAAGTTGGATAAAATTTTTAGAAAAGCAGATGGCATTAGTATTATCACATAGAATTGATATTGTGCCTATAGGTAATCCAAAATCCAGAATTTATTACTTTAACCAAAGAACATGAGCCACACAACTTCTTAAGCCTATGTATTCAGGTTTAGTAGTGGAAAGTACAACTAAGTTTATTTTCTGCTGGACCGGGAGATTAAGGATTATCCTATGAATTGACACGTTCAAGAGGTACTCTTTTTATCCACCTTACATCCTACAAAGTCTGAATCAAAATATACTATAATTTTAAAAGAAGTGTTGTGCTTTGGATACCAAATTCCTAAGTTTTGGATTCCTAAGAGATACATAAGGATTATCTTAATTACAGTCAGGTGGGACTCCTTTGGATCAACTTGAAATCTATCACAAAGATAAACACTAAACATTATATCAGATCTGCTAACTATCATGTAAAGAAGTGATCTAATTATTCCTTTGTATTTCTTTTGATCAACTGATTTTTTATTTGAGTCTTTATATAATTGAACACTGGAGTTCATGGGAGTGTTTAGTGGCTTAGCTTTATCTATTTCATATTTCATAAAATGTCCTTAATCTACTTTAATTGATTAAGAAAGGTTTCATCATCCATTTATCTTATGTTAAACCCTAAAAAGTAGAATAATTCTCCCATAATACTCATCTAAAATTCCTTACTCATTATTTTAGAAAAATCATTAAAAAACATTTTATCAGAAGATCCAAAAAGAATATCATCAATATAGATCTGAATAATGAGTAATTCATCTCCTACTCTCCTTAAAAAAAGGCAGTGTATACGCTCCCCTTAACAAACTCTCTTTCTAGTAGGAATATGTTAAACCTCTCAAACCATGCCTTGGGTGTCTATTTTAATCCATACAAAGTCTTTTTTAATTTAAAAACATGATTTCAGAATTGGGAATACTCAAAACCTGGGGGTTTCTCTATAAACACATCTTCTTTTATTAACCCATTTAAAAAGGCACTCTTGACATCCATTTGGAAAATCTTAAATCCTTTATATCAGACAAAGGCTAGTAGCACTCTAATTACTTTCAATCTAGCTACTAGGGCAATGGTCTCCTTGAAATCAATCTCTTATAATTTGATTATAATCCTTAGCCGTCAATCTTGCTTTATTCCTAACCACCACACCATAATTATTCATTTTATTCTTAAAGTCCCATTTAGTTCCTACTACACTTTGGCCCTTCGGTCTTTCTACAAGCTCCCAAATATCATTCCTAACAAATTGGTTTAAGTCCTCTTGCATGGCTAAGATCAAATATTCATCAGAAAGGGATGATGTTGGTGGGTTTAATCATTGAGATGAAGACTGAGTGGTTAACTTCTTTTCTAAGTCCACACCTAATTCTAATACCTTCAGAAGTGTCTCTTAAGATCAGTTCTTTAAGAATACTCGAAGAATATCTCTAATATTTAGGAAAAGTATTTTGAGATTCTATGCTTTCCTCTAGATTTGTAGATTCTACTCCTTGGGTAATCTCACCTACTACATCAGTGTTTTGAGGTTCTTCCCTTTCCTCTAAATATATAGTTTTTACTCCTTAGGTAATCTCACCTTCCTCATCTTCTTCCTCAACTCTAAACTTCTCAAAATTAGATTCATCAAACACTACATGAGTAGTCTTCTCCACTACTAAAATCCTCTTATAAAACACTCTAAAGGATTTTCCTATACTTAAATAGCCTTAGAACTTTTCTAAGAGTATTTTAACATTATTTAGAATGGAAAACCTTACTACTAAAGACATGGATGTGATAAAGATTGGGTGTTTTACCCTTAATGATCTCATATAGTGTCTTATTCAGTTTGGATCTAACATTCACCCTATTCTATGCATAACAAGCTGTGTTTATCGCTTCAGCCCAGAATATTTAGCAAGCATAGCTCTAACAACTTCTACTAAGGTCATGTTCTTTCTTTCAGTAATCTTGTTCTGTTGAGGGATTCTAGGAGCTGAGAAGTTGTAACTAATCCCTTAATCCTCATAGAAGTTTCCAAATCTCTCATTTTTAAACTCTCCTCCATTGTAACTATGGATGGTCAAGATCTCTCAACCTAGTTTTTTTTATTCTAACTGGAGAAATATTTAAATTCATCAAATGACTCACTTTTATGTGATAGAAATCTAATCCATATGAACCTCGAGTAGTCATCGATGATTATAAATCCAAAGACTTTTCCCCCTAAGCTGGTAGTGCTAATGGATCCAAACCAATCCATGTGAAGGATTTCTAGAGGTTTAGACATGCTAATGTATTTAATGGAATAGAAGAGGATTTGACTTATTTCCCTAGTTGACAGGCATCACACAGGTGGTCCTTAGTGAACTTGAGCTTGGGGATTCCTCTCACTAAATCCTTTTTGGGTACTTTTCTAAGTCTTTCCATGCTAGCTTGACATAATCTCCTATGCCACAACTAAGACTCATCAGTAACAGTTTTTAAATAGAAAGATGCAACACATTTAATATTATCTAAATCAAGCATGTAAACGTTGTTGATCTTTTCCTCTGTAAAATAGTGTTGTTATTCAAGCTTATAATATATGTATTTAACAAAACTTTTATGATAAAACCTTTATCGCAAAGCTGACTGATGCTGAGAAAGTTGTATTTCAAACCATCAATAAGTAAAATATTTTCAATTAAAAGGCTCTTGGAGTTTTCGATTATACCTGCGCCCACCACTTTCATGGTGGTGTTGTCTCCATAAGTGAACTTAGCTCCAGCCTTGGCCTCTAATGAAATGAATTAATTGGCATCTCTAGTCATGTTGTATGAGCATCCGTTGTTCAGGTACCCTATGCTCTCACTAGGTCTTGTGTAAGATCACACATACAAAATCATCAAACATTATATTTAGGAACCCAAAAAAGTTTTTGTCCCTTCTTATTGAAAGAAGAATGCAATGAATGTGTGTTATGATGTGAATCATGCAATTTGGGTCTCCACACCAAATGTGTTCTATGGTATATAGTGATGTGTGGGAAATATGTCCTAGCATGTCAAATGAAAAATATTTAATACTAGGAAAATGGTTTACTAATATATTCAAGTTATAGTGCCTCTTCCTAGGTTTCAAAATTTTTATCTTCAGATTAGGATTGAAAAATTATTCAGGTGTGGGTGGAATCCTATTTTCCTCAAGTGCTTTCAATTCAGCTTTAAAAAATATGTTAGCACTTTCTAAAACAACATTGTCAACTTTCAAATAGGCTCCCTACTCTCAGATTCATCCATAAATATTTTAAAATCATTTTAAAGTTCAGTGTGGGATGATTTGAATAGTTTATATTGTTTATTCAATTTATCAAACTCATCCAATAGTTTCATGTGATTGCTATCGAGTGTAGAATGATCTTTATCAAAATTTTATGCTCTTTTTGTAAATTCGGAAATTTAAGTTTCAGGCTAGCATGTAATTTTTTAAACTTTCTATAAGATGAGTGAATTTTCTTAAAAACTTTAAGCAATTAATTGTATGATAGTTCACGTATCTTTTCTTGGTTAGAATGACCAAGATGTTCATCCGCCATCAAACACAAGTTTAGTTTCTCCTCTTCAGCTTCAATCTTAAAGGAGTCTGATATAGAATCTGCTTAGAAAGCCTTTTGGATCCATTTCTTTTTCTTCCTAGACTTGGGTTTCTCCTTACCGTTCTCCTTGCTTGGGTGAGCCTTCAGTATAGGACAATTAGCTTTTACATGTTTCGACTTCCTATATTCAAAATAAATCACATCAAAAGAACATTTAGAATTCTTTCTACTCTCACCTTTGTTTCACTTTTGATGGTGCTTTTGTAGGCAACATCATCACTTTCAGAACCAAAAGAGTTAGAATCTATATCGTTAGCCTTTAAGGCTATAGTTTTCTCCTTCTTATTTTCACCTACATCAAGTTGTCTTTGGTTCACTCCTTGCTCGTAAGCAATGAGTGATCCAAGTAAGTTATCTATAGAGTAAATATTTAAATCATTAAACTCAATTATAGCAGTAATCTTAGCATCAAAGGAAGAAGGAAAGCATCTTAGAATTTTGTTAACTTTCTCATAGTAGTTAGCTATATTCCTAAGGCATGCTGGGATGTGATAATTTGTGTAAACGTAGTATACATTTCGGATATAGATTCACTAGTTTTCATGCAAAAGAGTTTATAGTCATGAAGTAAAATATTCAGCCTAGATTGCTTAACTTTGCTTGTGCCTTCATAAGTAATACATAATCTATCTCATATTTCTTTGCCAGTAGCACAAGTTGAAACATGCATGTAATCTTTAGATTTCAGTGCACATAAAAGATACTTTAAACATTTAACATTAAGTTGTGCTAGATCCCTATCATCAAAGTTCATTCAGTAAAAGGAAGTTTAGTTTTAATGTCATTTATTTCTCATGTTGGTGTAGAATAACCTTCTTTAACATGCATTTACATGCTATAATCTATAAATTATATAAACATGAACATATGAGTTTTCTAAAAATCAAAAAGTTTGAAGTTCGATAAGAATGTTAAGCCCTAATGAACTAGTCCCAAGGCTAACCAAGAGGGGGGTGAATTGGTATTTTAAAAGATCTTTAAGTCAAAAGCACAAACTTAAACCAAAGTTCACCACAGATATCAAAGTGCAGAAATTAAATATGAAAGCAGTAATAAAGAACACAAAAAATTCATAGTGGTTCGTTCAACTTGACCTACATCCACTACCCAGAGCCTCTCCTCTCAGTAATGCACTAAACACAGTGTCTCTCCTTTTTCTCCCATAATAAGGTGGAGAAGCCTTTACAAACCTCCTTTCCACCAACCCCAGTTAGGCAGAGAATCCAACTCATTTTGCTTCATCAAGAAGCAGGCAGAGAACCCAACTCCTTTTGCTTACTCCTAAAGCAGGAAGATAACCTCGATAAGATGTTGAAGTACACTCTCTAAAACCTCCAAGGAACCAAGGATGACTACCGGAGAAGATGACTATGGATCATTGCTTGGAGTAACCTTTGTGAAACCCTCAGCAATTCCCCCTCATAAGATCCTCTCTCTCCCTTACTCTCCCCCTTCTCTTGGCTCTCTCAAGTCAAGATAACAGGAAATGATGTTCTCTTGGGTAGAACAAGAGATCTTATATAGAAGAGCTTTGGAATAGCTCTTAATTACAATAAACCAACTTTATCATTCAGGATGATATAAATATCATCCTGTACGATAAGTATAAATTTAACTCAATCAGGCAGGATGATTTGGGATGATCATAAGGTTTTTATTCATATCATCTAGGATGATAGGATATCGTCATTTATGATTAGTACAAGTCATTAAATATCATCAAGAAAATCGCTCTGAATGGATGTCTGGACGATAAAAAATAACTTAATCGTCCAAGCCGATCTCATAATCATCCTGTTCGATTAGCTCAATTCAATACATATCATCCAAAGTATCACCTTAAATAGAAGTAGGTCGATTTTTAATAGTCCAGGAACAACTAAAAGTTTTTTAACTGATTGTCCCGGCCGATCCTACGATCGGCCAGGACGATTTGATCGAGCAATCAAACTTTAATTTCTTTCCTTAATTACCAGATTAATTTATATATAATTATATTGCATTGTCCAAGATGATGTCCTGGATGATGTCCAAAAATAAAAGATACCTAAATAGATCTGACAGCTGATTCTTTCTGATTTGAGCCTATCATTCCAACAGATACGAATATCATTCAGGACAATATGCTTAATGATAGTTTCCTTAACTAGGATGCCTAAATTAGGGTTTCTATTTTTAACTGATCATTTAGGCCAATTTTTTGATCATCCTGGATCATATGATCAAAAAATAAAGAACTCTAAAAACTGTTAGAAATTTTCCCCCAAGTGTGTGTGTGCAAGGTTACTTAGCATGAGGAATCACATCATTTACAATTGACTCAAGAAAAAGTAAAAGATTACAAACTGACTCAGACCTAGTCTACCTAATCTTGAGCTGGTTCAAATTACAGTTTCATCTTGTGGACCTAAAATATTAGTAGGCAAGACAGACTTAGAGAAATAGAAGTGTTTGCTATCATCAAAATTATATTCCCTGAAATCAGATTCATAATAATCTCCCTCTTTTCTATGATGGCAAACACAAAGATAATTAAAGCTGCTCAAAGCAAAGCAAATCAATAGACATAGTGTGAAACCATAAATTTCAAATTTTACTAAAGAACAACATAGTACAACTAACCAAAAAATAGCACAAACTAGAATAGTATAACTACTCCCCCTTTTGACATCACAAAAAAGAGAAGGAAAAAAAAAAAACAACATATAAATTGAAAAACAGGAGAAGACTAAAACAAGGAAAAATAATATCATGAAAACAAACTAAAATAAAGATGACCCCTGATCATCCGAAGGAGGAGGAGGTGGTGGTGGTAGAAAATAATTGGAAAGAGTGGCAAACTTCTCTCCAAACCAGGCCATATCCTGGTTGTGTTGGCATTGCAGGTGAGCCATGTAAGAGTTAAAGCGAGCAATATTCTCCACATGTTGCTGCTCCAATGCAGCAACGTAGGTTGCGAAGCGAGTCTCCCAGTGGTCAAACTACTCTACCAACTGATCCAGCTATGAGTGTTAGCGGAGTGGAGTAGGTGCAGGAACAAGTACAGTGCCGCCTCCTCCTCAGCTGCCTCAGCTTTCTCGTGCCCCTGGTGGAGATGAGTACTGTGAAGAATGTGGAAGGAGTTGTTTGAGTAGAAGGTAGGCTGATAGTTTGGTGGGGCATGATATTAGAGATTGTATTTGGATTCTAAGACATAGGTAATGATGTATCTTAAGGAAAGATTAGGCTTCCTCCTATATCCTAGATCTCTGATGCTCATTAGGTGCTCAATATATGAAAAAATTAGATCAGTGGCATTAAACTCAATGTGGGCTAGGATATATAAAGTGGTGATTGAAAGGAGTGGAGTGAAATGGATGCAATCATCAGCTTTTTGAAGAACTGGAGTACGAAAAAAAAACTTGGATAGATATTGCACTACCGCCCTACCACCTATGATTGAAAATTCAATGATTTGCCCTTATTTGTCTATTTTTTAGTAGTGTACACTAATCATTTTTACTTTTTCTACTTTTTATCAATCTTGAGATCTTAACTTTATTTTATATTGGATTATCCTAGCATCTTTGAGTAAGCTGCTAGACTCTCCAATATGATAGGAGGCATTGGTGTTTCTCAGAAAGTGGTTGGCCAGAGCCTAATCGTAGTAGGGATCTTGATACAAGATATGGAGTTTATCTCCTGTGGTAGATAGTTGCAGGAGTTCTTGACAGTCCTGATATATGATTTTGACAGGATGTCTATTCACATAGGACTAAAGAGCAGTGAAGGAGAAATTAATGCGAAGGTTAGCAAAAAATTCAAATAGTAACTCAGAGTTGAAAGGGATGGTGAGAGTGAGGATAAAGGTCAAGGAAGTGTATGCAAATAAATTAATGACAGGATAGGAGGGAATGCAAGGGTTGATAGTCCGAGATACAGTGATCCCAGCAGTCTTATACCTTTGATAGGCAGCTTGGTCAGTAGCCTCAGCGAAGCAAGGGTTAAGATTTTCCCTCGAGGAACTCCCAAAGGGCATGCGGGAGCACTTTCCACCAGCCATGATCAAGGAGACAGGGAAATAGAGAGAGCAAGAAGGATTGAAGGAGAGTTGAGTGATAAACAATGATTGCAATCCATAGTTTAAAAAGAAATATACAGATCGTCTAGGGCGATCCCAAAATCGTCCAGGACGATCGGGTGCAATATTGCGTCTGGGATGATTGGTCAAAAAGGCAGTAAAGTCATCTAGGATAATTAGACATCATTTGGGATGATAAGACATAGGCAATCATCATGAGGAGTCAAGCATGACGACCGTTGAAAAAGAATATTGTCCTGGCTGATTAGGTAGATTGTCAAGGATGATGCATAATAATGGATCGTACCGACCAAGTTTAAAATATTTAAAGCATTGCCATATGTATCATTCAGGATGAACAGGTGTATCATCCAGGATGATCACCAATAATTGATCGTATTGGTTGAATTTAAAGGGTTTAAATGTATTGCCATGTGTATTGTCTAGGACAAATAAGTGGGTCATATGGGACGATTACCAATAATTGAGCAAAGATAAAGAACATCGTCTAGGATGAAGAGGATTGTCTGGGCCAATGACAGTAAGCAAAGCAGGATACGATCAGATCGTCCAGGATGATAAATTTTAGTCCAGGAAATGATAAATAAAAAACATATCAGCCGTCAGATAAAAGGTTAGGAGTAGATTGAATGCATCTTCAAGGATGATAGAAAAATTGTTCAGGAAGATGGGACCAAAAATGAGATTCAAGAGGTGGATGTAGATGATCAGAGAAGGCCCAAAAAAATACAAAAACAACAATAAAAAATAAAATTAAAATACAAAAAAGATAAAAAAAAAAGAGACAAAAAGAAATGAAAATAATTTTTTTTTGTTAAATAAACAAGGCACAAATATGATAAATTCTCCTAGTGATTGAATTTAAAGATTTATATGTTTAATGAGTTAACATCGTTGAAATCCAAAAATGATAGAATATATGATCCTGTTATCCCTAACTCGTACTTCTCTGATGACAAAATAATATTTAGAAAAAAAAGACATAACTAAAAAAAGCTAATTGGATAAGAAAAGAGATTCGTTCAAAA
Source organism: Dendrobium catenatum (assembly GCF_001605985.2). Classification (NCBI taxonomy): domain Eukaryota; kingdom Viridiplantae; phylum Streptophyta; class Magnoliopsida; order Asparagales; family Orchidaceae; genus Dendrobium; species Dendrobium catenatum. The sequence continues at coordinate 157,983 of NW_021319165.1, forward strand.
CTTGGTTCAAAAAAAAAATCTTGTATAATAATATAACAAAGTGATTTATCACAATCAAGAAATTTGAAATCAAGCCTTTAAAAATATCAAGTGACACATGAACTCTTCTAAGATTTAAATGTTTGAAAGAGAGGGAAGCTTGCTTTTTGTGGGCTCATTTTATGCCTCTTGTCAATTAATTAGCTCACTTTGCGCATCTTTTGATTTTTGATACACTTTATGTATCTTTCAATTTTTTGCGGTCATTGCGCATCTTTTCACTTTTCTTTCCTTGTTGGGGCTAATTTTATGCCCTTGTCATTTTTTGCACGCTAGACCACTTTTCAAAATTCTTAAAAACTCTTAGTTGTGAGTATTTCTTCCAAATATTAGAGAAAAAAATTTCACTCTCTAATAAAGGGAAGAATAAATAATAAAATAGAATTAAATTCATCAGAAAAATGCAAAAATAAGATTTTAAAGAATTTGAAAGTAATATAAAAGACTTTGAACATTATATATATAAGATAGAATATTGTAGCAAGATAGAAAAGATTTCAACTGCAAAGTCTAGTTATTAATTTGAAATAGACTTCGATTTAGAAAAAAATACACAGCTAAAAGAGGTTAGAGTGAGGGAAACAATCAACGGTGTTTCTCTCTTTAATTGATTTAGAGATGTCAGTCATTGACTAGAAATTTTTAAGAATAAAAATAATGCATAAAATATCATTTCAACTATGACAAAAAATTAAAAAAAACTAATAAACTAAAAGAAAAATAACATTGATAAAACAACTACAAAATAATAATAAAAAATAAAAAGCTAACTCAGAAAGAAAAGAAAATAACAACAATCAACAGAGTAGTAAACATGCAATTCAGAATTTATTAAGCAACAAGTTTATGAAATTAAGCACCATGAGCCTCTGCTATCCAAGTACCACATGCTCTCACGAGGTCTTTGGTGAGAGCATGCCTGCAAAATCATCAAATGTCATATTTAGGAACCTAAATAGGTTTGGGTCCCTTCTTATGAATGGAAGAATATAATGCATGTGTGTTATGCTGTGAATCATGCAATTTGGTTCTCCACACCTAATGTATACTACGGTGAATAGTGCAAGTGTGTGAAATGTGTCTTAGTATGCCACATGAAAATATCTAACCCCAGGAAAAGAATTTACTAATCTGCTAGGGTTATAATGCTTCTTCCTAGGTTTTGGCTTTAGATCAAGTGTGGACGTATTCCAATTTCTCTCAAATACATTCAATTCAACTTTAAACCTCAAGTTAACACTTTTTAAAATAGCATTATCAACATTCATGTAGTGCTCGCTATGCTCATATTCTTCAATATAATTTTTAAAATTAGTTTCAAGTGAGGTGTAAGATACTTTCAAAGAATTATGCTCAACAATCAACTCATAATGCATTTTATTCAATTCATCACACTCATCAAGTAATGACATGTGATTGCTATCCATTTGAGTGTGATCTTTACTTAAAATTTCATGCACTTTTTGCAAATTTGAAAATTCTAATTTCAGACTAGCATGAGTTTTCTTAAGTTTCCTATATGATGCATGAATGTTCTCACAAACTTCAAGTAATTGATCATAGGTTGGTTCACATACCTCTTCTTGATCAAACTTACCAAGATGATCATCCATCAAGCACAAGTTTGTTGTTTCCTCTTCAGCTTCAGTTTTAGATGAGTCAGATGCTGAATCCGCCTAGAAAACCTTTTAAAACCGTTTCTTGTCCTTCTTAAAATTGGGTTTCTCTTCACCCTTCTCCTTTTTTGGGTGATCCCTAAGTATAGGACAATCAGCTTTGATATGATCTGGCTTCTTGTAATTCTTCCTTAGAAAGCTTTTAAATTACCTTATGATTAAGACAACATCATCACTTTCAGACCCTGAAGAATCAGTGTCCGTATTGTTGGCCTTCAGTGCTAGAGTTTTCTCCTTGTTTCGCTCACCTGCATCAAGTCATCTTTGGTTCACCCCTTGCTCGTAAGAAATGAGTGACCCAAGTAAGTTATCAATATAATAAGTATTCAAATAATTGGATTTAGTAATTACAGTGATCTTAGCATCAAAGGAAGAAGGCAAACATCTTAAAATTTTTTTTACTCTTTCATAGTTAGTTAACTCTCTTTCTAAAGCATGCAATGAGATGATAATTTGAGTAAACCTAATATACATGTCAAAAATCGATTCAGTAGATTTCATACGAAAAAGTTTCTAATCATGCAATAAAATATTCAACCTAGATCACTTAACTTCATTTATTACTTCATAAGTAACTCACAATCTATCCCAAATTTCTTTACCAATAGCACAAGTTGAAACACGTATATAATCTTCAGATTTAAAAGCATACAAAAATAGTTTAAACATTTTGCATTCAGTTGAGTTAAATTCCTAATATCAAGAGTCCATTCAGTAAAATAAAGTTTAGTTTTAATGCCATTAAATTTATGAGATGGAGGTGAATAACCTTCTTTAACAAGCATCTACATGCGATATTCAATCGATTATAAAAAAGTAGACATGCAAGTTTTTCAAAAATTAAAAGGAATATTATCAAACAAAGGTGGTCGTGTAATAGAATAACCTTCTAAAATATTATGATTACCAAAGTTAGCCATTGATTGAAATTCAAAATTTTTCAAAAATAAATTTTATGAATCCCACTCTGATACCACTTGAAAGTGCTCTGATACCACTTGAAAGTTTGACAGAGATGTTAAGCCCTAATGAACTAGTCCCAAGGCTAACCAAGAGGGGTGAATTGGAATTTTAAAAAATATTTAAGTAAAAAACACAAACTTAAACCAAAGTTCACCACATAAATCAAAGTGCAGAAATTAAATATGGAAGCAGTAATAAAGAACACCAAAGATTTATAGTGGTTCGGTCAACTTGACCTATGTCTACTCCCTGGAGTCTCTCCTCCTAGTATTGCACTAAACATAATGTCTCTCCTTTTTCCTCCAAAGCAAGGTGGAGAAGCCTTTACAAACCTCCTTTCCACCAACCCCGGTGAGATAGAGAACTCAACTCCTTTTGCTTCCTCCAAAAGCAAGCAGAGAACCCAACTCTTTTTGCTTCCTCCTGAAGCAGGTAGAGAACCTCGATCAAATGCAGAGGTAGACCTCTCTAGAACCCCCAAGAAACCATGGATAATGACTGAAGAAGATAACTATGGATCTTTGCTTGGAGTAACCTTTGTGAAACCCCTCACAAACTCCCCCTCACAAGATCCTCTCTCTCTCTCTCCCTTACTCTCCCTCTTATCTTGGCTCTCTCAGGTCAGGACAGTAGAAAAACATGCTCTCTTGGGTAGAATAAGAGGTCTTATATAGAAGAGCTTCATAATAGCTCTTAATTATAATAATATTGACTTTATCATCTAGGATAATATAAATATCATCATGTACGATCAGTATAAATTTAGCTCAATCAGCCAAAATAATTTGGGATGATCATAAGATTTTTGTTCATATCATCTAGGACAATAGGATATCATCCTATACGACTAGTACAAGTCATTGAATATTGTCCAGAACATCGCCCTGAATAGATGTTTGGATGATAAAAAATAACTTGATAGTCCAAAACGATCTCATGATCGTCCTAGCTGATTAGTTCAATTCAGTATATATCATCTAGAGCACCCCTGAATAAATGCAGGCTGATGTTTGATCATCCAGGAATAACTAAGGTTTTTGAACTGATTTTCCCAGCCTATCCTATGATCGGCCAGGACCACATGATCGAGCAATAAAACCTTAATTACTTTATTTAATTACCAAATTAATTTAGGTATAATTATATTGCATAGTCCATAACGATGTCCAAAAATAAAAGATACCTAATAGAGATGACAACTGATTCTTTCTGATTTGAACCTATCATCCCGGCTGATACAAATATCGTCCAAAATGATGTGCTTAATGACGGTTGCCTTAACCATGATGCCCTAATTAGGGTTTTTCTTATTAACTAATCATCTAGACTGATTTTTGGATTGTCCGAAATGATGTGATCAAAAAATAAAAAACTCTAAAAAATATCAGAAATTTTCCTTCAAGTGTGTGTGCGCAAGGTTACTTAGCATCAGGAACCACATCATTTACAATTAACTCAAGAAAAGGTAAAAGATTTCAAATTGACTTAGACCTAATCTACCCAATCTTGAGCTGGTTCAAATTGTAGTTTGATCTTGTGGACCTAAAATGTTAGTAGGCAAGACAGTAATAGAGAAATAGAAGTATTTACTATCATCAAAATTATATTCCCTGAAATTAGATTCACAACAAAGGTATATTATCAAACAATGGAGGTTGAGTAATAGAATACCCTTCCACCATGTTTTAGTTACGAAAGTTAACCATGGATCAAAATTTAAAAGTTTTCAAAAACTAGATTTTGTGAATCCTACGCTGATGCCACTTGAAAGTTTGTTAAGTTTGATAATCCCTTATAAATTGGACTGAGGCTAACCAAGAGGAGAGGTGAATTAGTAATTTTAAAACATTTTAAACACAACGTAAAAAGTTTTTGAAACCTTTTTGAATATTTTAAAATAAACGCAATCAACCAAAAAAATTAATATGCTGAAAAATAAAGTGCAGAAATAACATAAAAAGAACACATAAGATTTTATAGTGGTTCGATCAACTTAACCTATGTTCACTCTCTAGAGACTCTCCTCCAGGTATTGCACTTAAATATAGTGACTCTCCTTTTGCTCACACAGTAAGGCAGAGAAGCCTTTAAAAACTCCTTTTCATTGACACCGGTGAGGCAGAGAACCTGAACTCCTTTTGCTTCCTCCTGAAGCAAGTAGAAAACCTTTATCGATTACTGAAGAAGCCTATCTTAGAGCTATGAAGGAATCAAGGACAATGAATGGAGAAGATAAATTAAATCTTTGCTTGGAGCAACCTTTGTGAACACCTCACAAACTCCCCCTCATAAGATTCTCTCGTTCTCCCCCAAGATCTCGCACTCCTTCTCTAAGCTCTCTCAGGTCAGGAAAGCAGTTAAATATTCTCTTAATAATAATCAAGAGATCTTATAAAAAAGGGCTAAAAAATTGCTCAAAGTTGCAACTTACCTTTAAAGATCATCCAGGATGATCGACAGGTCATCTTATACAATTAGTGTATTTCAGCCCTTCCAGCCAGGATGATCTAGGTGTGCTGGATGATTAAAACACATTATTTATTCTGATCATCCAGGATGATGAGGATATCATCATGTACAATTAGTTCATGATCATACATATCATCCAGCACATCATTCTAATTGTCCAAAAGAAAACATCTAGATGATAAAGAATTATAACTAATCATCCAAGACGACGCTTGAATCATCTCGTACGATTAGTTCAAAATAAGTGATTATAGTCCAACATATCATTCTGGTCATCCAGCAAAAACCTCTGGATGATGTAGAATTATAATAGATTGTCCAACTTATAGATTGGGACTTCCAGTTGATTTAGGAGAAGATTATGGCTTTTCTATCTAATCATCTAGGATGTTCCTGTGATCATCCATGACTACATGATCAATCAATTTAACCTTAATTACTTTTCTTAATTGCCTGACTAATTTAGGCATGATTGTAATGAATCATCTAGAACGATATGGGATCATCCTGTGTGATTTCTAAAAATAATATCATACATAAAAGAGGTTGTTTGTAGAGTCTTTCTGATTTGAGCCTATCATCCAAGACAATATGAATATCATCCAGGATGATTTTCTTAATTCGACTGTCTTAACACAAAATCCCTAATTAGGGTTTCTCTTTTTAACTAATTATCTATGATGATTTTGAATAGTCCTGTATGATATGATCAAAAATAGAAAAAACACTTAACCTTATAGAATTCCTCCCCCTAAGTTTGTGTGTGCAAGGTTACTTAGCATCATGATCCACCTTATTACAATTGAATAAAGAAAAAGTAAAAACTACTAGAATTATAATTATATAATGACTCAGTCTTAATCTATCCAATCTTGTGTTGGCTTGATTTGCAGTTGACCTTGTGGACCTGTAATGTTAGTTGGCAGGGCAACCAAAATAGATGTGTAGTAATAACAATAGAAGAGAAACAGGATTGTCAGAAATGTTTGTTATCATCAAATTTATAATCCTCGAATCCAGATTTGCAACACTATTTTCTCAACTCTCTAAGAAGGTATTTCTTAGTCACACCTATATTTCCTTTATTCTTAAGTCTCACCTCCATCCTCCACATTAGCAAATAAGGCCATAGGCCTCTAGACAAATTATGTGCAATGGTGGAATCTAAGTGGAAAATTTTTTGTGATGTTTCCTACCATGCCACAAAAAAACCTAGCTAATTCTTATGAATGAAAGAGAAAACCTATGCAATGATGGGTGTTTCTTATAAGATGAATATGCATGTGGTGCACTCCTCGATGGTGTGTGAGAAAATCTTGATGCAATTTTCTTTACTTAAGCATTCATTTGCACTTGTAATAATTCCTAATTTTACATATGCCTAATGTTCACTATCATACAAATGCAAGACCTCACCTTCTAGTATTTCATATGCTTGTTATACTTCAATATGCATGTGTATTCTCCTTAAAATCATTTTTCAATTTTTTTGATTTTTTTTTCTAGTCTTGATTGCAAATCTACTAAGGTAGTATATTAAGTTTATAAACATACATATTTTTGAACTAGATCTGAGAGCTCATATACTAATGTATTATATTTATGCTATAAATAAGAAAACTTCTTCTTCTTCAACCTTTTATAGCTAGCATATAATTTTATTTAAAAAAAGCAATTCATCATAACTAAAATCACATTTCTAATCATCCTTCATGTTGCACTATCCTATGCCATTAAATACAAATTTGTCACATCGTCCCAAGGTCAACTGAAGATTCCAAGTCTGGGTGTGCCTAAAAGGTTTTTTGAGTTATTCATTTGATCTTTTTAACATCCTTTCTCTCCTCAGCTTTTTCTTTGGTTTGTTGACTTTTTAGAGTTGGATAACCTAATCATATATGCCATATCTTCTTGTATTCATAACAATTATTGTCAATAATAAACATATTTGAACTATTTTAATCTTTGTACTTTTGATTGTGTCACTTTTTCTTGTTTCTAACAAATTTCTTGAGTTTCATTAATATTTTTCCTCTCCTTCTAAGTTGCTACTCTTTAAATCATAAACTTTTGTGTAAATAGTTTCTCCTTCCTTTTTTCTATGTTATCTACATTTATTTTGCTAATCTTTTGCTCATATGAAATCAAAGAACCAAGCAAGTTATCAGTAGAGTAAGTATTTAGGTTTTTTTATTTTGATATTGCCATTACCTTGCTGCATAAGACTCAAGCAAACATTAGAGTATTTTTTGAATTTTTTATAATTTGATATTTCTTTTCTCGATGCATCAAAAGAAGTGATAATCTTTATAAATCTTGTATACATATTAGAATTAGTTTTATTAGTTTGTATTTGAAATAATTCATATTCATGCAATAAGATAATCAAGAATAATTATTTATCTTCACTGGTACCTTCATTGGTAATACACAGCCTATCCAAAATGTCCTTTCCAATGGTGCAAGTAGAAACTCTCATAATCCTTAAACTGTAGTACACAAAATAAAAAGTTTGGACATTTAGCATTCATTTATGCATATTCCCTATAATCTACACACCATTCATTGAAAGGTATTTCAATTTTCACACCATTCATTATTCTATCTAATGGTGAATATCTAACGTAAATTAAATTAATGCCTTATTTGATAGTCAATGGATTAAATGAATGTAAACATGTGATTTTTTAAAAAATTAAAATGAATATTATCAAAAGCACCAGGAGGTAATAAAATAATCTTTCTACATGGTTTAATTGCCAAAATGTGCCATTCTAAAATCTTCACAGGTATCGAATAAAATGAATAAGAACCATGCTCTAATACTAAATGAATGTGACTAGGAACAACCATGAGATGGGGGTGTGAATTGGCTTATTTAAAAATTTGTTTTTTGAGTAATAACAATAATTTTAGAATTTCATTGACAAATTATAACAAAAAAACAAATTGATAAACTCAAAATTTTAATTTTCAAATTTATTCCAAAAAAATCAAGTGAAATATAAGAATTTATAATTTTTTTATAGTTATCTTTTAAAAAAAATCCAAAGCACGTGAAACAAAAGTGGATCAAATTAACAAATTAAAAATGTGAGAAATAAAGTAAAGTAAAAAAAACAAAAAATGCAAAGTAAATTTTTATAGTGGTTTAGTCAACCTAACCTAAGTCCTATAATAACCTTGTATTAATTTTCCCTATGTTCCTAAATTTTGGTTAATTGAGTGCCACGGAGTTGGGTGGACAGCATTGTGGCATTGAGCTCGCTAGTTTTTTAGATTTTGAGGGAGCACTATGGCGTAAAGTCAGGAGCCCTACAATGCTGGGTTAGAAAAATCATTTTTTATATGTAAAAATATTTTTTTCCTATTACTTAAACCACCTCACTCTCCCTTATTTTCATGCTAAGCTAGGGAGAGAGGGAGAGAAAAGATGTGAGAGAAGATTAAAATGAGAAGAGAGAAAATAGGTTCAAGCTAGTATTTTCCATTACTTTAGTTGTGAGAAGTGCTATGATCATGGTTGGTAACCCTAACCCTATTTTTTATTTTAAATGATTTTGTGTTTTTCCTATTTTCCTCCCTCTTGAAATAGGTACAAATGCAACATCTTCTATTTTAATGATTCACAACTTAGTAACTTTTGATATATAATAGGTATTATTATCCTTAACATTCTAACTAGTAAATATTAAAATTTCACATGGTGGTTTTGTTTATATATTATTTTAACTTAAATGATTATTATAATATTAAGTGTAAAATGATCAAGAGCAACTATATCACATTTGTACTAGAAATACATGATATGTATATATTTTATATTAATTAATCAAACATGCATTTTTTGGCATAGTACAAGTGATATAGTGATGACTGTACTGGTTGTTTGTGATGTTTGATATTATGATCTATGCAATATGAAATGTGTGTAAAGGTAAAAAATACTACCTGGAATTGTTTAACTGATTCAAGTTGGATGGAGACATGTTATCCTATACATGAGGGTGGGTCGATGGGCTTTCCTTTAAATAAGGTTTATGGTATAATCCTTAGTGATATGAAAAGGGATGTATAAGGAGAATGATTGATATGATATTATATATTGACAGGTAGGAGGTGATGTCTTGTTACATGAAAGCCACCTTACCTATGTCTTATGACATGTGATATAAGATTAATTCTTGGAAATAGGACTAAAATGATTAGGATTAATTATGGTTAGATTTGCCTACAGGAAATATATATATATATATATATAATTTTGATGAATGAATGAGAAAATCTTTTTGATGTAGATAATATATAATTACTTTTATTGGATTTATACTTAATTAAATGTCATTATTAGCATTGGTATATTTATTAAGAGATTAAAGAAGACAATTCTTTTAAAACATGACTTTGGTGTGTCACACGTCCACTCCCTAAAGTCCTCTCCCTAATAATTCCATTATCTACTCTTGCACCCAATAAGGTGGACACACCTTTCTTTTTTATATGGACTAGAGAATATCATTATACACCACTTCTCTCTCCTTGAGAAGTCTCCCTCCTTCTACACTTAACAAGGCAGAGATGCCTCACTACAAGCCTCTAGCTAGCACAAGAGTCTTCTCACTAAGACCCTTTAGAACTCTTGCACCCAAGAGCTCTCACTCTACCAAAATTGAGGAATGCAGGACTAAGAGTAAGAAGAACAATCTTTATGCAACTTGGTCTCTTAAATTTCCTTCCAAGAGATCCCTCAAAATCTCTCCTATCTATGTAACCTTCTTTCTCACACATAATAGAATGAGTCTCTTAAAAATAAATTTATATTTAGCACTTAATAAAACCCTTAAATCTTGATTCGGTTAATTCCATGGGCAGATCGTATAATCTAATCTATGGATCATACACTATGATTTAAACAAAATTACCAACTTTTGGAACCAGATCAACCTATTTGAGTGAGGTTTGCTCAAATAAGCTCTATATTTATTCAAACTATACAATGCTTATCTTACTATATGATCTTCACAAGGTTAGTGACTCAGAGCATTGAATTGGCTTATTTAAATATAATTTGGTCATACATGCTCCTAATTTGTTTGTATGATTTGATACATATTATACAGTACAAAATCAACTCTAATTCATCCACTTGATTTTAGTTTCCAAAATAGGTTAATCATAATACATAGTTTTAAGTATCATACTATTGAAAGAGGTTTGTGTAGTACGAACAATTCAAATTTTAAATTTACCAATTTTTAGTAATTTCAAGATTTTGATGGTTTAAATTTGAATAGTTGATTGTCCAGTAAAACCTACTGTATGATTAGTCATTCAAATTTTTAATTTCACTCTTTTTGTTAATTAATCACACATGAATTTTAAAATTTAATTAATTACCATTCACATCATACAATGCAAAGTAAATTATACAATATGATTATCAATAAGATATCCTTTTTCTAGATAATCATTACTAGGTATACTTACCAATACATAAAATGATTCAGGTTTCGAAGCAATCATTTCCCAGTTTTGAAGGTCTCCCTAAATTAAATGTTTTAATTTACTCTATTTAAATTTATACCATCCCTTGTGTGTGTGTGTGTGACGTTCAACCTAGTTTCTGCCTAACGTACAGAAATATTCAAAAAAAAAAAAATCCAAATTACAAGTTGACATAATCTCAGATAGTTTTCTTGATGCTGATGGATTTCTTCGTGTTTAATTATTTTGGCTTTATCAAGCCCTCATCTTGAATCCATCACCTGTGTGCTTTCTTAATGTTAGTATAAAAACTAGTTTCTCATACACATAAATTAAAAAGATAAAGAGTCATTACGAGAAGAATATGATGATTGCATAGATGGAAAAGAAGAGTTCAAAAGTCTAGAAGGTGACTTTTTTTAGAACACCACACTACAAATGGCAATAACTTAAGTGCAGGAGCAATATAATGATTTGTAAGACATTCTAGATAGGAAAAGGTGACTCATTGAATATTTGGAAGAGTGTAAGCAGAAGAATTTTCAATGGACAAAAAATATCACAAAATTTTGTATAATGAAGGAAAAAAGAACTCAAAACTATTAGAGTTCCTCATTGAATCTTCCTCTTATAAGTAGCACTCCAAAAAATATGACGCTAGCATCTATTGCTTAGAGAATTATTTAGCGTGCTAGGAACTTTCACGTAAGTGCTAGAATAAAAACTTTGATGACTGATGAATCTATGGAGGACCTATCTGATGGGGTGAGTTCAAGAAATTTTTAATTTTACTTCTCCTTTATTATTACTTTATTTTAAAATTGAAATATTTTAAAGTCCAGTGATTTTATTTAGAATATTGAGTAAATATGAACAATTTAAGTATGCAAATGTTAGAATAATGTGTTAATGATATCCATCTCAAATCTTACCATTTACTTTCTTTTTGTATACCCTAATATAATTAATCGCCTTGGATCAACCTAACCTTTAACTAAAACTTGATCTTTATATGGGTGATAATCTAGGCTCATTGACTAAAATGTACTCAAGAACTACTCGATACTAATCTTATTGCAAAGTGGGGAGTCATATTTTAGGGCTTGTTTTCTCTTATTTTAATGATGTACATAGTTAGATCATGATAATTCAAAAGCATTCTCTATGAGAGGCTAGCATATACTTGAATATAAACGTGAGTCACATAAACTATATATATATATATATATATTGAAAAAGAATTGGATCTTCCTTTAAAATTTATTGGATCCATTCCCATGAAGGGGAGATTCAAATTTTAAAGAGTGAGAGAGAGAGAAAGAGATGTTATAATTAAGCACATGTTGTTTATCTATTTGAGTGCCTTAGCTCTATGGTTTAGAGTTGAAGTTTCATAGTTGATGATCAAATCAATGACAGTTGTTGCATCATTAAAGAGGTTCCCATTTGTCATATTATTTGCTTCATTGAAAGTGATTAGAACAACTTTAATACATGGGGCTTTGAACGTGGTCATCAAGTTCATTTTGATAATCAAATTAATTTGAGGCTAGCTTTTTTTTTTGAAGAAGCAAAAGTTTGGATTAAAATAAAAGCAGAAAGCCAAAATTACAAAGTGGATTCCTCCTTCAACAAATTAAAAAAGGAAGGATGAACCTTATTCAAGCTAAACTCTTCCCAAATAAAATTACTAAAAAGAGCATAGTTAGCACACAAATTTACTAACTTATTACTTTTCCTTCCTATACAATTAAAAATGACAAAGTTAAAATATTTTAGAAAATCAAGATCCTCCTCCTTGTAACTTCCATTTCTCGAAGAGTCTTGTAGAAAAGAGAAAATGTTCGAATTATGGCCTTCAATGATGATACCTTTGTACTTGAACATCCATTATTTAATCTCATCCTTCAAAGATTGAATTGCTAGAAGCTCTAATTGTGCAATGTCCCAATGTACACAAGATTTTCCAAATGCCAACAAGAATCTACCTTTTGTAATCCCGGAAGACCTCAGCTATTCTTGCTCTATATGAAGAGACTAGAGAGGCATCGACATTGACCTTTAGCCATTCGGGTGGAAGAGGATGCCAAATATTAGACAGTCTATATGACTGGTTAGCATCCAAGTGGCCCAATTTGAAATAGCTTAAGCTATATGAGACTGAGGAATAGAAAATTGCTTTAGAAGCAATTAAAACTGAGCTTTCTTCCACTCCTTCATGAATGTATTATTCCTTACTTTCCATGATAGGAATGTTGCATTACAATAAAGATTAAGGAGCATTCCATCCTATAGAAAAAGAAATGTTGAGATTCGTTCACTATGAATTAGGGTGTTAAACCTAAGCTTATGTCCCAAGGCTATCCAAGAGGAGGGGGTGAATTGGTATTTTAAAAAAAATATCCCTCTTGAGTATGTTGAACCGAAAATAAACTTTAATGAATTTTTAGAAAAAGTTTTTCAAACACAATTTTTAGAACAAAACAAAATGCAGAAAATAAAAAGCAGTAAAAAATAAAAGACACAAGATTTATAGTGGTTCGATCTAAACCAGACCTACATCCACTCCCCGGAGGCACCCTCCTAGTATTGCACTAATACCAATAATGTCTCTCCTTTTGCCCACGCAAGTGGAGGAAAGCCTTGCAAAACACTCTTTCACCACTACGGTGTGGCAGAGAACCGTTGTCTTTTACACTATCCCCCAGTGTTGGCAGAGAACTGTCCGTTTATTTTTTTATATGTACTTTTAACCAATTCAAGAGTAATTTTCTTTCCAAAAAAAAAAATTAAAATTTCAATCTCTCTAAGTGCATAAATAATGATTGATAAGTGAAATATAAAATAAGAAAAACTTCGTAATAGGCAATAATAAATTAACAATAATACAGTCTAAAAGAGACATGAAATTGAAAATTCTAATAATATCAAGTTATAAGCAAAACTTAAACTTAGATAATAGATTTCTAATGAATTTAATATTTTCTTGCAATTCAGTTATAGCATGATTAAGATTAAAAATTGATATTATATTAAGTCTAACAACATTTCAAAAGTAATTCAAATCAAAACAACAAGAATTATATTGATATCATTTTTAATGGCAGTTGAAACCTTCCCTACATCAAACAACATTGGTTCGTCCAGACGAACGCAAAGTCTACCAGCGAAGATCATATTAAAAACTACCTTTCCTTCATCTGCTTCAATTCATTCGTCCGTCATTTGAAAAAATATTTCTCCGAACGATCGTGGACGATCGTACAGACTAAGTACATTAAAAACTCATCAACATGGATCAAAATCAGAAGTTTGTCATACTACACAAATCATCTAGAATATTGTCCCGGACGATGATGACCACAAAAAATTTTGCACTAACAAAAACTCAATTCAAAAAAACAAAAAAATACCAAAAACAACGAAGAAGCACAGACTCTAAAAGGAAAATCACATAAATAAATCATAAACACCATACAAAACATTTAATTAATAAACAAACATCAATGTTGCAAGAACATTTTTATTTAACATTTAAATCAATCACACCAAGCCTTGTTCTTATGAACTGAAATATCAAAAAGGCTAAAGGTTTTGTAAAAATGTCTTGCAAGTTGATTTCAATTGTAAATGATGAGTTCAATTTCTCCCTTGGATACATGATCCCTTATGAAATGATACTATGTCTATGTTTGATTCTTGAACGTTGAATAGGATTTTAGAAATGCAAATAGCATAGTGTTATCACAATAAATGAATATGGCCTATAGACCAACCTAATCAAATCAACTGTTTTTTCAACAAAGTACTTGTTTCACACAACTTTCTAATGCATGTATTCCAGCTTTTGCTAGTAATAGGGCTACTGAATTTTATTTTCTACTGGACCAAGAGACTAAAGAATTTCTAATGAATTGACATGTTCCAGAAGTGCTTTTCCTATCCACCCTACATCCTGCAAAGTCAGAATTTGAATAACCAAGTATTTCTAATGAAGAGCTAAACTTAGGAGACCAAATTCCTAAGTTCTGAGTTCCTAACAAATATCTTAAAATCCTTTTAACTACTGTCAAATGTGATTCTTTTGGATCTGATTGAAATCTAGCACACAAGCATACACTAAACATGATATCGGACCGGCTAGCAATCAAGTAAAGTAAAGATCTAATTATCCCTCATTTATGATTAAAGGCATACCCGTCTTAGCATAGACTTAACACCATGGTTATAACAGGTTTTGTCAGCACCGAATGCTGGAGGAGATAATGATAATTCGTGAGATGCACCAAACAGGGATCGTGAAGATGAACGCTGATCCTCAAACGACTCGCCAGCCAATGGGGGCCGGCAACGTCCACCTCCATTAAAAACCAAAAATCCCATGATTTGCAAATTTGAGGCTAGCTTAGTGGGATGCTTTTACTCTTGCTTCTCTTAGGATGGATGACACCATGCTTCAAATAATGTAATTGATTTGTTCCTTTACCCCTTCATGGGTGTATTCCCAAGTATCCTTCCAAGATCTTTTGAGATATAAATCCTTTAATTTTCTCTCCTTGACTAACTCCCACATCAAGTTTTATATATACTTTTGAGTTGGCCTTAGTATTGTGTCCATGATCTTTATGTAATGCATAGTAACTGGAGGTGTCAGTGGCATGAACTATAATAATTATAGGTGCCAAACTCTAGAAGAAAGCTTTATTTTGTATGGTCCACATAAGTTTAATCATTAATATTATTAATTAGTGAGCAATAGATAGTGGTGGGAAGGAGATGCTCTCTCTTTATCATACTAATGAGCTAAGGATGGTGCCTTCGCATTTCAAATGATTGGTGCACCAATGATCATCAATTGCCTTTCAGATTATTGTATCCTCTAATGGTGGGTGTTTTTTTTTTTTCGGAAATTTGATCATCTCTCTAATATTTGGAGCCTAGGGTGGCTTCTATCATTTCCAAGGGCTCACATGAAGTCTCATTTTATTGGGACATCTCTTAAGTGACTTAAGCAAGAGGGCTTGGCTACGTTGTTATATTCCTTAATAGTGATATGGTTGTTTGTGCGTACAAACAAATCTTGCAACATTTTTTTGTCCATTATATGCTAAGACCATACCTATGTGGTCCATCCCATAAATGATGGTTAAGGGAAACTTGTGCAACTACAAGTTTAAGATCCTTGACTTTTATCATTTATCTATGGAACTTCATAATGAGTTTACTGAGTTACTTGCTATATTTCTATCCCATCTTCATAGGAGTATCTGAGTTCTTCAATAATTTTTGGGAATTGTTAAATTTGGTGATGAATATTCTTTTGAACTAGGCGAATGAAGTAATTGTGAGAACAATTGAAGAGGAGATTTTTCGAAGATGGTGAAAAATAAGTAGCACTTTATTGCTTTTCATCTTGAACTGTTTAAGCAAAGGAGTAAATTATTTATCACTATTGGTATAGTTGGTTTCTTCTATAGTTAGCATAGAGGTTAGTGGCCCTGGTGCCTAATAGTTGTCTTCTAATCATTTAATCCAAAGAGCCCTCTAGCATCTTCACTCTAAGAATGGCTCTTCGAGCTAATTTAAAAGCTACCTAGATTATCCTCGTGATCCTCCCCTCCATCTCTCCAACTTTCCTAGTGGTCTCAAACTCTGATTCTCTATGTTCATGGAGCCTTATTTATTTGGTTGTTTTGTTTCTCATAATGCTTAATTTTTGTTTCTTAGCATCAATCCATGCTCTTCATACATTTTAGTGTTGGATCCAAATCTATTAGACGCAATACCAAATCCTACCTGAAAGACATACAAGGTTCCTGCATAATAGTAAATAGAGAGAGAGAAATAGAGAAAAAGAAAATGATAGTTCTAATAAGAATGTATTTCTATATTCATTAAGATATATGCATTTTAATATTATATTAACCTAGTGTAATCATATCCAAACTCATGCACTAAACCCACAGTGCTATTTGCTTTCCCATCCTTGTAAGTCTAAAATTTTCTCCATAAAATGTAAAAATTTCTACTTACTTTCAAAGAGGTTCTTCAAACTTCTGAAAAATTCTTATATCTTATGAAAAGTTTCAAAAACATTTTTATTTCAAAATGTCTAAAAATTTCTAAAACTTTCTATTAAATTTTTGTAGGACTAAGGCTTCGTTTGGGACGGCTTTCTTCCTGCTTCTTAAACTGCTTTCTAGTAAAAAAAAAAATTAATTTTTGTACTAGAAAGCAGCTTTAGCTGGAAGAAAGCCACTTTAGCATGAAGAAAGCCCTCCCAAATGAAGCATAAATCAACTGTTGTAGCAAACACTGATTTTAAACTCTTGGAATATTTTTATTTTAATTTTCCACCACTACAATACCCTATTTTGTAACTCAAAATCGTTTTCTCTATTATGTGGTAATAGTAGGGTGTTAATTTTTTTAATTTGTGTTCAATTTTATTCTAACTTTTTTTTATAAACTCTCAGGAGCTGTTTATTAGTTTAGTTTTTATTTTATTTCTATTCATATTTCAATATACAATAAAAATATATTTTATATTTAATTATTTATTATTTTGAAAAAAAGTACATATTTTCATGCTTGCGATAATGTACCTTAATTTTATCATTTAAACTGTGTTAAAAAAAAAACATAATCAAACATAAAATCAAAAAGATCTGAAGCAGCACTTTTACGAGCCCGATAGAATGCTTATTTTCATTAAAAAAAAAACAATGAAAAATAAAGCTTTCCTCATCTAATTAACATGCTGAGCTGAAGGTTTTTTTTTTCATATTTGAATTAATTAAGATAAATTCACACACATAACACATACATAAGCTTTGAGATCAAAGCCTCTTGGTTGATAGTCAAAACTCCCGTGCAACCAACATATCAAAATGAGCTACTTATGAGGGCTCATTTACTCCATTGGTATAAGATCCTAGGTAGGACTATGATTATGACGTGCCATGTTTGTTTGCTAATAATTGTCCTCATCAATTTTTGTATCTAAAGGAAATTACAACTTTGCACTTAGGATATCGACTTGATCCAACATCTACATGGTCAACATCTTATTTAAATAATTCAAAATTTAATTGATGGAGGGCCACTAAATTAATAATCATCTTTTATATATTAAACTTTCTGTTTTTATATGACTTAATAAAATTTAAGATTTTATTGATCTAATTAAATATATTATTGCATTATTTTTTCGCAATATGATTAGTATGCAGTCATAATCAATGCTTTTTAATTAAAAAAACATTTCATCAACTCTCTTTCTGATATTTTAAATTTAGATGAGCAAATTAAAATAAACTGGTCAGATTGTGGTTTTGAGTGCTTTTGCTCAGAAGCTTAAAATGACCCACCGCGATTGATTACTGGTAAGTTAATTTAATCTTCGACTATTTTCTTAATCTCTCTTTTGATAACAGTTATTTTTAAAAAGTTCTAAGTAAAATTTTGAAAATTTTAGAACTCATTACATAGTCAATATCAATTGATTTGGCCTAACAACGAATCTTCTCCAATCACTGTTACAAGTCATCATTGGCAGCCACTCTAAACCCTAAACATTATTATGCATTGCCGTCACCATTGGCTGCCACTACGGCCACATTCGTCATTGCTGCCACCATCGACCCCTGATGCACAAGCTGTCGTTGCCGACAATCGTTGCCATCACTGGCCGTGGGTGTCATTTGCCATTGTCAACCCATTGCCACCAATGATTGTCACCCATCGCCGCCCAACACCTGTTTACCGACCACTACCGTCAAGCTTTACACTAAATTCATTTAACTTAAAGCCAAGCATGAAATAATAATCACCTTTATTTATTTTAAACTTCAACCAAATAATTTTAAGACATTTCAAATTCAGTATATATATTTTTTGTTATATTTCTTTTGTTTCACAATCCTTTTTCATCAAACTAAACGACAAAATTATTTTAAATTATATTAAAATTTAAGGATCATTTTGGGATGGCTTTAGCTGTATATAAAATTAATTATGTAATTATTATGACGAAATTAGAGTTATTAGAAGTTGTTGTGAGTATTATAATTTTTTTAAAAAAAGTATCATGATAGCTTTTTTTAATCTATCACACTCGAGTAGATCTAATTGTTAAAAACTTTTCATCACAAAAACTACGTGAAACAATAATAAATTAGTAGCCAAATAAAAATTTGATGGCCAACTGTGAAACAAACCTGTGAAAAAATTATCTCAACTTCTAAGAGCTCATGATTTAAACATTGAATTAAGCATGAATCTCGAAGCAATCTTAACATTGAATGTTTATAAAATTAAATTCAAGATCATTCGAATCTTGATTTCACTAACCAAATAGTTGAATTGAATGCCATAGTAAGACATCGAATAACAATAAAAATATCATAATCCAAGTCCAAAAGAGCTCAAATTAAGCACTTGAAACATAATTGAAAATTTCATGATATTAGTTAAATGACCATATGATTTCTGAATCTTGTATGCTTATAGTTAAGATGATTATTTTGATAAGAGGAATCCAATTTGTCCAAGATAACTAAATTTTAACATCATTAAGGCATATAAACATTGAAAATTTAATGCATGCCATCCAATGGAGTGTTTTGAAGAATTTACATATTTTTATTTTGAAATGAAGAATACTAGCAGCAAAAAATTAGATCTAAGCAATAAAAATAAAATATGCAGGTAGTAAAATAATATAGAAAAGAAAAACAAAATCAAAAAAGAATTTTTATAATAGTTCAGTCAACTTGACTAATAAGCTAACATTTATTCAGCCATTTTTAGCAATGCAAATAAAGAGTTTTATGTTTTAACTTACACACAATACTTAATTGTCTAATGGAAGTTTAATTTTTCTTATTAGAGCATAAGCTAGGATCCTTACTAATTGCAGTTCTTCATTCTCCTTAAGATCCCATAATCCTAACCACCATATGTCTATGGTATGGCCGGACTACGTTTTATTTTTTCTAATTATTCTTCTATTCCTCCATTGATGCTCTAGATCACATAAAGTTTTAAATTTATGCATGACCTATACATAAACCAATTGAAGCATAGAGAAATGAAAATAACATGGATATATTAAAGATAAAATCTACTCTAAGAAATACATGCCTTCAAATCATCATAGATTCAGAGAATTATTTAGCTACACATGAAGGCATTATTACACATAATAAGTATAACAAACATTTTATTTCACTAAATTAAATAACAAGTTACAAACTCACACGACAAGATAAATAAGGTAAATGTTGTAAAACAAAGTTTAGAAATGACTTGGAAGTTGTATTAATATCCATGTTTCACTTCCTTGTTTTACTCCACTTCAATGCAAGACTCCATATACAAGAACACAAAATGACTCCACAATATGCCAACCATAAAGACTAAGGTTACCATTTATAATTTTTTTATTAAAGAGGCGGGGACAAACAATCGTACGATAAACACTTAAAATTTTCATTCCAAAATTAACATAAACAAAAATTCATACAAATACAAAATATGAAAGAGCCACTAAACATCTGTTTCAAACATTTCTATTACATCAAAAAGTTCAACTCATAACATAAAACATAACTACTACAATTTTACCACATTACACAAACCATCACATGACATAACATAACCATAAAGAACTTATCTTCTTGGGATTCTCTATGATGGTAAGTATTAAGCATGTTAGTCATCAAATTTTAGCAGGTTCTTCTAAACATATTCCCACAACTAGGGATGAACTAACGCTCAATAGGTAATAAATATTTCTATTCAATTTATAAAGCAAGGAAGAAGAAACAATATGCATAAAATTTTCATATGACGGGACTTAAACAACTTTATGAAAAAGTACTACATATGTCAAGAATTGGTGTTAAGTATGCACATTCTATATGACATTTTGGATGCCCTTTTTTTTAATCCTTACATATAACCATAACTTTCTCATTTTTCATAACTTTTCCCTTAAAATATTTAATGCATAAAATACTTATTCATAACTTTATACACCTATCACAGAAGTACCAAAAATTTTTGTACTAATCGGGTACTTTCAAATTTGACCAATCATTTCATTTATTTACTCTGAAGAGTCCTTTACCATTTTCTCCGGAGAGCCCTTTATCCCTTCACCAATTGGTTACTCAGTATCACTATACACATTCTTTCATGCATTATTTATCAAAGGGAAATAATAACATGCATTTTCCCTAATAACATGTATCAAATTATATGTTCCTATATGCAATACTATTTTCATAAAGTTATACATGTTAACATTTAAATAAATCTAAAAGGGAAAATATGCCACAATAACTATCATCATTTGCTGCAGTATGAAATGTAAATAAATAACATGCTAATTTCAACTTAAAAAAAATAAAACATGCACTTTTAACATTTAAAGAGAAGACATATGAAATTAAAATAAATATGAATAGAGACCTCAAAAAGAAAAGTAAACCTCCTATGTGTACACTATGCCGATTATGCTTATGGCATTCCCTTATATCCAACACCTAAATTTAAATGTAAATGCAAAACGTTATTACTAACTCCTTAATCATAATACATTTTTATTAAATAAATAATTTTTTTTTCAGATTTAAAAAATCCTTAATTTTTAAGCATCAATAATTTATCTAATTCCATAATTTATACAAATTAAAACTTCACAAATTCCTAATTTAATTTAAAATGAACTAATTTTTTTGATTTACTGCAAATTTTAATTTTGTTGAAACATGAATATATTTCACTAATTCCAATACAATTGCATGCCAAAACATCTCCATTATCTATTTAATAATTAGGATTTTCTTTTTTCGGATTTCTTAAATTATAAAATTAGGAAAATGAAATTTTTGTGAAAAACCATAATTTCATCCATCAAAATCATTCCTAAGATCATTTGGAACAATAATCATTAAGGAATTTTCTTAAAAATATAAAAATATAAAACCCCCTAATTTTCCAAACTCAAGAAAAACTGGGAAAAACTTCATTTTCATGTTTAAAATCCTTCCCCAAACTCTCCCTATAAATTTCCTTGACAAAATCTAAATTTTGTAAAACCCTAAAATCTTTCAGTTTAAAAAATATATGTGAAAGGGAGGAATTTTTTGTTTAAAAAAAAAAATACCTTAGTCTTCCTTTAATCTCCCTCTACAATTTCCCCCAAAGTTGGCAGCCGGAAACCGCCATCGTCGCCGCCCCAAAGAAACTTTGTTGACATCCCCTTTCTTCCTTATGTTCGGCCAAATGAAGCAAGCTGAATGAATGAAAGGGACCAAGGCTTTCGATCCCTTTCAGGAGATTTTGGTGGTGGGGGAGCCTAAATAACACATGAACCCCCCAACATGCATTTGTTAAATGAAGGTTAGGAGGGATATTTAGTAATTTTCCCTTAAATAAACTTCATCAAATTTTAATTCCAAATTAGTGCAAATTTTGCCATAAGTTTTTATATCGATTTGATCTTAATTTAATGTATAATTTTATAATTTTTTTATTGAAATCCAAAAAGTTTGAAAATTTAAATATTTTTATCACAGTGCATTGAAATGCGTGTGATGCTTATGATTCAATATTTTCAGGTTTTACAATTCTCCTCTTCTAATAAAAATTTCATCCTCAAAATTTGAAAGCAAAATTATAAAATCATACATAAGTCAAAAGGTGAGGATAGTTTTCTCTCACTTTTAATTCCTTCTCCCAAGTAGCATCCTTCTCAAATTCATGCTTCCATAAAACTTTAATATAAGAAATCTCTCAACATCATAGTTGCTTAACATCATAATCTATGATCCTCTTAGGTTCTTCTACAAATGTCAAATCTAGTTGAATGTCTACTGATTCAGTACTGATCTTCTAAGTTTCATCTAAAATATATTTTTTCAAAGAAGAGATATGAAATACATTATGTACTCTACTCATATAAGTTGGCATAATCAATCTATAAGGCCCCTTTCCAATCCTTCTTGCAATTTCAAAAGGACCTACATATATTGGACTCAATTTTCCTACTTTACCAAATCTTTTCACACCCTTCATTGAACTAACTTTGAGGAACACGAATTCTTCAACTTTAAGTTCAATTAATCTATACTTAGCATCATAGTATTTCTTCTATCTATCCTGAGTAAACTTCAACCTATCACAAATTAGTCTTATCTTCATTGTAGCATCATCTACTAAATTAGCACTAATAATCTTTTTTCCCCTATTTCAGCCTAGCATAAATGGGTTCGATATTTTCTCCCATACAAAGCTTCATAGGGAGCCATACCTATACTTGATTAAAAATTATTATTATAGGAAAACTCAATTAGTGTTATATGTGTCTCCCATTACTACCAAAATCAAGTACACATAATCTGAGCAAATCTTCTAGATTCTGAATTGTTCTTTCTGATTGACTATCAGTTTGGGGATGAAAGGTTGTACTGAATGTAAACCTGGTACCCATAGCTTCCTAAACCTTTCTCCATAGTATGTAGGTGAATCTCTCATCCCAATCTAATACTATAGATTTTGGTACCTCATGTAATCTAATAATTTCATTAACATGCAAACTTGCCAATTTTTCAACTATATCAGATTGCTTGATAGGTAAGAAATGTGCAGATTTGGTTAACTTATCAATTATCACCCATAATGCATCACATCCACTTATGGACCTAGGTAAACCAACCATAAAATCCATAGCTATATCTTCCTAATTCCATTTAGGTATAGGTAAGGGTTGCAATAATCCTCCTGATTTTTGATGTTTTAACTTAACCATTTGGTAATAAGTACATTTAGCCACTACTTCTGCTACACTCTCCTTCATTCATGGCCACCACAATACTCCCTTTAAATCTTGATACATTTTGATGTTACCTGGATGAGTGGTATGATTTGAATAGTGTGCTTCCTGAAGAATTTCCTTTCTTAAGTCTCCAACATCTAGGATACAAATTATGCCTCGGTATCATAGTAATCCTTCACCATCAAGTTCAAATTCTTCAAGGTGTCATGTATTAACCATTTCCAAGATCTTCTTAAATTTTGCATCTAGTGATAATGCTTCTCATACCATATCCTTCAATGTTGAATAGATAATCAATTTATTTAAGATCATAATCTCTGCATCTTTAGGCTGAACCACTGAAATTTTTAATTTCTCCATATCTCTTATCAACTCAAGATATTGATTAATCATCCAATCGACATTACCAGAATTTTTCTTACTTAAAGCATCTACAATCACATTTACTTTACCTAGATGATATTGGATATCCAAATCATAATTCTGAATGAGTTCTAGTCATCTCCTTTATCTTAAATTCAATTCTTTCTATGTGAAAATATATTTTAAACTCTGGTGGTCAGTAAAAACTTCACACTTTACTTCATACAAGTAATGCCTCTAAATCTTCAAGGAAAAAATCACTGCAGCTAATTCCAAATCATGAGTTGGATAATTTATTTCATGATTTTTTAACTGTTTAGAAGCATAGGCAATGAATCTTCCATTCTGCATCAATACACATTCAAACCCTTTATATGAGGAATCACTATAAAGCTGAAATTCATCTGATCCTAGAGGAATAGTTAGCACTAGAGCAGTCATCATACACTATTTTAATCTTTGGAAAGCCTCTTCGCACTAAGTTGTCTATTCAAATTTCACTGCCTTTTGAGTCAATCTGGATAATGACATAACAATCCATGAAAACCCCTCAACAAATCTTCTGTAGTAACCGGCCAAACCTAGAAAGCTCCTAATATCTATCACTATATTTTGTCATGGCCAATCTGCTATAGATCTTACCTTATATTGATCCACAGATATTCTTCCATTATTGATCACATGTCCCTGAAAATTTATACTCTTCAACCAAAATTTGCATTTAGAGAATTTAGCATACAATTCATTCTCTCTTAATGCTTGCAACATATCCCTTAAGTGATTAGCATGAATTGCTTTATTTGGAGAGTATACCAAATGATCATCTATGAACACAATCATGAATAGATCTAAAAATGGCTTAAATATTACATTCATGAGGTCCATAAACATAGCAGGGGTATTTGTAAGACAAAAATGCATCACCATAAATTCATAATTCCCATATCTGATACTGAATGTTGTCTTTGATATATCTTCTTCTCTGAATCCTGAGCTTATGATATCCTAACCTTAAATCAATCTTAAAAACACAGAGGCACCTTCCAACTGATCAAACAGATCATCAATCCTTGGGAGATGATATTTATTCTTTACAATCACTTTATTCAATTCTCTATAATCTATATAGAGCCTTAAGCTTCAATCTTTCTTCTTTATAAATAGTACATGAGAACCCCAAGGTGAGGTATTAGGCCTGATAAATCCCTTATTAAGAAATTCTTGTAATTGATCTTTTAATTATTTTAATTATTTTATTATCATTCTATAAGGAGCTTTAGCAATATGTTCAGGTCCTATAATTAATTCAATAGAAAAATCTATTTCCCTGCTTGGAGGTAAGCCGTCTACAAACACTTCTGAATATTTTGGTACAAATGGGAAATCCTTTAATTATTTTTCTTCCTTCTTCTCCTCCTTAACATAGGCCAAAAAGCCTTCATATCATTTCATCAATAATTGCTAAGCCTTTAAGGATAAAATCATAACGGCTGCTATCCCCCTATCACCTTGAAATTTAAATCATTTTTCCCCTAACATTTAAAATTTAACCTCCTTTTTGTTATAATTTATAGTCACAAAATGGCAAGATAACCAATCCATGCCTAATATTGTATCAAATTCAGATAATGGAAATATAATAAGATTAACCTCTAAGTCCTCATCACCTATCCTCAAATCCACATGATATTTCCTATTGGTTTCCATTTGGCATTAAAACTGATAATGACTTTAGCATAATTGTATGATACAATTTTGTAGATTTAACAAACTCCTCTAAAATAAAAGTGTGAGACTCCAATATCAAATAACACTTTAACGAGTTTGTTACATATAAAGATCGTCCCTAATGACATATATGATATAGCATTCATTTTTCATACATTTATTATATTTAAAAATTTTCACATGCAATTAATTAAACCCCATACCTGTGATGACATCAGGAGAATCCTTAGCTTCTTACTATGATAGTTGATAAAATCATGTCTAAATAGTCTATCGAGTCTGACCCTGAGATGGAGTAGATGTAGTAGACTCCACATCTCTTGGCCTGCCAACTATCCTTTGATGGATAGTGCTACTTGTCCTGACCTATGTAGCAAATTTTTGTCCCAAAGGTGGGTAAACATTTGCCATATATCCTGGCTGATGGAACCAATAATAAGTGAGTGCCAAAGAGACACTCTTACTTATGTGTCCTTCCACATTTATTGCATAAGGTAGTAGAAACATTACTGTTATAAATATTGTGTATGAGTTTCTTCCAAGCAGACATTCTAGATTGAGTATACTAAGTAGGCTTTGACATGCCTTCAATCTTCCTTTTCTAGAACTCCATCCTCCTCTAAGTAGCATGTAAATTCATCTCAATCCTTTTGGACATCTCTACCAAAGTGAAATAATCCTCAATACCTTGAACAATCAGACACTGCCTTATGATATCCTTCAGTCCAGAAAGAAAATTATGACATTTTTTCTCAGCATCAATCAACTATGGGCCATATTTTGACATTATAGTAAATTCTACCTCATATTGCATAATGGAGAGATCACCCTAAACCAGTCTGATGAATCTGTCTTGCATTTGCCTCCTAGCTAATATTGGTACGAACTAGTCTATACACACTTTTACAAATTCTCCCCAAAGTATCTGACCACTAGGTCTCCCTCCAAAAGACTCATGAATCTAACTTTGTCACCATCTCTCTACCTCTCCTTCAAAGACATAAGTAACTAATATTACCTACCTATCCCAGGACATGACATACCTTCAATGATTTTCTCAATCCTCATCAGCCAATTTTCTGCCTATATTGGTTCACCACATGAGAATAAAGGATGCCTCATATTCTACAATAGCTTCAAATACTTGTTTATAAGCACTCCCACTACCAGTAGCCTTATTATGGGAGCTTTTAATTATTTTTATCATTATTTCCATCATCTGAGTAAATGACTCTATAGTACCATTATTCCTACCTCTTTGAGGATCTGCCACTGCAGGTAGCTCCCTCTCTGCTTCACCTATATTTCTATCAATGGCAGCATGCTCAGGATTCATAATTGGTAGATCCATCACTTCTTCACTCACATTGCCATTAGTGATATTTTGCTCAGGATCCATAACCCTGAGATGAAATACAATATCATATATTAGAAGAAGAGAGAAAATATTTACATAACATGCATCTTATATATCCTATGAGTTAGACAATCATCCTATTGGCTCTTTCATTCTGATCAATATTTTTAAACCTTTGGCTCTAATTCCACTCTTTTACGACCGGGCCCAATAAGCTCAAATTAATGAGATGAGGACAGACGATCATATAGTAAACACTTAAAAATTTTCATTCCAAAATTAACATAAACAAAAATTCAGCCAAATAAAAATATGAAAAAGCCACTAAACATTTATTTTAAATATTTCTATTACATCATAAATATCAAGTCATAACATAAAATATAACTACTACAATTTTACCACATTATATAAACTATCACATGACATAACATAGCCATAAAGAACCTGTCTTCTTGAGATTCTCTATGATGATAAGTAATAAGTCTGCTAGCCATCATATTTTAGCAAGTTCTCCTAAAAATATTCCCAAAACCAGGGATGAATTAACGCTCAATAGGTAATAAATATTTCTATTCAATTTATAAAGCAAAGAAGAAGAAACATTATGAAAAAAATTTTCAAATGATATGACTTAAATAACTTTATCAAAATGTACTATATATGTCAAGAATTAGTGCTAAGTATGCACATTCTATATGACATTTTGAATGTCCGATTTTTTTAATATTTACACATTCCATAACTTTTCCCTTATAGTATTTTATGCATAAGATACTTATTCATAACTTTATACACCCATCATGAAAGTATCAAAAAATTTTGTACTTATTCAGTACACTTTCAAATTTTGTACTCTGTATCATCATACATATTCTTTCATGCATTATTTATCATAGGGAATTAATACCATGTATTTTTTTCTAACTACTTGCATCAAATCATATGTTCCTATCTACTATACTATTTTTATGAAGTTTTACTTGTTGGCATTTAAATAAATCTAAAAGGGAAAACATGTAGCACTAACTATCATCATTTGCTACAGCATGAAATGTAAATAAATAAAATTTTAATTTCAACTAAAAAAAATTAAAACATGTATTTCTAACATTTAAAGATAAGACATATGAAATTAAAAAAAAAAATGAATACCTACCTAAAAAGGAATGTAAACCTTCTACTAGTACACTATGTCGCTTATGCTTGTGGCGTTCCCTTATATTCAACACCTAAATTTAAATATAAATGCAAAAAAAAATTATTTCCTATTCCTGAATCATGATACGTTTTCATTAAATAAATAAATAATTTTTTAGATTTAATAAATCCCTAAGTTTTAAACATCCAAAATTTATCTAAATCCATAATTTCTCTAAATTAAACCATCATAAATTCCTAATTTAATTTAAAATAAACTAAATTTTTGGATTTAGTGAAAACTGTAACTTTTTTAAAACATGAATTTCACTAATTCCATTATAATTGCATGCCAAAACTTTCCCATTATCTATTTAATAATTAGGATTTTCTATTTTCAGATCTCTTAAATTATAAAATTAGGATAATAATTTTTTTTTGAAAAACCCTAATTTCTACCATTAAAACCTTCTTAAGATCATTTGGAACAATAATCATTAAGGAATTTTCTTAAAAATCCAAAAATATTAAAAAGTGGTCTTGTAACCTAGATATTGCAAGTACAAATTTTTTATATTCAAGTATTTTTAGCCTTTTCAATATATTTTTATTTTTAGTTCTTTTTTCCTTTTGTTTGTTAAAATACCTTATTTTTAGCCTTTTTCAATATTTATTTTAAATTTTTTTCCATTTATTTGTTAATGACACTTTATTTTAATTTTGAATACATGTCATTAACTCCACTCATTAATAGCAATTTTTTGGTTTAATTTTTTTATTCTAAAATGAATAATGCTAGCAACAAAAAAATAGATCTAAGCAATAAAAATAAAATATGGAAGTTTCAAAACAATGTTGAAAAGAAGAGAAAAAAGTAAACCAAAATTGTTATAATGGTTCAATCAACCTAACTAACATGCTGACACTATTGTAGCTAGTTTTAGCTATGCAAATGAAGAGTTTTGTGCTTTAGCTTACACAGTACTCAGCTGTCTAATTAAACTTTAATTTTTTCTCATTAGAGCATAAACTAGGATCCACACTAACTACAATTTTGCTATCTCCTTAAAATCCCATGATCCCAACCATCTTTTATATATGTGTTATTGTCATACTACATTTTACATTTTAAGTTCTATATTTATTCTTATATTCCTCCATCGAGGCTCTAGATCACACTAAGTTTTTAATTTGCATATGCCCTATACATATATTAAAGATAAAACATACTCTTAAGTAATGCATGCCTTTCAAATCATCATTGATTTGGAGAATTATTTAGCTACACATGAAGGCATTGTTAAACATAACAAATATAATAAACATTTTACTTTACAAAATTAAACAACAAGTTATAAACTTTCAAGTCAAGATAAAAATGGTAAACACTATAAACCAAAGTTTAAAATGACTTGGAAGTAGAATTACAATCCCTTTTTCACTTTCTTACTTTGTGCCACTCCAATACATGAACACAGCCACACTTTCCCCAAGATAGCCCTTACACTCACACAATCACATATAATAACTCCACAATGTATAAACCACTTTACATCAAGACTAAGGTTACTATTTATAATTTTTGAATTTAACTAAAAGAGCATTATGGTATTATCTTAATGGATTTGTGGTGGTAGTGAACCAAGTCATCAGTTCACGAATAGTTGCTTTGGTTCACCGATCAAACTAACTTTCGCCACGGCACTAGGCAATTTGGCAATGCGACCCAGCTATTTGGCAATGTGGTGCTTCCTGGATAGCTCTTTGATGCTAAGCTCTCCAATATAATTTTGATAAGCTCTTCATTGCAGAGCTAAAGGTGTGTCACTTTGGTGCTAAAATGAGTTTTGGCATTATGGCATTGCTTTTGTGGCACTACTATGCTGATCAAATTTTTATAAATTTTCACTACTTTTTTGCACATAACACATGAATTACAAGAACAAAATAACATAATAATAGACAATTGAAATGAACATTTTTATCTCATCAAATTCTACCAAATTTTAAGCTATTAATGTTCTCAAGTAATGAATACTTCACTGGGAAAAAAAATAATATATCATTAATATAGAGTATGACTTCTGAGAAGAAAAAATCTGTTGTATTTACACTGTATAAGTTGGAAGATTTTCTAATAAAATAATGTATAGCATCTCGATGCCTCCTTTTAAATTAATATTCCTTTTAAACTAAACTCATATGGGTGGATACTTTTATTAGGATACTTAGGTTTATTGAAATATTTGGAATTAATAAAAATTCTTATTTAGTTAATCATAAGTCTACCAATAAGCTTTATTTAAGAATTATGATTCCAATAAAACCTTTCAAAGTATATAGGTAGGGCTAGACAATGTAAGTACCAATTATTTATATTCAAGTATTTAGAAATTTTATCTTTTTTTTTTTGGCTTAGTACCTTAGAATGATTTTGAAGATTTATTTATTGCCAACACTTACTGATTTTTAAGTGTGAATATAAATTGCAAGTGCTAATTTTTGATATTCAAGTACTTTATCCTTATATATATATATATATATATATAACAAGTAATAAATCAAAGTTTGGAGAAATTTTATTTCATTATTTTTTTTTATTTGTTAAATTACAAAAAAAAAAAGTTGTAGGAAGTTTTATAACTAAAAAAATTAAAGCACAAAAACAAACTTAACTAAAAGAAAAATACAATAATAAATAAGAAAAATAAATATTAAAAACTAACAAAAATGTTTTGTAAACTAAATAGAAAATAAAATAATTTAAAAAAATATAACTAAATTAATAGTGGGGCTCTCCCTACTCCTCCTCATTATTTCCTTCTTCTTCTTCTGGTATTACTGTCAATAGTTCTGCTCCGGGAAACATTGTAAAGGGGGTGGGATAGAGAAGTTCCCATGACCACGGGAGTCCATCTTCTAGCTCTTAAACATGCTTATAAAGGTTGTGTTATAGTCAATCTTATACTAATATTATTATTTGTGATGGAGCATCATTTGTTCATAGCGGGTGTACATCACTTATTTTAACCCAATCAGTTGTTTCACAAAGTGGTCAACAAAAACCTTAATATGACCAACTCTATCCTAGAGGTTCACCACCTATTATCCTAGCATCCTAGGATCTCTGTCCTGCTGTTGTGTGGGTTGGTTTGATAGGCCAGATCCCTCTTCTTGCTCAAATTAGAAGCAGTCATGACCTGCTCCTCCCTTATGTTTACTACTACCTTGGCTAAATCACATAATTCACAAAATAATTTCGGATGCTTTAGACTCAGAGAAGTAAACCCCCTAAGTATATATTGGTTAGATTGAAAAATAATTTTTTAAAATCTACAATCATATCCTTTTTTAATATAATAGCTTAAACCCACTCTATCCTTATTTTCCTAACTAATATTTTTGCTAAGCATAAGCTTCAAAAATATAAAGTAGTGATAAGCTTTGGACTTCTAAGAAAGGGCATATGCAAGAAAGTTGATTACTTTAGCCTCTCTCCTCTTCCACTTGGCATTCAAATCCCTCCAGGTAACGAACCGAATAATTTTGTCATAGTCTATAATAATCGTGCAAAAAACTAATACTTGTCCATTTTAAACTAAACTATTGTGGGTTTGGAAGACTTAGTTGATGGACATAGGAGTGAAAGGGACACACTTATTACATACAAAAACACACTCACTCTCGGGCTCCTTTGCATTGGGAAAGAAATTTTGGATGATAAAAGAATTGGTTGGGCAAGGCTACATAACAAGGAAGTCCCAAATATGAACTATTATTTTCCCCTAGATAATCCCAAGGGTTTTCAAATCCTCTCTTAGGGATAATAGACTTCCCTACCAAATTATTATACCACTCTTTACTGCATGTACTAACAAACTTATAGGAAGCATAGGATGTAGCCTTCCCTCTTCCTACCACTAGTAAGCTTTGGGGTTATCTTTAACTAAGGAAAGCTAAACAGGGAACCTAAGCCTTGAATGTACTAAATCTCTAGAAGTCAGAGGGCACAATAATACATTTAAGAAATAAAACTTATCTGTTATCCTTATTTATAATATGCTTAGCACTGCAACACTGGCTTGAGTAGTGTTATGGTGCTCAGTTAAATCTGGCCAACACATGTACCAGTGCTATGACATTAGGGATAGGTAGTGCAACAACGCTACCCTTAGGAATTGAATCACATGCTTTTCAATTGTGAGACCATCATGGTGCTCGACACTTACAAATATTGTAGTTCTTGAAGTGACCTCTCTATGATAATTTATATACCCTATTTATGATTTGACCATGTGTTTCAAAGATTGAATGATTAATCTTGTAGAATGACTATAAAGCTCAATGTTTTGGTATTTTGGTGCTCAAAAGGGAAATTGGGTATTGCATTAGAGCCAGCTTAAATAATATTTTTTATAATTATTATAATGCTGTAGAGCTTCAGGGGTAACACTGTCGTGGTGGGATAAAATTATACAAATTAATTCTAATACTCAAAATGAATTAAAATACACACAAGGATAAATTTACGCCTAATCTAGAAACCAAAATTTTTAAACTCAATAAATATCATCAATCACATAATTCCTTATCAACAAACACATGGATCAATTGGGTTAACTCTTAAATAATGCTAAGTTCATAGTCTTCAGCCAGACTATACTAGAATCTTATTCAAGATGAGACAGCCTTACAGAGCTCCTAAGGAGATCAACATCTCCTCCTGGATAGGGTTTCAATCTCTGACTATTTACTTTGAAGGTTCGGGTAGTCCTAGTGTCATATATCTCAACAGTTCAGTAAGGATACACCTTTATTGTAGTGAATGGTCTAGTTCACTTAAATTTTAATTTTCTAAGAAAATAATTTCAATCTTGAGTTACACAAAAGAAAATCTTTTCTATGCTTTAATTCCTTTCTAATGATCTTATGGTCATGCCACTTCTTAATTTACTCCTTATACAACTTCACATTCTGATAATCCTCAGGCCTAAAT
Source organism: Dendrobium catenatum (assembly GCF_001605985.2). Taxonomy (NCBI): domain Eukaryota; kingdom Viridiplantae; phylum Streptophyta; class Magnoliopsida; order Asparagales; family Orchidaceae; genus Dendrobium; species Dendrobium catenatum. Next base: position 191,042 of record NW_021319165.1, read on the forward strand.
TTCTCTAAATCATTCAACTATATTAATCTCTTTTCCTTACAGCCTTAAGATTGTAATTCGATTCCATTACTACCCAAAAAGATTTATGCTCTAATTCCAACATTAAATGAGAAGCTTTTCCATAAAAAATAATCTACAGGGAGGCATTCAATAAGTGTCTTAAATGTAGTCTTATAAGTCCAAGGTGCATCATCTAACTTTAAAGCCTAATATTTTATATTTGGACTTTCACTTCTTTTAAGATTCAATTAATCTCCCTATTACTTAATTCAACCTCACCACTAATTTGGGAATGATAGGTAGTTGCAATTCTATGTTTAATGCCATATTTTAAAAACAAACCCTCCACTCTCTTAATGTAAAAATGACTTCCAATCACCCTAGGTACTCTAAGTCTTGAAATATATATATATATATATATATATATATATATATATATATCTTAAAAAAAGTAATAATAACTTGACATCCGTTATGGGGGTTTCCACTCTTTCAATCCACTTAGAGACATGATCAACTACTATCATAATATAATAATTTCAATAGAATTACACATAAGGTATCATAAAATATAATCCCCAAACATAAAAAAATCTCCACATATAATATAATAATAAGAGGTATTTTATTTCTTCTAGTTATGTTACCTACGCTGGGAGACTGATCACATTTTTAACATATTCATTTGCATCCTTAAATAGGATAGGCCAATAAAATTTAGATTGAAGAATCTTAGAAGCATCTCTAAAACCTAAAATGACTTCCATGCTTAAAGTCATAACATTACTTAATTATTGGTTCAATTTCATTTTTCAGGGACAAAACACTTATTGATTTATTGTATACACTTCCTAAATAAGAGCATCAAATTAGAGCATCTCATCCCAATAACAAAACTTAGCATCATGCAAAAATTTACACCTTTGGAAAGAAGACATGTCAGCTGGAAGAACACCAATAATGATGATATTAACATACCAAGGCATACCATATGAATGCAAGGAAAATAAATGCTATTCTAATTTTTTTTTATTAATTTCACATTCATCACATGTAGGTTCTTCTACCTCAATTCTAGATAAATAATGAGCAACATGTTCTCAATTCCTTTCATATCAAGGATTTTTATATCAAATTCTTGAAATAAAAGAATCTACCTCACTAGTTTATGCTTGACATCTCTTTTCATCACAAGAAATTAAATGGTTCAATGATTAATACATACAAGAACATGAGTGCCAATCAAATAAGTTCTAAATTTGTCAAAGAAAAAGATAATGGCTAGAAGTTCTTTTTCAATGATTGTATAGTTTAATTGGGTTAAGTTCAAAGTTCTATTAGAAAAATAAATAGCATGAAATTTTCTATCCTTCCTTTAGCCCTAACATAACACCAATAATGTAATCACTAGCATCACACATGATTTCAAATTGTAATGTCTAATAGTTGTAAAAATGACAAATGTAATCACTCACACACACACACACAAGGGCTTATACAAAACTTAAAAAAAAAAAGTTGATTAAAACACTTGAGTTTTTGATGAAATTGTGTTACACGATATGAATGGAAATTTCATAATTTCTAAAAATCAAGTAGAATTAATTAACAAAAAAATGAAATTAAAAATTTCATAAATAATTATACAGTAAGATACATATCATACTAGATGATCAATAATTAAAATTCAAACATTTTTTAAAATTGGTAATTTCAAAATTTGAACCTATTTGTACTGTACAAAGATTTGTTCCACGTATAATTATTTATCAATTTTGGAACCTAAAATTAAAGGTTCAAATAATAGTTGATATCATACTGTATGATCATAACCATGTAGTATGAATATATTATTTGATGTTAAGCATATATAAATAGAGAACTTGTCTAGTAAATTTTTATTCAAATAGGCAAGTCTAATGCTCTGAGCTGTCAACCTTATGAAGTTCATATTGTACTATCATAATTATACAGTTCGAACAAATAGAGAGCTTGTTTTGATGAATCTCATTCGAAGAGGAAAATCTAGTTCCTTAAGCAATATCTTTGAACTAAACATATTATAGAATCTATAGATTGGACTGTATAATTTGCCTGTGAAATTAACTAAATTAGGATTTTTAGGGTTTGATTATATTATTTACTTCTTTTAAAGATTGAGAACATGAAATTGAACATATGTGACCTTCTTGAGTTTACATCTCTCAAAGGTTAAGCAATTTTTGAAGATGTGATAGGGTTGAGAGAGATAGAGAGAGAGAGAGAGTTCTTGGAGAGACTCACTCTACTATGAGAGAGAGAAGGTGAGAGAGTTCAAAGAGATTGTGAGGGATCTCTTGGAAGGGTCTCTAAGAGATTAATGTTCACAAAGATCATTATTCTCATTTAAAGACGTTATTTCCTTAGATTTTTATAGTGTGAGGGCTCTTGAGCATAATAGTTCTAAAGAGAATGGTGAAGATACCCTTGGTCTAGCTGGGAGGTCAGATGTGAGGCATATCTATCATCTTGGGTACATAAGGAGAGAGAGAGAGAGAGAGAGAGAGAGAGAGAGAGAGAGAGAGAGAGGGATGTTCAGTACTGATTCTTATAGTACTGTTCGCGGAGTCGATAAGTTCATTCCTGTGGATGTCTATTTGCCAGGCTGTCCGCCTAAGCCAGAGGCAATTATAGATGCTATAACGAAACTTCGTAAGAAGATATCCCGAAAAATCTTTCAAATCCAAAAGTTCCTACGAATTAGTGAATCAGGCAGGGTTCCTTTGTGCAGAATAAGAAACAGCGGGTCAATCATTAACAATTTCATTGTCAATGTGAAATATTCATACAAAGAAAAATGTGGGAGAGATGAAGAAGATGCAGGTTCATTTATCTGATTGGCTAGTCAAGCATGAGCTAATTCGCTAGTGCATCTCTTCAATTGGTACGATGTCTTTTTTTCCCTTTTTCATACATACGATGGTTGGCTGCTGCTAGGATCCCTTCATTAGCTCTCTACTCCTTAGTTGTCGGATGGTCTACCCGAAGACCAATTTCTTTCGTTTTTTTCTCTTGGCCGCTGGAAAACCTTTCGATCTTGGTAACAGGTCCATCTCTCGTACCAATGGCTCCTTTTGGCGCCTCACTTCAAAACCGAGGTGCGCAGCAAAGAGTTTCAAAACAAACCATCTTTTCATTTATGTACCACCAATTTGGAGTTTTTATGATTACGGTCAACTAACCGGCATTAGAGTATTGTATGGCATATTTAAGCAACCAAAATAAAATGGAAGAGTATTATATTACTCATTCACGGCTTTTTTACAACATCTTTTGACTTCTAAAAAATATGCATGTTTATATTCATTCAATTCATAAATTTTAGCATATGGCGTTTAATTAAAGCTAGATATTCCTCACCACATAGAATTGTGGATGGTGTAAAAATTAAATTACCTTTCCCTGAATGGAGCATCGAAGATAGGGAGTTGCATAATTAAATAGGGAATATTTGAACCAACTCTTTAGTGTGCTTGATATGAAGATTATGTGAGATTGTCTACTTGAGCCACTAGAAAGGAGATTTTGGATAGACTATGTAATACCTATGATGAAACTAGTGAAGTTAAATAATATTGCTTGAATATCATACAACATGATTATAAATTGTTTAGAATGTAAAAGAATGAATCTGTCTGATATGTACACTAGATTTATTATGATAATTACTTCTCTTCATGCTTTGGGAAAATAAATATTAAATTCTAAAAAACTTAATAAATTTAAATGATGCTTACCTGAGTCTTGAGATGCCAAGGTAAGAACAATAGTAGATTTAAAAATTGAAAAGCTTACTCTTTTGATAACTTACTTGGTTCTTTGATTGCATATGAGCAAAAGATTAGCCAAAGAACTACAGATAGTTGAGGCAAAAGAAAGGAGAAGATGATTGCACTAAAAGCTAATAACTCAAATAGCTGTATCTCAAAAGGAGATGGAAATGAGGAGATCATGCTTATGATAAGGCTGTTTAAGAAGTTTTTAAGAAGCAAACATAAGAGGCACAGTGACAAGTAAAGAGATAAAAATAATAAATCAAATAAAATTTTGATTGATATTATGTGTTATGAATATAAAAAGACAGGGCTCATAATATTAGAATGTTCAAATTTGAAGAGTCAATAAATTAAAGAGAAGGATGAAGAAAGGATGGATACTAAAAGGAACAAATGAAGAATTATAAAATATTTAGAGATAACTCAGACTCACTCATTAAAAACTAAAGCTGAAGAGGAAATTAAAAATTTATGTTTAATGGGAAAGGAAAGCATATGTGGTCAGGTATTTTAATTATGATGAACAACTATCTTTTCTAAACAAGTTCATTCTTGTTATCAAAAAACTTAAAAGAAAATTTTCTTGTTTAAATCATGAGCATAAGTCATTAGTAGAAGAGCACCCAGAACTGGTTGAAAATTTTACATGTTTAATAGCAAAACATACTTCATTAGTAAATTTGTATTTGAGTTTGGAAAAGGAAAAAAGAAGGTTAAAAAATGACTTGAAGGAAAAGACACAAATGCATGTTAACTTAAAACATGCATATAAAACATTAAAAGAAGAGGTCATACATTTGCACATGAGGTACATATGAAATTAGGCATTTATAAAAGTTCAAATGAAGGGTTAAGGAAAAATATTAAACTACAAGCTATTGTATCAAAACCCACTAAAACAAAACCTAGGAGAGAACCATATGCATCTTCATCATAGAAGAAAAATTAATCATTTCATTGGTTAGCTCATTCATTCTTAGGCATTAGGTATTTTTTCTTTTGGCATAGTAGGACACATAGCACAAATCAACACACTTTGTGTTCACCATAGTACACATTTATTTGGAGGCCTAAGGCCTCATTAGCATAGCATAACATATGTGAACTACTTCACGCTTTACAGCCCAAGTTTGTTTATGTTCAAAGATTATCATCTTAGTTCATTCTTAGGTATGTTTTTACAAGGGGTCTAATGAAGTCATGTGGTACCTGGACAGCGGGTGCTCAAACTATATGACTAGAGACATGAATAATTTTATCTTGCTAGAATCTAGGAGTGGAGGGAGAGTGACCCTCAAAAATAATACTACACACAACACCATTAGATAAGGTACAATAGCTAAGAAAATTGGCTTTATGATTGAAAACTTACTTTTACTACTAGGACTCAAATATTTACTTAGCATTAGCCAACTGTGTGACAACGGTTTTGATATAATTCTATTTTGATAAATGCTTTCTTTTTTCTTTATGGTAAAATTATTTGAAAGGTCATAGAGTAAATAATTTATATATGATTGACTTAGATAGAAATAATCTAGCTAGTGAGGTATATTGTTTGAAGATAACTTTAGATGAGTCGTGGTTATAACATAGTAGATTACGCCGTACTAGTATGAGAAACTTTAAGAAGATATCTGAATCAGAATTACACAGGGGAATACCAAAGCTAGAATTCACTAAAGAACACCATTTTCATGCTTGAGGTCTTCCTTTCACTCAGTTAAGGAGATTACTACTAATATACCATTGAAGATATAACATATGAATTTAATTGGAGTTAGGATTATTAAAAGTTTAGGAGGTAAAACATATGGTTTTTTGATAGTAAAATACTACATTAAATGCACATGGGTAAATTTTTAGTCAATAAAAGTGAATCCTTTGATGAATTTATAATCCTTTTCAACATGGATTCAAAGGAAAACTTGATTCTCTATATCCACCATCCATAGTAATTATTGAAAAGAATATGAGGATAAAATTTTTGAAACCTTTTATAAGGAGAAAGGTGTATAGCACATCCTTTCTACACCTAAAACCCCCCCAACGAGTGGGATAGAAAAAAGAAATAATAGAATATTAGTTGAAGTTGCTTGGGTTATACTAAATGAGTATAAGTTACCAAAATAATTTTGGGTGGAAGCTATAAACACCACATGATATATATTAAATAGGGAGAATATTAGGTATAAGTTATGTAACACCCCCTATGAACTTCTTAAAGGTAGAATACAAAATCTTTTCCATTTAAATATTTTTAAATGCAAGTTTTTTATTCTAAATAATAAAAATCAAATTTGACAAAAAATGGTGCAAAATTTGATGAGGCGATGTTTTTAGGATAATCATTTGTAGGTAAATACTATGGGTGCATAATAAAAGAATATTAATAGTGGAAGAGTCAACCCATGTCGTATTTGATTAGACCAAGATGGGTACTCCAATAAGAGAAGAAGAATATGGTGACATCATTACTAGAGTTGAGAACATAAGAAAAGAGGAAAAGCATGAGAAGCTTCTTAAGTAGTATTTCACCCAATAAAAAATATTTTCAAGAAGAATAAAAGGTGAATACTAAGAGAATGGCAAAGAAAACTTTGGAGAATGAAAAACAAACTCAAGAACTTTACTAGTTGTTCAGTTGAGTGAGTTGAACCTTTTGGAACAAAGATTTGATCTAACAAATATAAAGAGCACTTGAAATAAAGATCAAAGTTTGTTGTCTTAAGATTTAGCATGTAATGAAGGAAAGAGGAAAGAAGGAAATGTTGGAGTTTCTACATTTTGAATAGCCCTCACAAGAAGAGAAAGGGGGATATTTAAGGGAAAAATTAAGTAAATAAATTTTAAATAAAACTAATAATATTACATTTTATAAATGATTCATTTACATTAAATAAATGTAAGTTTAAAATGACTAGTCACATGAAAAAGTCAAAAGTCTTCATATAAATCTAAAATAAGGCAAAAAAAAAAAAGGATACCAAGCTTATAATATTACAATTGGGTAATGTTTGGAAAATTATTATAAATTCAATGTAGCTCTAAAGTGGGTCTTGTAACCTATGAATATATATCTACAAAATCTAAGAAAACTATTGAAATGAAAATGAAGCCAAGATATTGAGATTACAATATCATTATTATTAAAATAAAACTTTGAACATTTTAATTTATTTAAAAATATAATAAATATCAAATATAAAGATATGATGTAATTTAGATAAAATATTTTGTATATAAATAAATTTTTATGAAACAGGTCAATTCAAAATAAATACATAATAAAATTTTAACCATGTGGGCTTGTTACATTTAATTAGCCTAATTAAGTATATTTTCATATTTGATAAATTTTATGTAATATATGAAGCTTATAAAGTTTATAAAGACTTGGTTAGAAAATATTAGAAATAAACTTTTTTTATTAGTTTTAAACAAGAATTTAACTCTTTACAAGATACAATGGAGAAAAATGATTCATGTAGCTGACCCCACATAGTGAGATAAAGCCTTGATGTTATTGTTGTTGTTGTTTGAAGCTTATAAAGTTTATTTAATTAAAGATTCTTACTGACTTTTAAATTAAACTTAGTATCCCTAATTAATAAATATGTAAAGCATATTAATAGTTATATTTAGTTGTGATTAAAGAAAATCATACAAGTAAATATCGATGGACCTCTAAGATACTCCTATATTAGTGCAACTTAATATATATATATATATATATATATATATATACACACACACACCTTCAAGCTATCCCACTTAGTCTATCTTGAGTTCTTTTAGCTTTAATTTTGATTTAACTTAGGTTATACAATTTACATCCCATATAAGCAATTATCATGAGAATCCATCAAACCATTACGCCTAGAATAGCTAGCATACAAATTAGAACATACAAGCCTTTATTTGTTGTCATCAAAATCACTAGAATCATGAGGCACATAATTCCAATAAAATCTTCATTTTCTAATTCATATAAATGATCGACTACTTGATTCTTAGATTATTTTATATCCAATATCTCTACATTAAACTCTTGATTCAACAAAATCCATCAAATTAATTTATAGATCTTTCTAGCTACAAAAAAAAAACCTCCAATGGGTAACAAAATAGACAAACTAGAAACTAAAAATATGAGACTAAACTCAATACATCTAGCACATACTCAAATAAGAAAGAATGACTAACTCCTAGTTGAATAAAATATGGCAAGACAATGCATAAATAAAAATATCATACCTATCACTATATATGTGCATCTCTTACCTCTTGTTGTGCCAGACTGCTATGGGCTGCACTGGGGATATATTAATGACTAGAGTAAACTCCCATTGAGCTCCTAATGATCTGCTTGATGGTCTCCCTCTACTATGAGTCAACGAGGACTCATTAATAGCTCTAGATAAGGCTAGTTACTACTTCTCTCTCTAAATACCTTCAACTTTAAGTTTGTCTTCTAGCACTCTCTACATACACTATGCCACCTAGTGACCCACATAACCACACTTAAAGCATTGACCCATACATAGATAACATTAACTTGAATGCTCTAACATATAAAATCCACAAACTAGAGCACTAATAATGGGCATCAATCCTATAACACTCTAAAATACTATTGGTCCTCTCTCCTAGAATCAACAACTTCCACTTTGGACTTTTTTCTTATTAAATACACCTTTGGGGGCTCTCCTCCAAACCTCTTCCTATTAGCATCCCATCACTGTTAGGTGGACATCAAATCATTCTTCACTAGCCTTACTCTCTCCATAAAACATAAAAATAGTCACTAATATGAAATAGAACCAAGGACTGCCTCAAACTATCTCTAAAACCCCTCCACATAAATTTATAATACTTTTCATCAGGTGTGTTAACTAACTAGTAAGAATACATGGAAATAACAGTGAACTATGCCTTATACTACACAATTATCATGCTCCTTTATACCAATCTTAGAAATGATTATTGTATTTGTTATTTGGAAGAAGGCAATATAACCAACACCCAAAGGTCTCTATGAGCTCCTACCAACTAATCTTTATATTTGACCTACCCTAAAATATCACCCTCGACTGGCCTATCCATAAGCTCTCGACTTCTCCATCTAACAGAAAAATAGCCAATAAAACTCTTCTAATATTCGAGCATTGTATCCTATTAAATGACTTATCTACCCTCATCACCAAATTCTTAGCTACCTGAGGTTCAACAATACCCTAGAAATGAGGTGGTGTTAATCTCTAGAGGACCTATAAATGCTTATCAACCTCGACTCCTTCCACTCTAGCCATTCTCCCTTGAGTCTCACTCATCAGTTGGGCCACCAACCCAAAAAATTGCATCACCATGTCAGAAGTCATCACCCCCATAATACTCTAACCTATTATATTTTGAGTAAAACTTTGTGCATCAACTACCTCTTGCTCCTGGGGGTGCATGATACAGTTGCCCTTTAAACTAAATAAAAATAGTGGAATTCAATTATACAACAAATTAATAGATAATAGTCTAAAATATAATCCATGCTCCTTTCTTATAACATTACAACTCATTTCTTATTTATATTTAAACTATCCCTAATCCTTCCCAACCATTGCTTTGATACCACCATGCGATGCCCTAGGCTCTAATGAAATATTGAACTTACTTAATCCTATAAGTAATTAACTCATCCAATAATTTCTAACAACTAAAGTTACTTATATCCAAAATATAAAAGTACCATAATCAACTTTTATTTCATTAATACATAATTACATTAATCTAATCAAGAAAGTATATTCATTAAAATAAATAAACTAGATTTAAAAAATTAGTACATAAAACTAATGCTAAAAAAATTCTCCTTTAGTCCTGATATACTCCATTGGACACTTTTCTTTGCCTAAAATATTAAAAAGAATAGAGGGAACTCAACTAGCTTAGTAGACTCTCTCTCTCTTGCCCATCATAGTTACCAATACTCAATTCAGTTATTTAAAAAAAAAATAAAGAATACATAAAAACTTATGAAGTAATTAGAGTATAATTAAAACATAAATTTATTGGAGTTTTAGTATATACATGAATTTAGAGATAGCACTTATATCCATATAGCCATTTTCACAAAAGTTCCCAAATTCAGTACAAAATACTTATTCTTAGATAATTCACTTGCATTTCACTTTCACTTTTCCTTCAGAATTCATACAAAATTTTAGAGTTTATTAATGTATATTCCAAAATAGTTCTTAAACTTAATTCATTAGAATATTAACATATGAAATATAATGATTATAATGTGCATGTCATGATGCAGGCTTATTTTTCCACTTCCACTAATGCCTTCATTTACCTTCCAAACCTCTATATAAAAAGTGGGGCCATAATCTCTCTCTCATCTATATTAGGCAGATAAAACCAAAAGAGTATTTATAGTGTTACTTAATCTCTCACACCTCCTTTCAACAAGTAGGGCCAACATCCCTCTTATATCTGCATCAAGCAAATGAGACTATAAGAGTACATTTAAGGCCCTTATAACATAATAAAGAGTGCATTTTTTTCCACATTTTAAAAAATCTCTAATGTCATGTTATGCAGAGTAGAAATGTAATCTAATAGTAATTCATTTAGATATTTAATTTAATACTCAATAAAAGCCATATTTCTTGTAAAATAGAATAGTCACTAAACATTCTCTTTTTTAATTTCTAACTTTAGAGGAACAATTATATGAATATTTCAAAACTTTTATATAACTACTAAAATTGCTAGAAATGCCTCAATTCAATAATATACTTTGAATTTATGTAGGAAAAACCAATCGCTCTATAATCTCCCAAATTGGCCCGATGAATGAATGTCAAGATTCAGCCTCTAAATACTCTCTCTTTCTTCTTTCCCTTTCCTCTTCTCCTCCTCTCTTCTTCTTTGGCATGGCTGGGTGGAAATGATTTGAACAAAAATGGTTTTAGATATTTTTATATTTTAAATCCACTAACATGACCTAGTGCGTGCTCACCTTTCCAGTGCCACTGCGCTCCCAGAGAAACTTTTATATGCTCCCAAAATATCCTCACTTGAGACTCCATGTCGTGATGACACTTCCCCAGTGCTGCAGCACACACGTAAAACCTATTTTTTGCCAACTTTTTGAGAACTCAAAGTCATGGCGCTACCAACCCTGGTGCCATAGAACCCACATAATAAATTTCAAACCTTAAATTTTCCACTTAATAAAGCTCAAACCTTGGTTCATTCAAGCTCTAATAAATATTTCAGGACTTATAATTACTAAACAAGATAAATAAATGATCATTAATAGAATAGTAATTGAATTTCAAACAATAAATATTATGCTTAATCACTATCAAAAATAGGATAAATGATACCTTCATTTAACTATTTTAAAATCACTTTATTTACTACTTCATTCATTATAGGATTTAACCTTCTTTGTGTGTCAACTTTGGGTTAATAAACTTTTTGTAATAGAAAATTAAATATACATACAGAAGAACTAATCCCTCAAATGTCCATAATAAAACACCAAAAAGCTTTCTAGTACGTACTAAGAATTTTAATCAAGTTACCTCCTTATTCTTCTTAGAGCTCAGCAGATTTAATGACAAGCAAAGTTGACTCCTCTCCTAAGAAGGCATATTTTAGGTGGGAAAGCAATCTTTTAATTTATAAATATGTGTCTCAATAACATATGGTTTAAAATTCTTCCCTAGAAATTTTGTATCCAACACTTTATATATCACTTTAAACATTCTAGGGACTTTACTAATCGTATGAACAAAATCTCTATATAACACTCCTATATCATCCTAACATACTGAACTTTCTAAAGTACTATCAATCAATAATTCTTCCATAATATCCACACCATAACCATCAACTAAATCTAATCTATGAAAATCCTCACTTTGATCCTTAAGATACTTTATAGAATTTGGGACATTAAATGCAATTTTCTGACCCTTAGCCACCATGGTTAACTCTCCCCTATACATTATAATCATTACCTTAATAATAGCTAAGAAATATCTACCCAAAATAATATGTATTTCTCAATCTTCCTCCATGTCTAGGATAACGATGTCAATAGGGAAGACAACTTATCAACCTTGAGTCAATAATACCCATTAGATAAGTGAATGAATAATATGTTAACTAAATGTTAAGAATGGTGGGTTGGACTTCTCCCAAGTCAATTCTCTTAAATATGGATAAAAGCATAAGATTTATAGCTCCTAAGTCACATAATTCCCTTCCAAAAAATTTATCCCTTATATCTATAGGAATGATAAAACTACCTGAATCCTTAAGCTTTTGAGTAAGTTTCCTCTCTAGAGCATCTATAAATTGTACGACATTCCTGAGCTAGGGTAATAGTTTCAAATTCTTGTAACTTTCTCTTTTTTTTTGCTGAAGATGAATTTCATGAATTTAGCATAGGAAAGCATCCTCTCTAGAGCATCTACAAATGGTATGTTAAATGTTAAATTTTTAAACATTTCCGAAAATCTAGGGAATTGTCTATCTAAATTTTTCTTTAATAACCTCTGAGAGAAAAAGTTGTGGTTATCTCTCAACAACCTTTTAGTATTTTTTTCTACTTCTTTAATGGATTGAGGTTGTTCTTTAATCTTAGTAGGTTATAAGGGTGCTTCCTCAAGAATTTTTTATTCAGGCTTCTTTTCCTTTTTAACCACTAGTTGATCACTTATATTAAAAATGTAAGTCGCAACACAAATGAATAATTAGCAATACAACAATATTAAATTTTAGCATAAATAAATGACTCTATCAGAGCATAACTATTCTAACTTCCAAAGCATAACTACTCCTCATCTTTATCAAGTTTATTGTAGTATTTAGCAAAGATTTATCTCAATTTCAGTATTAATTTCTTCTTAAGATAGCAAAACTTTAACCACTATATGTCTATGCATGGTGAAGTTAAATTTTATACAATGGTTTATCAGCCATTGCATCAGTTTATTGGATCAACTGTCATCACTGTTACCCACTACATCATTGGAAGATTCAACACTACATCACTACTTCCTTGGTGCTTTTGTGCTTGATATTTGGATTATTATCATTGTAGTGTGGCCTATTAAGTTTCACTGAAGAGGATGTGCATAGTATTGTAGCACTTTATATGTGGCGCCATGGTGCTTCTTTAATTTTGAGTATTTTTACTTCTTTCCAAAAAAAAGATAGAATTAAATATTATTTATATTAAAATAAGCATAATATAGATGTTACATATTTTTTGCTTATCACTAATCTTATGAAGATTATATTGTATGTTCATAATTGTATAATCCAAATAAATAGAGATATTGTTTGGACAAACCTCATTTAGATAGGAGGATCTAGTTCCTTAAGTTGGTATCTGTGAAAATATCATACTGAACGATCTATAGATTAGTGTGTATTATGTGCCCATGAAATTAATCAAATTAGAATTTTTAGAGTTTGGTTATATACTTAATATAAATACTCATTTTAAAGATTGAGAATGTGCTTTTAGATGTCTCTAGCTTTCTAGAAGCTCCATTTATTATGGTTTGAGTATTTTTGGAAGATCTAACAAGGTTAAGAGAGAGAGAGAGAGAGAGAGTTCTAAGGGATACTCTTTCCACTGAGAGAGAGAGAATGAGAGAAGTTTAGGGAGATTACTAGGAATCTCTTAGAAGGTTGTCCAAGAGTTTATTATGCTCAAATATCATTCTTTTCAATTCCATAACCTTTATTTTCTTAGGGTTTTATAGTATGATGGCTGTTATGTTAAAGAGCCTTGCTAATATGACTCTTGGTCTGGTTAGGAGGTTAGAGGTGAGGCATCTTTGGCATGCTGGGTGTAAAATGAGGGAGACTTTTTAGTATAGAGAAGTGGTGCATAAGGTATTCTCCATGTTTTCGCAAATCTTGGACCAAGTACTGTGATTTTGATGATAAAAAATATTATTGTCTCTTTACTACATCTATTATTGCATATCTATTTTATTTGCCCTGCTTACTATCCTTTTAGGTCTACAAGTTCACTTGTAATGAAAATCAGCTCAAAAATTAGGTAAATTAGGGTTGAGTCTATTTGTAATTTCAATTTCATTATATTTTTTACCTTTCTTAAGTCAAGTTATGTATCTGGTGGACCCCAAGCTAAGTAATCTTGCACGCACACTTAAGGGGGTGAGTTAGTGAGTTAGGAGAAAATGGAATTTTGAACTAATCATATAGTACGATGCAAATCATACTGGACGATCAATTATACTACAAGAACACTAATTAGATACCCATTATTAAGTAATATTGATTAACTAATCATACTGGATGATTTAGATGTACAGCACAATAAGTTATAAAAATGAAAAACAGCTGTCAATCACAATTTATGCAATATTCTAAACTTCAAATTTATTTTAATCTTACTAAATGATATACATCATATTGGATGATTTTATAATAATCATGCCTAAATTGATCCTCTGATTAAAGGACTAAGTATAGTTAGATTACTCGATCAGATCTTAGAAGATGATCTACAACAATCGTATTAGATGATCTTTGATATTGCATGGAATGATCACTCATCGTCCAAGACGAAAACCTTTTTAATCATACAAGCAATCATCTTGGATGTCCCTAGGGATGTGAAGGACAATATATAAATTATCTCCATTCATCCCATCTTATACTGGATGATCAATATAATAACTTTAACTAATCATCTTGGATGATATGTATAAATACTTAAATTGGTCATACATGACTATGCTGATTATACTAGCATAAAGGGTTATTTTGTACTTATAGTATATGATGATCTAAGGATTATACTGGACAATCTTTGATGGCAAATTAAAAATTAGGGCTTCTTTTGGATGCTTTCTATTTAATCTCTCATATTATCTTTTAAGAGATCCTTTGTTGTTGGGTTGACCTGAGAGAGTTTAGAGAACGAAGAGAGGAGAGATTTGAGAGAGAGAGAGAACCTTGTGAGGGATTCTCAAAGGTCGCTCCAAGCAAGGTTTCCACCATCTTCTTCTAGCTTCTTACTTAGTTCCTTGGTGGCTCTGAGGAGACATTCATCAGCATCAGGTCAAAGGTTCTTTACATACTCCAGGAGGGAGTAAAAGGATTTCAAGATTCTCTTTCAAATCTAAGTGGGAGTAAAAGGATTTCCAGGTTCTCTACCTACTCCATTAGGGAGTAAAATGATTTAAGGTACTATGTCTCATCGGGTCAATGGAAAGATTTTGTAAGGGTTTCTCCGCTTTGCTATGGGGGCAATAGGAGAAATACTACTTTTAGTGTAATACATGAAAAGGAAATTTTTGGGGAGCGGATGTAGGTCAAGTTGACCAACCCACTATAATTCTAGTGTGTTCTTTCTATTTACTTTATCGCATTTAATTTTTACATTTTTTTTATCATTTGTTCTATGTTTGAAATCTTTGAATTTAGCTATTTTAAAATTAGTTTTACTTCTACATTATGGGATAAGATTACTTGTTTTAAAATATTTAAAAGGATTTTAAAAAGATTTTCTTTTCTTCTTAAGAAATTTTTTGAAATAACCAATTCACCCCCTCTTGGTTGGCATCGGGCTAGTTCATAAAGGTTTAACAACCCTCATGAACTTTCAAGTGGTATTAGAGCGGGATTCATAAATTAAGTTTTAGAAAACTTTAAAAAAAAAAAGATCTATGGCTAACTTTGGTAATTGTAATAATGTGGAAGGATATTCAATCACTCGACCACCTTTATTTGATAATATTCCATTTAATTTTTAGAAAATTCGTATATTCACCTTTTTACAATCAATTTATTATCGCATGTGGATGTTAGTTTAGGAAGGTTATTCTACACCTTCTTACTTTATTAATGGCATAAAATTGAACTTTCATTTTTTGAATGGAGCGTAGATGATAGAGATTTAGCTCAAGTGAATGCCAAATAATTGAACTATTTTTTTTGTACTTTAAAATTTGAAGATTACATGTGTGTTTCTAATTGTTCAACAAGTAAGGTTATTTAGGATAAACTCTGCATAACATATAAAGGAACAAAGGAAGTGAAATAATAAAGGTTAAACATTATTCTTTATGATTATGAACTTTTTTACATGAAACCTAGTGAAGCTATTTCTAAAATGTACACTAGGTTTACTTAGATTGTTACTTGTTTATATGCCTTAGGAAGATAGCATACAAATAAAATTTTTCATTATTTACCTTGTTCCTATGATACAAATCTAAAGATTTGAATTTTTATTTCATTGATAACTTGCTTGGGTCCTCATTGCCTTAAAGGCTAATGATTCTGATAGTGACACCTCTAAACAAGATGGTGATGACATTGAACTGATGACTAAGCAATTCAAGAGTTTTTAAAAGAAAAAGTAAAAACTTCATCAGCAATGAAATAAAGGTAAGAATGGTAAAAATTCTAAAATTTCTTATGATATTATATTATTTGAATATATGAAGTCAGGGCACCTGAAGTTTGGTTGCCCAACTCTTAAAGCTCACCCAAGTAAGGAGAAGGGTGAAGAAAAACCTAAATTTAAGAAGGGAAAGCAAAGGATTCAAAACACTCTCTAGGAATATTTAACATTAGTCTCTTCTGAAACTAAAGAAGAAGAGGTGGTAACAAACTTATGCTTAATGGCGAATGATCATTTTGATCATTTTGATCAAGAGGATGTATGTGAGTTTACCTATGATCAATTATTTGAAATTTCTAAAAAAAAATCATATTGTATATAAGAAGCTTAAAAAATTATATGCCTACCTTAAATCTCACTTTTTAATTCTGCAGAAAGAGCATGAATTCCTTAGAAAAGATCATTCTACTCTGGATAGTAATCGCACGGCTTTGTTAGATGAATTCAATATTTTAAACAAGAAGTATTCTGAATTAACTAATAAGCATGATTTCTTAAAAGTATCCCAAATTGATTTAGAAGATCAATTTAAGAAAACAAAGGCATATTTAGATAAAGTTGATGATAGGAAGCATGCATTAAAAATTAAAAATTCAATTCTTAAAAGTGCAAACCAATTTTTACAAATCAAATTAATTTCTTTCAAATAAAAAAAAACACCACCTTCACTTGAAGAGTTTCAAAAACCATCATCAAAGCATGCATCATTCAAACCTAAGAAGAGGCATCATAACACAAATAGATTAGTAAATCCTTTTCCTGGTGTTATATATTTTTCTTCTCGCATGTTAGGACATATCTCCCACACTTGCACCGTTCACCATAGAACACATTTGATGTGGAGACCAAAATTTCAAAATTTACAACATAATATGCATGCATTTCATTCTTCTTTTTATAAAATGGGACCCAAACTTGTTTGAGTTTATAAATCTAACATATGATGATTTTATTCATGTGCTCTCATATACGATCTCGTGAGAGCATGTGGTACATACAAAGTGGATGTTCAAGGCACATGATTGGAGATGCAAATTAATTCATTTTGCTGGAGGCTAAGATAGGAGGTAAGGTGACACTTAGATATAAAACCACCAAGAGAGTGGTGGGATTAGGTATAATTGGAAACTCAAAAAAATTTATTGAAAATATTTTACTAGTAGATGGTTTAAAACATAACCTACTTAGTATAAGTCAGCTTTGTGATAAAGGATTTAGCATTAAATTTTTGTCTACCAATTACATGATTAGCTTAAATGAAAATACTATGCTGCAAGGAAATATAATCAATAATGTTTACATACTTGACTTAAATTGTATTGAACCAGTTGCTTCTTTTTGCCTAAAAATTATTACTAATTTGCTTCTTTTTGCCTAAAAATTATTGCTGATGAATCTTGGTTATAACATGGGAGATTTTGTCATGCAAGCATGAAAAACCTTAACAAAATTAACCAAAAAGACTTAACGAGAGGAATTCCTAAACAAGAGTTTACTAAGGACCACCTGTGTGATGCCTATCAATTAGGAAAATAAGTTAAATCCTCCTTCCACTCAAACAAAGACATTAATACTAACAAACCTTTAAAAGTCACACACCTAGATCTTTTTGGACCTATTAGCACTGCAAGCCTAGGAGGGAAAGTTTTTGGGTATGTGATTTTTTATGATTATTTGAGGTTTACTTGAGTTAGATTCCTATCTCATAAAAGTGAATCATTTGAGGAATTTAAATTATTCTCCACTTGGATTCAGAGGAAACTAGGTTATGAAATTCTAACAATTCATAATGGTTATGGTGGAGAATTTGAGAATGAGAAATTTAAATCTTACTATAAGGAGCAAGGGATATATCACAATTTTTCAGCTCCTAGAACCACTCAATAGAATGGCGTTGTTGAAAGAAAGAGCAGGATCCTGGTAGAAGCTGTTAAAGCCATATTAGATGAATACTTCCTGAATATTTTTGGGCAGAATAGGTGAATACATCCTGTTATATTTTGAATAGGGTAAATATTAGATCCAAACTAAATAAGATATCCTATGGAATTCTTAATGGTAGGACACCTAACCTATCTCACCTTCATATATTTAGATGTAAAGTATTCATTCTGAATAATGGAAAATTTTACTAGAAAAGTTTGACCCCAAATCTCCTGAAGGAGTGTTCCTAGGTTACTCAAATGTTGGGAAATTTTATAGAGTTTTTAATAAAAGAACACTGGTAGTAGAGGAGACCACTCATGTTGTATTTGATTAATCTGATAATTTTGGAGGGTCTAGGGTTGAAGAAGAAGAGGTTGTAGAATTATCAAAGGATTAGAATCTACAAATATAAAGGAAATGATAAAACTTGAATACACACACTATCTATAAAATAGAAATATTCTTCAAGTCATACTAAAGAACTGATTTTAGAAGATCCCGTTTGAAGGTGTTAGAACTAGGCATGGACTTAGAAAAGAAGTAAACCATTCTGCCTTCATTTCAATGACTGAATCCATCACCATAAATTAAGCTCAATCTAATAAATTCTAGATCTTGGCTATGCAAGAAGAGTTAAATTATTTTTTAAGAAATAATGTATGGGAACTTGTTGAAAGACCTAAGGATCGGAGTGTGGTTAAAACTAAATGGGATTAAAAAAAAAGAATTATTTTGGTGTTGTGGTTAGATATAAATCAAGATTAGTGGCTAAGGGGTATAACCAGATATAATGGATTATATTTGAAGAGACATTTGCTCCTCTTACTAGATTGGATTCTATTAGGGTGCTATTAGCCTTTGTCTGCTTTAAGGGATTTAAACTATAACAAATGAATGTCAAAAGTGTCTTTGTGAATGAGGTAATAAAAGAAGATGTGCTTGTTGAATAATCCCCAAGCTTTAAAAATTAATAAATTTCTAATCATGTGTTCAAATTAAAAAATATATTATATAGACTAAAATAAGTACCCAAAATATGATACGAAAGGCTAAGCACATTCGTACTAGAGAGAACCTTTATTAAGGGGAGCGTAGACACCACCTTATTTCTAAAAAAAGGTACAAGATGAACTACTCATTGTCCAAATTTATGTTGATTATATTATGTTGGATCTTCTAATAAAAATCTATGTGAGGAATTTTTCAACAATAATGAGTAAGCAGTTAAAATGAGTATCATGGAGAATTGACCTACTTTTGGGGATTTATTATAAGACAGAAGGATGATGGAATTTTCCATAGTCAATCAAAATATATTAAGGACATCCTTAAGAAATTTGAAATAGATAAAGCAAAGCCAATAAACACTCCCATGAGGTCCATTGTTTAGTTAGAAAAGGATTTAAATAGAAAATCTATTGATCAAAAGAAATACATAATAATAATTGAATCGCTTTTTTACTTGATTGCTAGCTAATCTGATATTATGTTTAGTATTTGTCTTTGTGCTAGATTGCAAGCTGATCTAAAAGAGTCCCATTTGACTACTACTAAGAGAATTAGATATCTCTTAGGAATCCAAAATTTAGGAATATGATATTCTAGGCATAGCACCTCTTTTGAAATCATAGGCTATTCTAATTCAAATTTTATAGGATGTAGGGTTGATAGGAAAAGCACTTCTAGAACATGTCAATTTATAAGATAGTCCTTAATCTCCAGGTCCAGTAAAAAATAAAACTCAATTGCATTATCTACTATTGAAGCTGAATATATAGCCTTAAAAAGTTATGTGGGTCAAGTCCTTTGGTTAAAGCAACAAATACTAGAATTAGGATTACCTGTCGGCACCATTCAAATCTTATGTTATAATACTAGTACCATCTGCATTTTAAACAATCCAATCCAGCACTCCATGACAAAACACATATACATAAGAATGCACTTCATTAGGGACCATGTTAACAAAGAAGACATAGAGCTACACCATGTAGCAACTAAAAATTAACTTGCTGGTATCTTCACAAAACCACTAGCCTTTAAAACATTCACCACTCTAAGAACCAGATTAGATATAACATATATTCATGCTTGAAATTGATGATTTCTATTTATGTTTCTATTTTTTCTATTTTCTTTGTATGTTTATTTCTTTTTATGTATTTTTTATATTTTTGGTTTTTTTATTGCTTTGCTTTCGTGTTTTAAGAATCATTCATTGGACACTTATGATGTGAAATTTTTTAAATGACATTTTTGCCTTATTTTTTATTTAGAAACATATAAGAAGTTATTGATTTTTCTAAAATAGTTAAAGTAAGAACATTATTGATTGTTTCTCTTCCTATAACTTATTTAGTGGTGTATTTTCTTTCTGAATCAAAATCCATTTCAAATTAAAATTTAGAATTTGAAATGGAGATATATTTTATCTTTCTATAAGAATCTGTCTCATATGAATAATGTTCCTCATCAGTGAATCTCTTTCAAGTTTTCTTAATTAAGTTATTTGCATTTATCATATGGATAGGAATCTATTTAGTGGTTTACTCTTCCTAATATAAGAGAGTGATTTTATCCTCTCTTATATTTGGAAGATAATCTCATAACTGAAAATTTTTTAAGGTTCAGAAAGGAAGCAAGCATGCAAAAATGAAAAAAAGGTACAAAATGAAACCCAAAAACTAAAAAAGATACGTAATGACCGCAAAAAAAAATTGACAGATGCACTAAGTGTATAAAAAATCAAAAGATGTGCAAATTGTGCCAAAATCTAAGAAAGAGGCAAAAAAAATGAGCCCACTAAGAGTTAGATAGCATTTCATTCAAATCCTTAAAATCTTAGAAGACTCCCAATGCCAATCGATATCTCCTACACTTGAATTTGAAAATCATGATTTCTGATTGATTACTTTGCAATACTATTATATTAGATATTTTTTTGAAACGAAGTTTGGAAATATCACTTTTCCTATCTAATTTCTTTGTTGATTTAGATTTTTGTTTCAAAGAGAATTTGACCTGTAAGGAGTCTGAGCTAGAGTAAAAGAGATCAATTTTCTAACTTTTCTAGATTTTAACATTGTCAATTAAAAAAAGGTGTGTTTTTTATTTTGTTTTATGACTATTTTTGGCTCATTCTTATTTTGTTTTATGTTTTTATATTTTAATTTTTATTTTGAAACCCTCTAGATCATCACATTCCATTCTTAAATTCTTATTCACATCGTCCAGGATGATCCACATTAACCTATACGATCATAATAAAAATCCCAATCCCAGATCCACCACATCCAACGACTTAAATTAATTAATTATTTGCGATCGTATGGTACAATTACACCATATTATACAATCCATATGGCAAGAGTCATTGGATGATTTGAATGAAGTCAGGCTGATCCATTATGATAAATCATCTAGAATGATCCACATGTTTGTCTTGTATGATCCAGTTAGTCAACGACCATATAGGCTGACTCTTCGGGATGATTATCCTATTTCTAATCATCCCATATGATGCTTGATCATACTAGATAATCAGACTAACTTTTTTTACTGATCATTTGGATAAATTGATTACACCTGATCATCTAAGACGTTCTCATGATCGCACTGAATGATCTAGCAATTTTTTTATAAACAGATGGTTTTCTTCATTCTCTTCACAGCCTTACAATCCATTCTCTTTCCTTCTTGAAATCATACTCTTGTAATGGCTGGTTGCAAAAGATCTAGAGCATTTATTAGTAGCTCATCTAGTTGGGCTATCGATTCTCATTCTACTGAGGAAGCTGATTAAGTAGCTTACAACTGCTATAAGAATGCTAGCATTACCCCCTCAAAAATCATTAATCAAAATATTCTGAACTTTTAGATGCTTGATTTATTTTCTAGAATAACTCTTGGCTTTCTTCTTATACTAACCTTTCCATTTAATTCAGAACTTTTATTTGAATTCTTCGCCAACCTTCGCATTAACAATGCTTTTATCGCCTTACAATCATATGTTAATCAAAGTCCTAAAGAGTTACATACCAGGATTTTCATGAATTGCTTCACCTCTCTATCACTAGAGACAAGATCCACATCTTGGCTTCAGATCATGATTTTAGCTCGGCTCTTACAAACAATCTTCTTAGGAAAACTAATGTGAACTACCATGTAGCCCATATTAACATCTTAGTTAAGGATGCCCGAACCATCCAATACATCCTTCATAGTTTCATTATGAAAGTTTGTTAAGGATGTTAAGCCCTTATGAACTAGCTAAAGCTAACTAAGAGGGGGGTGAATTGGTATTTTAAAAAATCTTTCACGATTAAAAAACAAAATCTTAACCAAACTAAAATTCACCGCAAAGAAATCATGTGGAAATTAAATGCGAAAAAAATGGTAGAAAATAACACAAAAATTTATAGTGGTTCAGTCAATTCGACCTACGTCCACTCCCCGGAGGCGCCCTCCGAGTATTGCACTAAACTCAATGACTCACCTTTTGCTCCCATAGCAAGGTGGAGAAGCCTGTATAAAACCTACTTTCCACCGACACTAGTGAGATAGAGAACCCAACTCCTTTTCCTTTCTCCTGAAGTAGGCAGAGAACCTTGATTAATTGCTGAAAAGGACCTCTCTTGAACCTCCAAGAATAAGGGACGATGATCGAAGAAGATGACTTGGATCCTTGCTTGGAGCAACCTTTGTGAAACCCCTCACAAACTCCCCCTCATAAGATCCTCTCTCTCTCTCTCCCTTTCTCTCCCTCTCCTCCAGGCTCTCACAGATCAAGACAACAATAAAAGATGAGCTCATTGGTAGAATAACAGCTCTTAAATAGAAGAGTTTCATACTAGCTCTTATTTTATACAAACTGACTTTATCTTCCTGGACGATCAATGTAAATTCTGCTCAATCAGCCCAGACGGTTTGGGACTATTAGAAGATTTTTATTTATATCGTCCAGACCGATAGGATATCATTCTGTACGATCAGTACAAATCCTTGAATATCATCCAGACAATCGCACTAAATGGATGTCTGTACGATGAAAAAATAGCTTGATCGTCCAGGCTGATCTCACGATCGTCCCGGACGATTAGTTCAAATCCATGAAAATCATCCAAAGAATCGCCCTAAAGGTAACTGGCTGATGAAGACCGTCCAGGAACAACTGAGGTTTTTTGAACAATTCGTCCTGGCCGATCCTGCGATCGTTCAGGATAATTGGATTGAGTAATCAAAATCTTAATTGCTTCCATTAATAAGCAAATTAATTTAGGCATAATTATGTTGCATAATCCAGGACATCATCCTGGATGATGTCCAAAAATAAATAATATCTAAATAGATCTGGCGGCTAATTTTTCTAATTTGAGCCTATCGTCCTGGTTGATACAAATATCATCTCAAACGATGAGCTTATTAACGACTGCATTAACCAGGATGCCCTAATTAAGATTTCTATTTTTAACTAATCATCGAGGAAGATGTTTGGATTATCCCGGATGATGTGATCAAAACAGAGAACTCTAACCAACAAACAGAAAAATTCCCCCATGTGTGTGTGTGCAAGGTTACTTAGCATCAGAAACCATATCATTAATAATAAACTCAAGAAAGGGAAAAAATTACAATCTAACTCAAACCTAATCTTCTCAATCTTAAGCTGGCTTGAGTTGCACTCGATCTTGTGGACCTGAAATATTAGTGGGCAATGCAGTTGTAAAAAAAAACATGAATATCTGTTTATCATCAAAATTCTAATCCATAAAATCAGATTTGCAATAATCTCTTCCTTTTTTATGATGGAAAACCAAAAAATAATTAAAGTAGTTCAAGGCAGTTTAATGGAAACATATCAACAATCCAATAATATAATCAAACTGCAAAACAAACTAACTACTCTCACTTTTGACATCACAAAAGAAAGAGGGAAACAAGAAAAGAAATAAAGCAAAGACTACCAAACAGAATCAAACTACAATAAAAAACAACATAAAAAAACTAAAAGAATAATGACCCCTGATCATCTAAAGGAGGTGGTGGTGGAGGTGGATGTGGTTGAAAGTAACTCGAAAGAGTGGCGAATTGCTCTCCAATCTAGGCTATATCCTAGTCGTGTTGGTGCTGTAGGTGAATAATGTCCTCAGTATGTTATTGTTCCTATGTAGCAACGTAGTTCTTAAATCGTGCGTCCCACTGGTCAAATTGCTGCACCAGCTGATCCAGCTGAGAGTGCTGGTGAAGTAGAACAGGTGCAGGGATGGGTACAGGAGCCTCCTCCTCTGCTCACTGAGCTTCCCTATCCCCCGGCGTAAAGATGAGTACTATGAAGAACATGGAAGGAATTATTCAAGTAGAAGGCAGGCTGATAGTTGGGTGGGGTAGGATATTAGAGGTTGTATTTTGATTCTAGAACATATGCAATAATATGTCCTAGAGCAAGATTAGGCTTCCTCCTATATCATGGATCTCGAATAGTAGACAAATGCTTGATGTAATGAAAGATCAGGTCAGTGGCATTTGAATTTGTAATGGGCCAAAATATAGAAGGTGGTAATTGAGAGAAGTAGAGTAATATGAACGTGATCACCAGCTTTTAGGAGGATAGAGGTGCGAAAGACATGTTGGATTATCCTAGCATCTTTTAGTAAGGTGCTAGTCTCTCCAACATGAAAGTGAGCATTGGTGTTCCTTAAGAAGTGGTTGGCCGGAGCCCAGTTATAGTCAGGATCAGAACACAAGGTGTGAAGTTTGTCCCCTGTGGTGGAAAGGTGTAAAAGCTCCTAATATTCCTGATATGTGATTTCAACGGGACGTCGATTCACATAGGACCCGAGAGAGGTGAAAGAGGAATTTATGCAGAGGCTAGAGAAAAATTCAAAAAGAAACTCAGAGTTGAAAGGAACAGTAAGAGTAAGGAGAAAATATAAGGAGGTGTGAGCAAACAGATCAAGTACTGGATATGAGAGAATGTTCGGGTTGACAAACTGGGAGACAGGGATTCTGGCCATCTTGTATCTTTGGTAGGCGGCTGATCATCCACCTCAGTGAATCAAGTGTCCAGAGTCGCCCTCGAGGAACTCCTAGAAGGATGGCGAGATCACTTTCCTTCAGCCATTATCAAAAAATAGAGTACAAGAGTAAAAGCAAAAGGGGATTTGAGAAAGTTTGAGTGATAAAAAATGTCTGGAAGGCTCGATTTATAAAAGAATGGTCCGATCATCCAGGATGATCGCAGAATCATCCAAGACGATATGGTGTAATAATTGCGTTCGGGATGATTGGTCAAAAAGGTGGTAAAATCGTCTAAGATGATCAAATTTTGTCCAGGACGATAAGATATAGGCGATCATCCTGAGGAGTAATTCTGGATGACCGTTGAAAAAATAAATGATCCTGGACGATTAGGTGTATCATCCAGAACGATGCACAATAATAGATCGTACCGACCGAATTAAAGTTGAATGCAAAATTTTGCCACGTGGATTATCCAGGACGAATAGGTGTATCATCTGGGACTATTACCAATAATTTAGCAGAGGTTTTGAAGATCATCCAAGACTAGGAGGATCATCCAGGATGATCATAAATAATTGAAATAGATAACGATCAGATTGTCCCGGCCAATAATGAATCGTCCAGGACGATCAGAAGTAGAAGAGTCAAAAAAGCAATTAGATGGAATTCAAAGAGGGAATTAAACCGATCGTCCAGGATGATATGAATATCATTCGGGATGATGTGAGCACAAGTTTAAAATCAGAGAATGGATGGAGATGATCAGAGAAGGCCCAAACACATAAAAAATCAACTTAAAAGAGAAAATAAAATACGAAAAAGACTTGAACAAAAAAAACAAGGTTTTTTTTTAATCAAAGCTTGAATATAATAAATTCCATATGTAATTAAAAAATTTATAAGAATCAATGAGTTAACATCATCGAAATTCGAGAAAACGGTAGAAAACCCGATCGTGTCAGCCTTAACTCGGACTTCTCCTAGGAGAAAATGTTTTTTGAAAACAATGATCTAAATCATAAAAATCAATTGGATAAGAAAAAGAAATCAATTCAAGACTTGGTTTCAGAAAAATATTTTATACAATAATATATCAAAGTAATTAGTTACAATCATGAATTCCGAAATTAAGCCTATGAAAAATATCAAGTGACACATAAATTCTTCTAAGATTTAAAATTTTTTAAAGAGAAGAAGCTTGCTTTTGGTGGGCTCATTTTATGCCTCTTGTCAATTTGATTGGCGCTCTTTGTGCATATTTTAATGTTTAATACACTTTGTGTGTGTGTGTGTGTGTATATATATATATATATATATATATATATATATATATATTTTAGTTGTTAATGTGAGATAGATTTTTATTTAGAAAAGAAAATTTCACCAAAAAAAGAAGCTATAGAGAATGAAACAATCAACGGTGTTTTTCCCTTTAACTATTTTTAAAGATGTCAATCTTTGACTTACAAATTTCCAAAAACAAAAATAAGGCATAAAATATCAATTCAACACTGATTAGAAAAAAATATAACATACGAAAGAAAAATAAAGCAACGAACAAAAACAAAAAAAAAATAAACAATAAGAAACTACATAAATAAAACAACATAAGCAATATATATATATATATATATAGCAGATAAAAAATCAGTAAGAATCAAGTTCATGCATTTATGTCAATCACACCCAATCTGGTCCTTAAAGTGCTGAAAGTGTCGAAGGCCATTAGTTTAGTAAAGATGTCATCTAGTTGATTCTAAGTTGCCACATGGTGTAACTCAATATCTCACTTGGCCACATGGTCTCTAATAAAGTGATGTCTTATGTCAATATGATTGGTCAATGAATGTTGGATAAGATTCTTATAGATACATATGGCACTAGTCTTATCACAAAGGATTGAAATTGTGTCTACAGGTAATTCTAAATCCATAACTTACTGCTTCAACCAAAGGACTTGGGACACACAACTTCCTAAGGCAATATACTCAACTTCAGTAGTAAAAAGTGCAATAGAGTTTTACTTCATACTAGACCATGAGATTAAAGATTGTCCTATAAATTGGCATGTCCCAGAAGTGCTCTTTCTATCCACCTTACATCATACAAAATTAGAATAAGAATATCCAATAATCTCAAAAGAGATGTTGTGCCTAGGATACTAGATTCCTAAGTTTTGGGTTCCTAAGATGTAACTAAAAATTATCTTAATTACAGTTAGGTGGGATTCTTAAGGATCAGCTTGAAATCTAGCATAGAGACAAACAATAAACATTATATCAGGACGGATAGTAATCAGGTAAAGTAAAGATCCAATCATCCCTCTGTACTTCTTTTGATCAATAGACTTTTCATTTGGGTCCTTATCCAATTGAACACTAGAGTTCATGGGAGTATTAATTGGCTTGGTTTTATCCATTTTATACTTCTTCAAGATGTCATTTATATATTTTGTTTGATTTAGAAAGGTTCCATCATCCATTTGCCTTATGCTAAACCCCAAAAATTATGATAACTCTCCCATCATACTCATCTCAAACTCCCTACTCATTTTTTTAGAAAAATCACCACATAGCCTTTTATCAGAATATCCAAAAAGTATATCATCGACATAGATTTGAATAATGAGTAAATCATCTCCTACTTTCCTCAGAAAAGGGTGATGTCTACACTCCCCTTAACAAACTCCCTCTCGAGTAAGAATGTGCTAAGCCTCTAATACTAAGCTCTGGGTGCCTGCTTTAATCTATATAAGGCCTTTTTAATTTGAAAACATGATTTGAAAATTGGAAACTCTCAAAAGTTGGGGGTTGCTCTATAAACACATCCTTTTTTATTACCCCATTTAAAAATGCACTCTTAACATCCATTTAAAAAAACTTAAATTTCTTATAACAAACAAAGGCTAATAGCAATCTAATGGCTTTCAATCTAGCTACAGGGGCAAAGGTCTCCTCAAAATCAATCCCTTATATTTGGTTGTACTCCTTACCCATCAATCTTATCTTATTTCTAACTACCACACCAGAATCATTCATTTTATTCTTAAAGACCCATTTGGTTCTAACTACACTTTGTCCCTTTGGTATTTCTACAAGCTCCAAAATATCATTTCTAATAAATTGGTTTAACTCCTCTTGCATGGCTAAGATCCAAAACTCATCAAAAAGGGCTTGGTTGATGTTGGTGGGTTCAGTCGTTGAGATAAAGGCATAGTGGTTCACTTTCTTCTTAAGTCCATGCCTTGTCCTAACACCTTTAGAAGGGTCTCCTAAGATCAGTTCTTTAGGATGACTCGAAGAATATCTCCAATCTCTAGGCAAGGTGTGTGTAGGTTCAACCCTTTCCTCCAGATATCTCCTTGGGTAATCTCACCTACTCCTTCAGTATTTTGGGGCTCTACCATCTTCTCCAAATTTTCAACTCTAGTGGTATTATCTCCAACTTCATCTTTCTCCTCAACTCTAGACTACTTAGGATCAGATTTATCAGATACTACATGAGTTATCTCTACCACCACCAATGTCATTTTATTAAACACCCTAAAGGATTTCCTCACACTTGAATATCCTAAGAACACTCCTTCATCAGATTTTAGATCAAATTTCCCTAATTGTTGCTTCCCATTATTATGAAAGAAAATCTTACAACCAAAGGCATAGAGGTGAGAAATATTACATGTCCTACCCTTAAGGATCTCATAGGGTGTCTTATCAAGTTTGGCTCTAACATTTACCCTATTCAACACATAATAAGCTATGTTTACCGCTTCAGCCCAAAAGTATTTTGGAAGTGAATACTCAGCAAGTATGGCTCTAGCGGCTTCAACAAAGGTCTGATTCTTCCTTTCAGCTATCCCGTTCTGCTGAGGGGTCCTAAGAGCTAAGAAGTTGTGATAAATCCCCTTATCCTCACAGAAGTCTCCAAATCTTTTATTTTTAAACTCTCCCCCATGGTCATTATGGATGGTCAAAATCTCACAATCTAGCTTTTTCAAAATCCAAGTAAAGAAGGATCTAAACTCATCAAAAGACTCATTCTTATGTGACAAAAATCTAATCCAAGTAAACCTTGAGTAGTCAACGACAATCACAAAACCATAGAATTTTCCTCCAAAGTTGGCAGTGCTAATGGGTCTAACTAAATCCATATGAAGGATTTTTAAAGATCTAGAGGTGCTAATGTCCTTAATGGAGTGAGAAGACGAATGGACTTGCTTCCCTAATTGGCAGGCATAATAAAGGTGGTCTTTAGAGAACTTAAGCTTGGGACACCTTTAACTAGGTCTTTCTGGGTCACTCTCCTAAGGGTTTTCATACTGGTATGACATAACCTCCTGTGCCACAACCATGAATCATCAGTAGTAGTTTTTAAGTAAAGTGAAGCAACACTTTTAATATTATTTAAGTCAAGCATGTAAACATTATTAATTCGCAATCCCTATAAAATAGTGTTGTTATTTAAGCATATAATGCAAGTATTTGCCAAGAATTTTATGATGAAGCCCTTATCGCAAAGCTGACTGATGCTGAGCAAGTTGTGTTTCAGTCCATCTACAAGCAAAATATTTTCAATCAAAAGGTTCTTGGAGTTTCCAATTATACCTGTGCCCACTACCTACCTGGTGGTGTTATCTCCAAGAGTAACCTTACCTCCTATCCTAGTTTCTAGAAAAATGAATTGATTGGCATCTCTAGTTATATGTCGTGAGCATCCGCTATCCAAGTACCACATGCT
The DNA here is from genome assembly GCF_001605985.2 of Dendrobium catenatum. Lineage (NCBI taxonomy): Eukaryota > Viridiplantae > Streptophyta > Magnoliopsida > Asparagales > Orchidaceae > Dendrobium > Dendrobium catenatum. The sequence goes on from NW_021319165.1 coordinate 221,009, forward strand.
CTCATGAGGACTTTTGTGAGAGCAAGCCTGCAAAATCATCAAACGTCAAATTTAGGAACCCAAATGTGTTTGGTTTCCATCTTATGGAAAATAGAATGCAATGTATGGGTGTTATGCTATGAATCATGCGATTTGAGTCTCCACACCCAATGTGTACTACAGTGAATGGTGCAAGTGTGTGAAATGTGTCCTAACATGCCACATGAAAAATATCTAACACTAGGAAAAGGATGTACTAATATACTCAGGTGGTAATGCTTCTTTTTAAAATTATGTGATACATGCAATGATGATTTATTATTTTTGAAAGCTTTGAGATTTGCTAATTTCTTAAACTTCTTTTCTAACTCAGCATGGGATGACTTTAAAGAATCATGTGCATTAAATAATTCAGTATGGTTTTTGTTTAATACATCAAACTCATCAAGTAATGACATGTGATTGCTATTAATTATAGAATGATCTTTAAGAACAATTTCATACTATTTTGTAAATTTAAAAACTCTAATTTCAAGCTAGTATGTAATTTCTTAAGTTTCCTATATGATGTATGAATTTATTCAGAAACTTCAAGTAGTTGCTCATAGGTTAGTTTATATACCTCTTCTTGGTCACTTTGGCCAAAATTTTCGTCTACCATCAAGCACAAGTTTGTAGTCTCCTCTTCAGCTTCAGTCTTAGAGGAGTTATATATATAATCTACCCAGAATGCCTTTTAGAACTTCTTATCCTTTTTTAACTTAATTTTCTCCTCACCCTTCTCCTTGCTAGGATGAGTTTTAAATATAGGGCAATCAACTTTAACATGTCCTGGTTTCTTGCATTCAAAATAAATAGTATCATTAAAACTCTTAAAATTTTTACTACCCTTACCTTTATTCCACTTATGATGGTTCTTATGCTTCTTCCTTAGAAAGCTTTTGAATTACCTCGTGATTAAGGCAACATCATCGCTTTTAAACCTGAAAGATTCAGTGTTTGTATTGTTGGCCTTCAGTGCCATAGTTTCTCCTTCTTTTTTCTCATCTGCATTAAAATTTCTTTAATTTACCCCTTGATCATAAGCAATGAGTGATTCAAGTAAGTTATATATCAAATAAGCATTCAAATCTTTAGATTCAATAATTGTAGTAATCTTAGTATCAAAAGAGGAAGGCAAGCATCTTAAAATTTTATTCACTTTTTCATACTTAGTGAGTTCTTGTCCTAAGGCATGCAAAGAGGTAACAATTTGAGTAAACCTTATATACATTTTAGAAATTGATTTAGAAGGCTTCATACAAAAATGTTCATAATCATGCAACAAAATATTCAAATAAAATTGCTTAACTTCATTTGTTCCTTCATAAGTAATACACAATATATCTCAAATCTCTTTACTAGTAACATAAGTTGAAACACGTATGTAGTCTTCATATTTTAAAGCACAGAAAAAATAGTTCAAATATTTTATATTAAGTTATGCTAAATCCCTATCATCAAAAGTCCATTCAGTAAAATGAAGTTTAATTTTAATACCATTAATTTCATGTGAAAAAGGTGAATATCCTTCTTTAACAAGCATCCACATGCGATACTCAATTAATTATAAAAATATAGACATGCGAGTTTTTAAAAAATCAAAAGGAATATTGTCAAATAAAGATGGTTGGGTAATAGAATACCCTTCCATAATATTACAATTACTGGAGTTAGCCATGGATTAAAATTCAAAAGTTTTCAAAAAAGTCATTTTTATAAAACCTATCTCTGATATCACTTGAAAGTTTGTTAGGGATGTTAAGTCCTTATGAACTAGTCCAAGCTAACCAAGAGGGGGGGGAGGGGTTGAATTGGTATTTTAAAAAATCTTTCATGATTAAAAAAATAAAATCTTAACCAAACCAAAATTCACCACAAAGAAATCGTGAGGAAATTAAATGCGAAAAAGTAGTAAAAAAGAACACAAAAATTTATAGTGGTTCGGTCAATTCGACCCTCCGAGTATTGCACTAAACTCAATGACTCTCCTTTTACTCCCATAGCAAGGCGGAGAAGCCTGTACAAAACCTCCTTTCCACCGACACCGGTGAGGTAGAGAATCTAACTCCTTTTGTTTCCTCCTGAAGCAGGAAGAGAACCTTGATTAATTATTGAAGTGGACCTCTCTTGAACCTCCAAGAACAAGGTACGATGATCAGAGAAGACGACTTGGATCCTTGCTTGGATCAACCTTTATAAAACCCCCTCACAATATCCTCTCTCTCCCTCTCCTCTAGACTCTCTCATGTTAAGACAGCAGCAAAAGATGAGCTCTTAGATAGAACAAGAGCTCTTAAATAGAAGAGTTTCGGAATAGCTCTTATTTTATACAAATTGACTTTATCGTCCTGGACGATCAGCATAAATTTTGCTCAATCGGCTTGGATGGTTTCGGATAATCAGATGATTTTTGTTCATATCGTCAAGACTGATAGGATATCATCCAGTATGATTAGTACAAATCCTTGAATATCATTCAGACAACCATACTGAATGGATGTCTACACGATAAAAAATAGCTTGATCGTCCAGGTCGATCTCAGGATCATTTCGGATAATTAGTTTAAATCCGTGAAAATCATCTAGACAATCACCCTGAAGGCAGTTGGTCGATGAAGACCGTCCAGGAATAACTAAGGTTTTTTGAAAAGATCATCTCGGCCGATGCTGCGATCGTCCAGGATGATTGGATCGAGTAATCAAAACCTTAATTACTTTCCTTAATAAGCAGATTAATTTAGGCATAATTATGTTACATCATCCACGATGATGTCCAAAAATAAATAATACCTAAACAGATCTGGCGATTGATTCTTTCTATTTGATCTTATTGTATCAGCCTGGCAGATGATACTTTCTTATTTGAGCCTATCATCCCAGCCTATATAAATATCATCCAGGATGATAAGCTTAATAACGACTACCTTAACCAGGATGCCATAATTAGGGTTTCTATTTTTAATAGATCATCCAAGATGATATTTGGATCATCTCGGACGATGTGATAAATATAGAGAACTCTAACAAACAGATAAAAATTTTCCCCCATGTGTGTGTGCAAGATTACTTAGCATCAGGAACCATATCGTTTACAATAGACTCAAAACAGAAAATAATTATAAACTGACTCTGACCTAATCTTCCCAATCTTAAGCTAGCTTGAGTTGCACTCGATCTTGTGGACATGAAATGTTAGTGGGAAAGACAGTCGTAGAAAAAACATGAATGTGTCCTATCATCAAAATTCTAATCCATAAAATCAGATTTGCAACACATTATTCTTAAAACTGAAGATCATATTCATATTACACCACTTACCACTTACTACATCATGGCTAACCTGGACTTCAATATATCTAATCTTATCATTCGTTATGTTGACCATTTAACCTACATTAGAGACACTGGCTATAAATGAAAGCCAAACCTAACCCTAGGACATCGCATTACCTTTGTCCTTGAATCAAAATACAATATTCAATTTTCAGCTCCACCTGATAATCACCCTTTCTTATATTCCAATAGCTCTCTCCACACCCTTCACAGTATGCATCTTCACAATATGCATGAGGAGCCTAGGGAAGAGGATGAAGAACCTATTCTTGCACCTGTCCCTATCAGCCAGCAATCTTAGATTGATCAACTGATTTGATCAGTGGGAGGCTTAGTTTGTCTCCTATATAATAGAATATAGCAGCAGCATAATTAAGACTTAGCTCATTTTGATGCATATATAGTATAGTAGCAGCAGCAAAAAATGGCCTGGTTTAGTGATCAATTTGCCTCTCTTCACCCATACTTTTAGCCACCACCACCACTTCCTGATAAGGATCTCAATGGGTTCTAGTTTATTTTAATTTCTATTATTATTTTTTCTTTATGATGTATTTATTATTGCTCTATTTTGTGTTTTCTTTCCCCTCCTTTTTATGATATCAAAAGGGGGAGTCATGTGTCATTTGCATCCTATGTTTTAGAGAAATTTACTTTGTTATGATTTTATTCTATTTTTTTCTTATGTCTCATAATTCCTTAAAAATAAAAAATAAAATTTCCTAGCTCTCAAAATTTTAAATAACAATATTTTCCATTATAAAAAAGGTGGAGATTATTGAAAATTTGTGTCAAAGTACTATGATTCTGATGATAACAAATATTATTATTTTTTTACTACAATTATTTTTGCATATATGTTTTGTTTTCCATGCTTACTAACCTTTTAGATCCAGAAGTTCACTTGCAATGCAAATCAGCTCAAGATCAAGTAGACTAGAGTCGAGTCTGTCTGTAATTTCAATTTCATTATACTTTTTTACCTTTTTGAGTTAAGTCATGTATTTAGTGGACCCCAAGCTAAGTAACCTTGCACACACACTCAAGGGGGTGAGTTAGTGAGTTAGTAGAAAAATGAATTTTGTATTAATTATACAATACAATGTAAATCGTGCTAGACGATCAATTATATAGAAAACCCTAATTAGGGCACCCGTTATTAAGTAAGATTGATTAACTAATAATACATAATGATTTAGATCATATATGATGATTAGTTATAGATATAAAAAATAGTTACTAATCACAATTTAGGTAATATTTCAAACTTTAAATTTTGTTCTAATCGTATAGGATGATATACATCGTAATGAATAATTTATGACAATCATGCCAAAATTTATCCTGTGATTAGGGGACTAAGTACGGTTAGATTGCTCGATCTGATTGTACAGGATGATCTATGACGATCGTACTAGACAATTTTTGATATTTCATGAAAAGATCCCCCATCGTCCAAGATGAAAACTATAATTTTCTTCAAATCATACAAGCGATCATCTTGGACATCCGAGGGATGTGTAGGACAATATGTAAACCACCTCTCATTATCCCATCTTGTACTAGACGATCAATACAGTATCTTGAACTAATCATCCTAGATGATCACAAATTCGTACTGAATGATATGTACAAATACTTGAATAGAACGTATAAGATAATAATATTTGTACTAGCTAAAAGTGTTACTTTGTACTAATAGTATATGACGATATAAGGATTATATTGGATGATCTTTGACGGAAAATTAAAATTTTGGGCTTCTTTTGGAGGATTTCTATTTAATCTCTCATATGTTATATTTTGAGAGGTCTTTTGATATTGTGTTGACTTGAGAGAGAGCTTAGAGAATGAAGAGAAGAGAGCTTTGGGATAGAGAGAGAGAGAGATCCTTGTAAGGGGGAGTTATGAGGGATTCACAAAGTTTACTCCAAGAAAGGTTTCCACCATCTTCTTCAGGCTTCTTACTTAGTTCCTTGGTTGCTCTAGGGAGACATTCATCGACATTAGGTCTAAGGTTTTTTACCTACTCCAACAGGGAGTAAAAAGATTCTAAGGTTCTCGGCCTACTCCGTGAGGGAGTAAAAGGATTTTCAGGTTCTCTATTTGCTCTAGGAGGGAGTAAAAGGATTTAAGATACTCTGCCTCACTAGATTAGTGGAAAGATTTTGTAAGGGCATTCCTCCTTGTTGTGGGGGAAAAAGGTGATACACTACTTTTAGTATAATACCTAGAAAAGGAGGTTTCCAAGGAGTGGACGAAGGCAAGTTGATCGAACCACTATCATTTTGATGTGTTCGTTCTATTTATTTTACCGTATTTAATTTATGTATTTGTCTGTGATTTGTTCTGTGTTTGAAATATCTCATTTTAGTTATTGAGAAATTAGTTTTGTTTCTAGATTATGGGATAAGATTTCTTATTTTAAAATATTCAAAAGGATTTCAAAAAGATTTTCTTTTTATCTAAATAAAATTTTTAAAATAACCAATTCACTCCCTCTTGATTAGCCTTGGGCTAGTTTATAAAGGTTTAACAACTCCCATGAACTTTTACATGTCCCATTGAAGGATAAAGACTTCTCTACCTTCGCAGGAGCAAAATGAGTGGTTAGTGAAATTCTTAGGGTGAGGACTCTAGGGAATGGATGTAGGCCAGGTTGACCGAACCACTATAAAAATTCTAGTTTTCCTTTTTTTTTTGCATTACTTTATATTTTGCATACTTTGATTTTATGGTTAGAACTACTTTGTGTTAGAATTAAAAAAAAAATTATAATAAATTCTAATTTTTTAAGAAAAATATTTTGTTAAATTATCTTGCACTCAAAGTTTTTTTTAATATACCATTTTAAAAACCAAAATTTAAAAATTATTAAATTAGTTTACTTATGTTGTTACTGTGCTACATTTATTGTTATAATTTTCAAAAGAATTTATTTAAAGTCATCTAATTCACCCCCTCTTTTAGTTCTGCCAAGTCACTTCCATAATTTATACATATAATTTTTAGCATGTGAGAGTTCTATTTAGAGATGCTTGAAAATGCATATGGCTAGAAATCTTGTCATGGAAGGCAGTTTCAAGTGGCAGGGATGGTTAAGTGAAGTCCAATAGGGATGAGAGACATGTCCTGAAATGATCCCTAGGTTTAAAGACATCTGGGAAGGTCATTCCACCATTTGAGTGCACATTATTGGGTCAACTATGGCTATTTCTTCCCACCCTAACCTAGCTAGCTATTTAGTTGAGTTGGTAGGGGTGCTATGAGATTTTAAGGGTTTTAAGAAAGCATATATTGGGTTGATTTGGCTTTGTTGAGTTGAATTAGGTTTTTAACAATTTAGGTGCATTTGGGTCAACTCAGTGAGTTCACTTTGGTTAGCCTAAGTGGCTAGGCTGGCTAAGGGAGCTAGGTTAGAGTCCTATAACTATAATTCCTTGTTTTGGTTCCATGGGTTTGATGTTTAGATGAATCAAAACTTATGAGAGCTAGAATGGGTTTATGAATGGTATTTTGATAATTTGACTTAATAATAGTCAACTAGGATTAACCATGAATTAAGTAGGTGTTAAGATGATCTTATGATAGTATTGAATGATTTGAACATAATTATAAGATCAAATGAAGGGTATTAAGAAACCTAAGATATGCATCATAAGGGTGCATTTTGGAAAATTTTGAGTCCAATTATGGTCAACAGGGGTTAACCATGAATTGAGACGAGTCAAATTTCTCCCATAGAAAGTCCTAGATCAATATGACTCAAGCCCAAGGTCACAAGACTAGCTTTGAGCTAGACTTACTCAAGGATTAGGGTATAAGGGTATTTAAGGAATTTTTGTTGATGGATTGACCATGGTCAAGGGAGTGTATCAATGGTCAACATTGACTCTAAATGACCCAAAATGGGTTTGGATCAAAGAGAGACACTTACAAGGTCTTCTGATTAGGTTTAGGTTATTGGGTCAAGTCCAATAGTCAATGTGAAAATTATGAAATTTTCTAGTTAAATAGCTAGTTTTTGTAAATATACTGTTATGAGTAAAAAATCACTCCAAATGACTCCAAAAGAGTTTTGGAGGTATTTAGAATCAATAATAACCCAATATCCAGGGTTTGACCTCATGGGTACAAGGGTAGGTCCTATAGGGGCATTTTTGTAAATTTACCTTTTCTTGTCAAAGGGGTTAACCAAGAATAGGGAATGACTCATAATGTTTAAAAAAGGTTGTTAGGACCCTTTATTTATTTATTTTTTCTTTTATAATGTAAATTATATAGCATTTTAGGAGCCTTTAAAATCTACCCCAAACTTTGATTTAGGGTTTTGATCTAAGGAGCTTACATAGGGCACCTTAGGGTATTTTGGTAGTTTTACCATTTTTGGTCAAATAGGGGTTGAATAAGATTGGAAATGAGTTCAAATGATTTTAATATAAGTTAGAATTCATTTAAAACTAATTCCAAGAGCAAATCACAATGCTTGAGTATTTGGGAATAGGTTTAGGATTTTCTATGTATTTTTATTCCTTATTATATTATGTTAAATGTTAAGTATGCTTGATAAAAATATTATCTAGGTTTAGATTTTTTTTAAAAAATTTTTTAAATTTTTTTGTTTTTTAGATTTATGTTTTTCTTTTTTTTTTAAGAAAAGAAAATTTTATTCCACGAAAAAAAAGGAGTACAACAAGGGCCAAACAAGCATAAAGACTGGATACAAGAAGAGATTACAATAGGGGAGACCAAGAAGATAAGTAGCCACCAAAGCCCACTGGGCTCAGTATTGGCAAATACTTCCAACCACTCCGAAGCCAAGCACGGATCATCCAAAGGAGTGAGTGAGCAATAATCCACCAAAAAGCCAACCAACCGCCAGCACCGCTAAGAAGAAACACCAGCAAAGGTTGCCAATGAGCCACAAATCCAGAGTGGTGAGCTCGAGTCACATCATAGCCCAAATAAAAATAGCTATAATAGCAAAGCCAACAAAATACCACCTCCAGAAAAACCAAAAATTCGCCAACAAAGGAGAAGAAACAAAACAGAAAATTGGCACCCATCAAACAAACCAAGAATGAGCTATTTTTTGGATTTTCGCTTTCTACGTATACCCACCCAAAAATTATCATCTTGCAAAATACCTTTATGAGCTAAAACTTCCATTTCTTCAACCTCAGAAGAAGAAGGAGAAGAGCTTTCAAGCCAATCAGTTTGCATCTTAACCCTTTCCCCCAGTTTGACGCCCACATGTGCAATCAAAACATTAGCATAAATTAAATTAACTGAGATCTCAACAAAGTTGTCCATACAACTGAACAGTAGGCGTCACCGGAGAAACAACAGTAGGGTCCACTTTGTAAGAAACCAAAGAATTAATCCTGAGCTGACCCACAAGAGAAACAGTCAAAGCCAAATCCACAGAATTTTGAGGAGAAACAACATGAACCGAACCACTGGACAGCTCATGCCCAACTTCCCTATTAATCTCACATAAAGCATTATTCTCCTCCTTCAAACATTCTACAGCTATAGAAGTAGAAACTCTCATAGGTGAAAGATCACATTGTAAAACACAATCACTCAATGCATTAGGACCACCCAAACTTTCTGAGTTCGAAACACCTTCAAAAAACTCAGGAACAACACAATTTAGAGGGTCAACCACAATAGGGGGCAAGGCCACAGGCCTAGCAGGCATAACCACCACACTAATGGGAGGAAGACTATCATGAAAAGAATATGTGAGAATTAACACATCCGAAATAACAGGATTAATACTTGTAGAATCAAGCATAGGCAACTCAGCTAAATTTACCACATTACCAACAGCAGTCGCAGAAATGTCGTGATAGCCAACCCCCAAGGAATCAGGAGACACAACAGGACTAGCACTCGAATTGACTAAACATTGGTTCGTCTCTAGTTCCACAACAATAACCTAAACGTGATAGGCTAACCTAAATTCAAAACCTAAGTTAACCATAGGGTTTGAATTTAGGTTTAAAAAAAAGGGTTTGAATTTAGGTTAGCCTATCACCTTTCTAAGGTCACGAAGAAGTGTCTTAAAGGGTTTATAGGCTTTCTTGAGCAAGTTATGCTATCTCCTTAGGTGTTCCCTAAGCATAATCCTATAGGCAATTTCTACACTATGGTATGAAATATTGAAATTCTAAGTACTAGGAGTCATCTTAAGAGAGAGAAGATTGTCTTTATTTAAAAATGAGATCAACAATGCCACAATAACGCAAATTATTTTTAATAATTGTAGCATAATAATAATCACATTATATTTAAGAGTTAAAAAAAATTACTTGTTTGACCCTCCTTATGTTAACATACCATTCTTTTTATCACCATATAGATTATGTATGCTATCATGAGGGCAATCTACCTCAAACATAAGGATTTGTCAACTATGACTATTTTTCTTCAAAAATGTGATTATTAATTCAGAATATCTATAGTGAAATAATTTATATATCATAATAATATCTTATTTTGAAAATTTTAATAGCAAATATTTAAAATGAATAATAATACTGTTTCTATAATAGTAGCCTTGTTCTTATTTACTAACACAATCATCTTATAAATATATATTTAATATCGAATATATACATATAAGATTCCAACTTTCAATTGAGATTACCCAAAAAAAAAAACCTAATTAGTGAGATCGAACGGCCATCATGGCGTTGAACCACGCTCTCATTTTCAACAAATGAATGGCCTTGATTTCATTGATCATGTGGAAAATCACTGAACTTTTTCCTAATAATGGAACTCAATTGCATGAAGCAGCAGGCAATCATTTCCTTCCCATCTTTTCCATTGCTCATCATCTCAAAAAACCTAGAAACCAAAAGAATACATCAATCTTCCATGATTTCGTTTAGAAATATTAGATGATAACTATATAGTTCATTTTTGGGGAAGTAAGAAAAATAATTAAAAAAAAGTGCTCTAACTATATTTTTAAATATTTTACTTCATTCTTACAATTTTGTAAACTTCTATAGAAAAAATAATTTTTAAAATTGTTGTAAAAAATATCTTCATAATATAAAATTTTTTTTGGAAGCAGCGAAAAAATAATGGCCAAATTAAAAATATTATTTCATGCTGAAAAAATACAATAATAAAAATGTTGTTGCACATAAAATATAAGCTTTATTAAAGTATTTATCTTAATTTTATTATTTGATGTAAAATGAAATTATGTGAAAAGATATGCTGCTTAAGTTAGAGTAGGATTTTTAATTTGAATCACATAATTTATAATTTATAGTAAATCATTCTTAAAAAAAAGATATTATTATTTTGTTGAAATAAATATATTTGTTGGTTTCTGCTTTGAAGTTAGTGTCAAAAGAAATTTCTATTTTTTTTTCTCCGGAAAATAAATAATAAGTCGTCATAAATGACATTTTTAAAAATTACATTAAATAAAGGCAAAAAGAGAATTAATTAATCAACATGGTTATACTTCCCAATGCGGGTTCCCAGGTGGCCGGGTTAACGGACGACCGGTTCGAAAACCGAACCGCTGGGTTTACTCCCCGATGGACTTCGGGCAAGTAAAGGAGGGTAGTTATGCAAAATTATCAGATGACAGGGTGTTTTTTTATCTCATCCACTCACTGCAGTGCAGCTCTAGCTCTCCTTGGTCACCGTTTTTCCAATGGTATATTTTCTTCTTTATTAGATCGATCGGCAGTGATAAAAAGGCACTAAAATACCAATAAAAAAAAAAGGAAGAAGGAGAAGAAGAAGAAGCGAGTTCTCTTTTCGTCCTCTTCCCTCTCCGCTTACATTCTCGCCCTTGATCCGCTGAGAAAGTGGGAGCTCTACTTCATCGCCATTCGGATCCAAAGACAGCCATCGGCTACTAATGCTCATACGAGGTGTTGAACTGCATTTCCGGTACCGTAGAGGCTGGATGACGGGGGGATTCGGTGTTTTATTTCCGATTGAGGGCTGAGTTTTTGCCGAGTTTTTGGGTGGGGCTGGTGATTCGGCGACGTTTTGCTGGAGATTGAGGTAGACGGGAGCTCGACCAGTTGGAATGGGGGGAGATTCGATGTATTTAAGTAGTGGGATCGGATCTTAATGCTTGGTAAGGGAGGAAAGAATGTCGGCAGCGGCTACGGATAATGCAAGGAGTGGCCATGTTGAAAGGGACATCGAGCAGGTACTACTCCGACGATTGTTTTTTCCTGCTTTGCTACTCTTCTTTGAGCTGAGATTGAATGTTTTGCTATTCTAGTAGTTTGAGATGTGGTGCTGCTTGTGGATGGACTGGGCAGTACTGAAAGAGCAGCACGTTTTGATTGTCTTAAGTTACACTTGTTTGGGAAGGTTGTAATACTAGTGAATTTTAGTACAAAATCGGAGGAACGGAATAAATGGAAGGTGTTTACGTTTATATCAATTTCGGTCGTCAATCAGTAATTTTATCTCTGTTGACTGTAGTTTGCTGCGTCATTTGAAACCTCATAGGACCTAGGTAATCACATGCTCAGGCAATATCTATGGAACCTAGGTTTTGATGCTGTTAAATCTTCCACTCTTTTTTTTTTTTTTGCTCTTTAAATCTTTGTGAGAGAAATAACATTCTGTGAATTGTCCAGCCATATGTCAATGAAATATTATTTATCATTATCTGTGGATTGTTTCTATTCTGAATGATGGCAACTGCTTAGGATTGTAATTAGTCCTTTAATGTTGTTCTTCCCTTTGAGGATAGGCTTCTAGTATGTGCGCATGGACTGTATTTTGTCTGGTGATAGAATACATTTCAGAGAATATCCCACTTTTCAACCTTATTTCTGTAGCGGATTTTACTAATGAATAAGTTTTCTGGGATCTCTTTTATGATGGAAGTTATTTCTATCTCTTGTAGAGACTCTTTGATGTATGTATTGGCTGTCCTGTTCTAATAATTACTCTTTAAAGCTAAGTTAGAGCCCCCTAAATTTATGAGAAGCAACATTTAGAAGATCTATGCTGCATTTTTAGTATAGCGTTGATTTATGTTGCTTTCCAGCAATGCTGCACTTTTGGGTTGATTAATACACACGATGTAAATCCCTAACTTGCTTTTGCGCCACCTCAATGGATTCGCGATCATGCAGAATGCACTTTTAGCAAGCTATTGCATCTTTGAGAGCAGTGTCGGCTTATTTTGTACATTATAACGTAACACAACAGTGGACAACAACTAAACAAATCCTGAGTTAATTTGTCATTTTCTGTGCATTCTAGGACCTTGTGTTGCATTGCCTATTATGAAAATATATTCCCAAAAAGGTTGTATTTCTTGATTTTTTTAATTATGATTTTAAAATTGATTTGGAAGATGAAGTTTATGAATATATTTTTCCATCACCCCAATTTATCAAATCCGTCACAAACAAAGTCATTTTTGAATTAATATTACATTGTTAATTATGACTTGATGACTTGTTAGCTCTTTGCTCTGACCAGAACTGTTGTGCTGGTTTGCTTGCATGCAAATATAATGAAATTATTGGCACTTATGGGTTTTTTTTTAATGCATTCCTTTAATTTGAAGGTTCCTGAATTATTAAGTTTTGATTTAACCATTATTACATGGTAAAATTATCTTACTTTGAAATTTATAAATGGATAATTCAAGTAAAGTTAAAAGGTGACTCTAGTGGGTGGTTAAGTTGTTATTGTGATTTGGAGGTCACATGTTCAAGCGAAGAAAATAGTTTCTTTGTAAATGCAAAAATAAGGCTGCTTGCATCAACCTTCCCTGACCCTACATTGATGGAAGCTTCATGCACCAACTATGCCCATATTTCATGAAGGATTAGTTTTTTTTTTTAATTATTATTCAGTCAACTGGCTTAATAAGTTTTCATATTGTTATTCTTCATTCTATCTAAAGATTTCTCAGCTTGGGCCAAACTAATCATGTCACGAGTCTTGTAATTTTATGGTGTATCAGTTCACACTTTGATAGTTTAGAATTTGTTGTATTCACCATGACAGATACCGCTACATTTGCATAAATATCAAAAAAGAATGTGTCTGAAAACCTTACAGCTGAAAGTATCTTGGAAGAAAACTGTTTGCTTTGGGAGGCAAGCTACCGTGGAAGGTGAATAGAACACAACTTTTCCAGTGAATGAACAATAATTGGCATACATTTAGGATTTGGTCTACAACACAGAATTGAGTTAGAAAGGTTGGAATTAAGTTTAGTGAGACTTGCTAATCAGTTGGAATGGTTGGAATTAGAATTAGTGCCACATTATTCAGTTGAAATTATTTGAGTAAAAAAGTGTTACATGGCAATATGGCATTTAGTTGTAATGGTTGGAATCAAATTCTGCTCAAAGTCAGATGTAGGATAGGATGTATCAACTGATTTTCCCTTCTCTGCTATTATCACTGTTTCAGATATGCACTGCTTTATGTTTAACCTTTGCCCCAAAAAATCTTTTCATTTCAATGTGCATGTTTGTTTCATTTCCCATTACGCTTTTTTACATGTATTTTTCTTTATAATTGATTTTGCAACTAGACCAGTTATGTTTTAGGAATCTAGGTATTAGGCAACAAAGAAGTTATTGACGACCAAGTTGAATTAGTTGAATAGGCCATAATGGAGATTGAGATGGTGGATAAGTGCTAAAATTAGGAAGGATGGAGTTTGAAAGAATGGAAGAGCACGTTTAGAAGTTAAGATGGTGGAAAATATATAGGAAAAATACAGTAGAGAATAAGAATTGAATGTTAAGGAAATGGATAAATTAAAGCTAGCCGGGCTAGCTTTTGTGGAAAAAAAAAACTTGCATAAACTAGGGTTAATACATAGCACTTGCAAGTATAAATGGAGAAGAAAATATATAAAGCCAACCTAAAATAATTGGGAAAAACTTTATTGATGATGATGAGGATGGCGATATTGCTTTTGAATTAAGGTTTTTTATGGGTCAGCCTACATTTTAGATTTCATATATCTCAATTTGATGCGCAGAATATTGAACAACCTTTTCATGTACGTTAATTTATCTTTACCACTAATTTTAGCGTGCATTAAAACTTAAAATTCATGTCCCTGAATAAATCATTTTACCTTTTGTTATTTTCCTTGCAGGCTATTACTGCTCTTAAAAAAGGGGCATATTTACTCAAGTATGGGCGCAGAGGCAAGCCCAAGTTTTGCCCATTTAGACTGTCTAATGTACAGTAACTACTTTCTTTAAACATATGCATCTCTATCATTTTTTTTCTTCAATAAATATGTCAGGTTTGATCGTTCTATTGTTTCTGTCTTGCATGTCATCCTCTGATGCAAGTTTTCATCTGTCCTTAGCACTTGAATCTATAATTAAATGTGCTTTAATTTTTTTTCTAAATGTTTTGAATATGGAATTCTATAAGAAATTCAACTTGAATCTAGTGGAGCACATTTTTAATCTTTTATACATTCATATCATGGCATATATATTTTTAATTATTTGCCTTATGAAATGATCCGTTTTAATGAGTATAATACAAAGTGTAAAAGATTGTGACACATCAACTTCATGGAGCTTAGTTACAATGAAGACTGATAAATATATTTATGTCACTTTCTAAGGTTTCAGGGGATTTTATGTTTGAGATACTTTGATTGCTATTTGCTAGAAACAAGTTAAAAACAATTAATATTGGTATTTTCACAGCGTTTAGCACAGTGTGATGCTCAAGCCTTTTTTTGCTTCATTGTGCAAAGTACAAAACAAATTGACACTTTCGAAACTAGATTCTTCATGACATGACATTAGTCATTTAATTAACTAAACTTAAATCATATCAGGTAATAATTTTTAACAAATATAATGATACATTCAATAATTTTAATTTATTTCTATTTTAAAGAAAAATAAAATCAAAGATATAAATAAGACAGCAATAACATCAAAGCTTTATCACATTATGTGGTATTGGCTACATGAATCATTTTTCTCTATTGTGTCCTATTAAAATTCAAATTTTCATGTAAATCTAATAAAAAATGCCATTTCTAATATTTTTTAACCAAATCTTTTTAGCTATATCTCTACCTCTCTTAACATAGGTCAAATCTAAAACATTTACGCTCCTAACTGGGTTATCAAAAGGCCGAGATTTTATGTGAACAAACCATCTAAGGTGACTTTCTAATCTTATCTGCCACTGGAGCTACTCCAACCTTTTTCGTATATGCTTGTTTCGCATTCCGTCTCTAAGAGTAAGGCCACTCATCCACCCGAGCGTCCTCATCACTGCAACAGTCAATTTAATTGCATGTTTTCTTTTAATGGCCAACATTTTGCTCCATAAAGGATTGTAGGTCTCACCACCATCTTATACAATTTTCCCTTAAGTTTGAGGGGTACTTTTCACAATAGGCCCAATGCATTCCTCCACTTCAACCATCCAACTTTGAATTTTACTGATAAAATCTTCATCTATTTCACTATCACTTTGGACAATAGATATAACTAATGAAGAGATAAACAAATACTAACAAAATTATGAATTCTTATGAGAATGAGTGAATAACTAGAGATTAAGAGGCAGACTCAACGTGAAATGAGAGAGAGTGAAGATAATGCTTCAAGAAGCATTCTCAAGAAGAAGCTTTTGAGTTAGAAGCTCTTACTCCAACAACAAGAATCAAGCAGTTTATAAGAAAAATAGTGAAAGAGAGAGTGTAAGCAGAAGAAACTTGTTTCAGTGGTTAGCTTCTTCAAAATATTTTTCATCCACATGCATGATCATAATCCCCTTTTTTTCCTTTCAGTGAGCATTTAATAAAGAGAGTGTGATTAGTTTGATATTGAGTCTCACACTTTTCAACATATTGGGAAAATTTGTCAAGCCAAGCTCCAAGAGATTGTTTAAGGCTACAAAGTTTTTAGATTTGACATACCTTATTAATGTTTCTTTGATTTTTCAATCTAAGTGGGATTTCCATGTGTGCTTCCTCCTCAAGTTTCCCAATAAGAAGATCATTCTTAATATCAAGTTGATATAGAGGCTGGTCCAAATATGGTGTAAGAGAGGGTCAAACTTGAATGCTGATGAGTTTTGCAACTATGAAGTGTTTTGTAATAGTCAGGTATCATATGGTTGGGTATATTATTTTGTAACAAGTTGGGCTTTAAATTTATCCATGTTCTTGTCTGCTTTATATTTTACTGTAAAACTCCATTTATATCCAATTGGTTATTTTCTTGGTGGAAGTTTAAAAACTTTTCATGTACCTTTCTTTTTTAAGGCATGAATTTTTTCCATTATGATTTTTTTCCACTTGGTAGTTTTTAGAGCTTCACAAATATTATTTCGAATTTATTTTTAATAAAGAGAAGTGACGAAAATATGAAATTCAGTGAAAGCTCTTTAGAAGTTACGAAATCATAGATTGGGTGTTTGGAGCATGACCTCATCCCTTTTCTTAAGGCAGTAGGATAGTAGTGATCTACATCATCATCTATGGATTTATTCAAACTAGTTTATTCTTCATTGGTTTTTGAATTAGGTTTGTGTTTTTGGGTGTGCTAGGGATATGTTGGTTGTTGCCTTCTTAGTTTTCCCTTTCCGTCCTAGTATAGATATGAAGCTCATTCTATATATGATGGTGTATTTATAAGTTCATGGGGGAGTTTGTGGATCCGGTAAGGGTTTCGTAGGTTGAATTGGGTTGCACTAAGAAATATTCATTATTGATGACTTTGATGAGAGTTGATGTTGGATGGTCAAATTAGTTTTAAACTTGAAATTCTTGTTTTTGAATTTCCTTCTCCTGAATTGAGTTTGGAATTATAATGTTGGTGTTTAAGCAAGGTTATGTCCATGATATGATAAATTTTTCTAGTAATCAGGAATTAACATTTGTACATTTTTAATTTGGTGAGTGTATAATAAAATTACTCTTGATAGGTTTAGGGCTTAATTTGATCTAGTGCTAATGAATGTGAATTAAGATTGAACACCCAAAATCTTTTGAAGGATGATAAAAAATGAATTTATTCTTGGGAAATGAATAAAGAAGGGTTTGAAATTTAAGTACTGTTGAGGGTGTTTTATTAATGAGATTTATAGTTTTAGGTCAACTTCTCTCCAATGATGCTTAGGAATATTTATGGAAACCATTAGTGATCTATCTAGCTCTAAGAGGTATTAATTTTTCCTTTCAACATCCCTATTGAGGAGTGTTGACATAAAACTTTGGGAGATAATTTGCTAATACCTATTCAAAGTATTCTTTGGCATTATTGTTTTTTAAGAAATAGATTTGGATTGAAATTGAGTGTGGATCATGGTGTTGAAATGATAAAAATGTATCCCATGTCGGTTTTTTCTTTCAATAAGAAAACCCAATGAGATGTGCATGATGTCACACCTTATTTCAACCCTCCCTATCTTGTTAGTTTACCTGAGGTGTAATAGAGATGAATAATCCAATTATATGTGTTTTCCACCAACACCTATCCTAAAATACACTCATTAGGATCGAGTGTGTAGAAAATTAGTTTGTCTACACTATCATAACACAAATACTGTACTTGAACTATGAGATTTAAGGGGGGAGAGATGCTCCAGGATTTCAGGGGGATAAAGCTTTGTTTATTTTTTGAATTACTCCGATCCTCAATTCCCAATTTGATTGAATGGTGGCGGAGGGTTGCCGGTCATCGCCTTCTGATGACGGGAACACCTCCATCCCATACTCTGCGAGGTATTCTAGTGATTTTCATGGTGGATCCAAAAGCATGAGTATTACCAACCGGGATATTAAGATCAAACAACGTCCTTTGATCATCTATGAATGAGGTTGTTTCGGTGATGGGTAAGGGGAAGGAAATAACTGAAGCCGTTCAGAAAAAGATTTTGATGGCTCCTTCACCAATTAAGAATCTATTGTCTGGAATGGAAAATGATTCGGAAGCTTCATCTTCCATTGGCTTCAAATTGAAGGTTAGCAGATTCTCTAATCTTGCTATTGCTGAAAACATTGCGGAAAAATAGGGATTTTCAAATTTGAATTTAGATATGACAAAGCAAGATAAAGATTTGATTACTGTTGAAGAAATGCCTATGAAGAAGGGAATGAAGGTGTTACTGGAAACTGACAATAGCTATTTTGGTTCGGTAAATGAGTGGTATAAGAGCCATCATATTAAAGTGAATTATGTGAATCCGGAGCCTGCAGAAGTTGTAGATGCAAATGTGGTTAAATTGAATATGGATAAGGTATGTGAGAATGTGAAGTTACTTCAAAACTCTCTTGTGGTGAAAGTGTTTGGGAAAGAAATTCCATTTTCTCTTTGTAGCATTGAGCTAAGGAGACAATGGGATAGATTTGGTTCTTTTCAGCTAACCTCATTGGATTTAGATTGGATTTTGTGTTCATCTCAATCTACTCAAATTATGGAAGAAGTTCTGAGCGGTGGTCCTTGGTATGTGGGTGGACATATTATAGGGATGGATAAATGGACACCGCAATTCTCCCCAACGTCGTTAAAAGGGTTATCCTCACTAATTTGGATAAGATTGCCTCATCTGCATCTGCATTGTTGGGATGAGGTTAATGTTACGAAGATCGTTTCAAAGATAGTAGTTCCATTGTTCTTGGATAGAAAAATGTTTAAGTGGGTAGACTGAATTTGCTAGAGCTTGTGTTTGAATTAATCTAGACTATAAATTACTAATAGAGTTTGGATTGAGGGTTTATATGAAAAATTCTTTCAAAATGTTGAATATGAGAAGATCTTGTGCCCGTGTTTCAAATGTGTAAGATTGGCCATAAAATCGATTAGTGTCAGGTTGTTCTTATAGAAGATCAAAATAAGGTCAACTTGGAATCAAAGAATAATGAGAATAAAGGTTTGAGCTCTGAAGGACCGGTTGGTTCTGATAAAATAGCTTTGGGTCCTTGGATACATGTTAATTTCAAGAGAAGTAAAAGAAGAAAGAAATTTCAAAATTAGAATTCTGCAATTAAGCCTTTGGCTGGGAGAATTGATGCTTCTCATAAGGAATCAGCTAACAAGTTTAATGTGCTAGCTTTTGGTTCTGAAGCTAGTAAGGAAGTAGAAAAAGGTAATATCCCGGTTCAAATTGAGCAGGTCAGTTTGCAAGCTACTGATACAAGAAGGAAAGATTTCGAATTTTGATGCTGTTCCTATTGAAGACGGAGAGATTGTTCAAAAATCTGTCAACATTGATGTTGATTCAAAATTAATTGATATGTCAATCCTTCAAACCGAGCTCTTTGAGAATGAAGTTGTTGTAGTTGTTAAAGAAGGAAGTTCTGGAAGATGTTGCAGATATTGATAA
Organism: Dendrobium catenatum; assembly: GCF_001605985.2. Classification (NCBI taxonomy): domain Eukaryota; kingdom Viridiplantae; phylum Streptophyta; class Magnoliopsida; order Asparagales; family Orchidaceae; genus Dendrobium; species Dendrobium catenatum. The sequence goes on from NW_021319165.1 coordinate 240,713, forward strand.
AAATATTCAAGTTTTTGAAAAGGTAAAGTCTGATGCGGCTGATTCTTTGGCTTTTAAAGATAATGTCAATGCTAAGGAATGTTTGATGGAGGATGGTAAATTTTTCATTTGCCACCTAAATCAGTTCATCATAAGAAGAAGTCAAATAAAGATTTGAATTCTTTTGGGCCGATCAAAGGAAGTCTTAGAGGAAAGAAATTGGAAAGTCTTGATGAAAGTGAAGGTGGATCTTCACTATTCAAATCATAAATGAGCTTATGAAGGGTGTTGACGGTAGGTATCAAAATAGACGTGGTAAAGTCTCGGAGGAGGTTAGCTATCTGCGGGTAGATGTGGTAAGCTATTCCAACGATGGTGTAATCTGTCAATGGGAGTTCTTACTTTATAAAACTGTTGAGCTTTTTGGTTGGTGCATTGGAAATTAAGGCGTGGTTTATATGAAGAATATGAAGTTTGTGAAGATCCAGTATTCTCCAAAGACTTTAGGATCTTTTTTACATGTTTTTCTTTCTTGTATTAGTTATTATTTTCATTTTTGTTTTTGTTTAAAATTAAGCATGAGTGAGTATTTGAAAGATGGGGATAGAATAAAGAAATTTAAGAAACTTTCTACTCTTTATTTTTTACTTAATCTCGAATTCTGGGATACTAATCAACATTTTTGGTTGTTTAATTTTTGGTATCCCCTCCACCCCAATTGGTTTAAAATAAGGAGTAGAGAATCTTATTTTCTTTATAAAATTTCATATCCTTCAAATATTTTTCTTATGCTTGATTTTCGGTTTAATAAGGCTTCCTTGTTTTCAAAGGATTGCCATTAGATTGTAATAGCTTTGGTTTTCTTTTAATGCAATTTGCATCTTCTAAAAAAAAAAAAAAAAAAAAAAGCAATGAGATTATACCTTAGGATTAAATATTCAGAAGCATGCACAATATTCATTAATACAAAATATAGAGCTTTACTACATAAACTCATAAAATTTTACGTGTTCAAGATCTTTAATTTATAGCTTACTGATCAGCATTCTATCTACTTAAAAAAACATACACCTAAAAGGACTATGTATAAAGTGTCGTTGATCACCTGCCTAAAGTTTCGTTGGCTCCATTCCCTTTCCTGTAGCATATATAGTAACCTAAACACTCAATGGGATAAACAATTCTCGTATAGGATTCAAAATACGAGAATAAGAAACAATTAATATGCATGTTAGTATTTTGAGCTAATGCAAGAGTACTAAATAGAAATTATATTATGCCTTAGTTTTAAAAGTAGGAAGGCTTAAAAGAGAAGATTATAAATAATATAAAAATGCAAGTCTAAAGGAATGTATAAAGTGTATCTCATTTAATAATTGATTAATGCATAACAGTGTGCAATTACTATATGAAATTTTCAAAAATTCTCTCACTGAATTCCTATTTCATTCTGTTCATTATTTTAAAAAAGTCATATGATGACTATAGGCTTTCACACATTCAAGGTAGGTTGTCACCTAGCCTGCCGGTTAACTATTTAAGGTAGCTTGTCACCTAGCCTGCCGATTAACTATTTAATAATGAACTCTCTCATTAAGGTTGGATTCCAATGTGCCAACTTTTTATAAGTCAGAGTCAAGTACCTCCGTACAATCCCTATTAAGGCTTATGCTGTTAGGTCTTTCACATTTTCCTAATGTAGGTCATTATTTGTTGGCCTATCCCCCATAACATTGAATTTTCACAAATTTTCATTATCAAAAGTATTGTTTTTACCTGTAGTGACTTGGTGAGCATGAATGCATATGTAATAAAAATAAACTATCCTAATAGACATATAGAATACATTTTGATAAGAAACAATTCTAATGAATCTTGAATATCACACATTTGAGATAAATTCTTTATAAGCATGTAATCCTAAGCGTGCAATTTCAACTGTAAATGAAATTATTGTTCTATGCTCAACATGTAGAAATTCTATAAAAGTAGTATTTGCTTCCTCTAGTAGAAATTGAGCATCTTACTAAAACAATTGGGTTCTCTTTTGGATGCATGTCCTTATTTTTTCCCTCCGAAGTCTCAACCTTGTATAAACTAGCAAACAATGATGATTTTATTAAATTATAATGCTTTTTTGAATGTCATATTTTAATTAAACACAAATAATCTTAAACAACATATTACCTCAAAATGCTTCTCCCTCATTCAAGTTTCTTATCCCTACAACACGAGTCCTACACAATTGAAACTTCCTTACCTAATCTCTACTTCTTCATTTCCTTCTCTTTTTTTCCTTTTCTTTTTTCTGGTTCTAGCAGCTTCTTCTTCTTTTCCTTTTTTGTTTTCAGCCTCTACAGCCACCTCTTATGCCTTCAGATTCGGCTAACTGCTACAATACCGCCAGCAGCTCCTCACGGGCCACTCTTGCTTTGCCCCGCTGCAGGTATTTGCAAGGGAAATGGCTTAGGGTAACTTTAGATATTTTTTATGTTATAAGAAATTATATTAAATTGAATTAATTTTAAGTTCCATCAACTTAATCAATACCATTCTATCTTTATTTATTAGTTTTGAAATCTGGATTTCAGCATAGCTATTGTAGATTAATTAATCTGCAGTAATATTAAACCTAAACTTTAGAAAAATGTAATTCTATGCATATATTAATTTAAGTTGATTATTTCTATAATCTCCTATATATCAAAATGATTGAAATGAAACGTAGTATTTAATGAAACTGATTTTGATGAATTTCGAGATGTTTGAAAAAGGGGTGAAATTTTTAAGGAAATTTTAAGCTAATATTTTTTGCAAAAATTTGGGTATCATATATGATCAGTGATGAAGGAAATAAATCTTGCTCTAGAGGCATTTTTAACTATTAAGGTTACGAAGGTTTGTAGATTTTATCATGATAGAATGTATGAGTGTGTTTAACTAGATAATATATTTCATACTAAAAATTATTTGAAATTTTTTTGTGAATAAAGAAGAAATTAATTTTTAAGAAAATTATAGTTTGGGCGTCTAAGGTGATAATTTTAAAGTCAAACATTACTATTATTATTTAAAATGTATATAAAATTTGAAGGAGTTTTTGTGACTATATAACTTTTTGTTTGAAGCCTGCACCATAATTTAGAAGTAGAGTCCCGGACACACATTTGCACTACCAATCATTTTCCTTGAGTGAACCTAAAAGTTGCAATGATTTGGTGGAAATCAACAGTACATTTCTTTTGTAATCTCAAGTGTGTTTGATGTTTGATAATAAGTTGCAATCTAGGTTAGGTACTAAAAGCATAGAGTTAAGTGACAGGTCTTTGGGAGAATGACAAAACTTGTTTCGATCACTTTTAAGAAGTAACCCATCTGCGATCTTTATACTAAATTTTTTATGGCTTGGTTGAATTTTGGTAGATATTTTTGTCTCCTGTCATATAATTTGACACTCCTGAGTTGGCCATTTAAGTAGTAGTTTTCTTCTGATTTTAATGAGGGTGATTAATGATTGACCTTTTTGAGCAGCCAAGCTTATTGTCGTGATATTCTGGGAAAACTTTTACTACGAGAATAATTGTTTGTTTTAGGTTTGTTATTTAGTTGGTTGAAATAAAAAGAACCGAGTTATTGCGATTGTCTTTGTTGTTGTTCTTTTTTGAAAATGTTCAGTCCAACGTTTCATTATGGATTATTTAGATTTTGGATTTGAGTTTTTCATTTTGAAGCTAGTTTCAAGCATTGTAGTTGTCAGCTTGTTAACCAATGATTGTTTTGGTGGCAGTTGCCATCATCATCATCATAGTTGCCACGAAAGAGGATCATTCACAGATGTGTTCAACACTTCTTTTTGGATGAAGATTAGCTTTTAATATTAGTGTGGACCCATCAACATAGAGGAGAGGCTCTATACTAAAGAATCATTTCATCTCACAGGAAGTAGAACAGTAATGTATCTGATACAAACTTGAAAATTAGAATGAGAAGAGTGAAGAGTAGAACATGAAATGTTGTATGATTGAATTTTATTCCCTTGTTTTGTGTTAAAATAATATGAGAAATTACATAAATAAGTAAAAAAAATAACAATCAAGGAAAGAAACAAATATGAAATCTAGTCTTTAATTATAGAATCCAAAATTAACTACACAACAAAGAATGGATGCTGCTGTCACAACCTGGCTCGGATGCTCGACTTAACGAGGTTGTGGGCTCCAAAAATTCCATTGTTCATTTGCCCCGGCCTCTCCCTACAAGTATTTTTTCTTTTATTGTTTGTGTAATGACGGCGAAGAGTTTTAACGGATTTAAGTTCCGGGTGAATTTTTAGAAGGAAGATTGGGTTTTAGAAAAGACACTGACTAGAGATTTTGACCTCTTTTTGTGAGGATTTTATGATCTTAGTTCTGGTTTCCTATAGGCGCAATGTCCATATAATTAATTACCCCTCATGATAACAAGAGAGCACTTTTGATTAAGGCTAGTTATTAAAGAGGTTAAATAGGTTGTAAATCCAGCATATAATAGCAACAATCTTAGGGTTTGAATTTGAGATATGAATTTTATGATTTGGAATTTATCACCATAAACTTAAAACTAGTGGTGGGGGGAATGAAGATGAGCCCGATCAAGATCCCATGGTTCCGTTGTCCTGGGCTGTCATGTTCCTTGGGCTACTTTGTCAGAGGAGGTAGTCGACCGAACCTGACAGAAGGTACCTTATCGGCAGCCATGGGTTGCTTCGTCCAAGAATACATTGTAAACTTGGGTTGATGTTTGTCTAAGGGTATAGATTTGAATCCACCTTAGATGACAGAGGGCTTTATGCCTATTAAATATACCTTATGATTCATCACTCAAGGGTTTGACACTGTTAGGAAACATACGGGCTTTGGCCATAATCGTAATATAATGGTGTTATTTTATGCCAAAACCACCCGATCAGAGGGCACGTGCCACTTCCCTGCTGGCAAGAGACTATTTGAGGATGAATCTTACTGATACACTCGACACGCATGCGCTCTTTGTGAGCTGAGGTTAATTTCAAATTTATCACCCATGACAAACTGTTGTGGGAGGTGAATTGATTTTAGTTTTAAGTTTTTAAGATAAATAATTTCATTTTAGAAATTTAAACTTTTGTTGAATTTGAGATTTGACCCCTCCGGTTGAGAATTTTCTTCATCACGGCCATCATCGGGGTGGAGTTTGAAGTCATTTGTATTTTAGTAGAACTTTAGGAGGTATTTTGTACTTCAAGTCATGTCAACTCCGGTCCTTTCGAGGAGGAGGATGAGACTTGAGTATTTGACCCGTGCAACATTCTCGAACTATTAGATTTCGGACTCAGATGTAATGATCGGAGCACATGCGGGTTATGTTTAATTTAATGATATAATGAGTGTTTGGCCCTACGCAACATTCTCAGACATTTGTGTTTATAACTTTAGCACATTTGTCTAACCACATGCAAGGTTATTTTGTGCTTCAGTTTAAGGGATTATATTTAATATATATGGGACATTTTAAAATATTTAAATATGATCCATTTACGCTAGTGATTTTATTTAGAAAAATGCCCGAGATTTTATTTAAGGGTCTACGAACGCCTTTTATCTGCTTGTACATATGTTGCAGATCTGATGGCATTTGAGTGTATTAGATTTCACTTTTCACTTTAAGCATTCTATCCTTCAAATCTTGAGCCTTTATATTCATGCTCATGTTATCATATGATCTTATCATTGCGGTGAAAATAATATAATAAAACTTATATTTATTTCTCTTCATGAGCAAGCACATTTCTTTTCTTGCATCTATGTTTCTAGTTCACCCTTATGTATCAATTACATCATTACGAAGCTTCCAGAACGACTCTTGTTTAGTATCTTTTCTACAAGCTCTTATTGACACTAACAAGTGTACACTAAGTAATGGAGCTTGATTCGATGCATCATTAATGTTTATAACATCAACAATAACATGATGGCTTGCACTTTTCAATACTATGATCAATTGCCTTGGAGGTTAGTTCACATTTGTAGGAAGTTGGGTCAATATAATATAATCATCTTATAATTGATCTTGACATTTGACAAGCAACATAAGCAAGATGTCTTAGAAACTTAGAACATAATAAAAATCTTCTATCAAACGATATTTATTTTATAGATGTGAACTCATTTACTAGCCTTAGTTACAAATCTAATACCTAATTAAAGTTGGCAATGCAAATTATATATAGAGAAAGTTGCTAGCATCAAATCTTCCGCTATGGACTTCTAAAAAATTTTCACCTTCATCTAGAATGTAGTCGTTATAAAGGAAATCTAGTGATAATTTCCCTTTTAAACTACCACTATATATTTAGGTAATTCCATGATATTTAGGTAATTCAATGTTCCTTTATAGAATATTTTCCTATCAATGGATTACTATTATCATCAAATAACCTAGTTGAAAATATAGGTTTCACAACCACATAAGATGAACTGCCAGTATTTTCTTTGATTTGCAAGTCCTTGTCGGTTTAATATTTCTCTTCTAGTAGGATGAATTCATACAATATAGAGAGGAGAGGCAGGTAGCTAACTGGGCCTCCTAAGGTGCTTTCATACAAAATGCTTAAGTGTAAAGGGTGACATATTTTTTTTCAAGTTATAAATCATGCTTTCATTAGAAAATTACCCCTTTTTATAATATAATTTTGAAATATTTTCTTATCCAGAAACTTTTTTAACACAAGGTGTTTTCATTAATCCGAATTATTTCATTTTGAGATTAATTATGAGGGGTCCTTTAATTTGTTTAAAATTTTGGCAGCCTCCCAACATCTCCTCTCCTTGTTGAGAGGTAGAGGAGGGCACTTGCCCTTTTGGCTCAACTAGGTCGGATCAAATCGATGGCAAGGAGCTCGGGAAAGTGAATCAATCCCGTTAATAGTGTTCAACAATTCTTGTTGCGCGCGATGTGTCGATTTAAGCAATTTTAATTTAATTAAATTTTTTTTAAAAATATTTTTTATTCCCCTCGAAAATCCGGCAGCCTTCCGGCGCCTCTTCCCCGCTAGGAGAGGTTAGGGAGGGCACTTGTCCTTTTGGCTCGACTCGGTCGAATCAAATCAATGGCAAGGAGATTACGAGAGAGATCGAGTTTTCAAGTCTTCAATCTCTCGACCGGATCAGCTCGACGGCCAAGGGTTTTGGGGGATCGAATCAACCCTGGGACTTCATTCTAATTTTTAATTTATTGTGATACCTGTTATTATTATTATTATTATTATTATTATTATTTTATTTAAATTTAATTTTAAAATATATTTTTTTTCTTTTCAATTTAGACTTTGTTTGGTATTGCTTTCTTAATGCCTATTAAAGAAGCTTTCTAGTAAAAGATTAAAATTTGTGTGCTAAAATGCTGCTTTAAAAAGCAGTAAGAAAGCCGTCTCAAATAAAACCTTAGTACAACGATTCAGATTGATCTTAAATGGTCCCTCAAAGATTAAATTACATGTGATTTTTTTAAATTAAATATATAATATTATATTAATAATGATAATATATATATATATATATATATATTGCATACATTTATGTAATATGTATATATAATATAATATAATTTGTTATAATATATTATAATATGTATAATATTACATATATTTTATAGAAGAGAGGAGGGGAAGAATCAGAGGAAGCTCAATTGGGCTAGGTCACACACGGCGGAGGCGGAAGCGGTCAGGTCGACCTGGTCGTCGGCAGAGGCGGCAAGTCGGCCGGTGAGGCTAGAGTCAGGCACGACGGCGAGAGTTGGGATCGGGCTCTGAGAAGGAAGCACAACAAACAGGTTAGAGTTGCGGCTGGAGATGGAAGAGGATGGCTTTGACATCGGGTGTTTGAGTTGCCAGCGGGATGAGAAAGTTTGGAGGTCAGCATTGGCGTCAGTTGTAGCAAACGAAGATTGGTGTTTACGTAGGCTTTGGATGAAGGAAGCAGCGACGGCGAGCCGATTAATTCGGTCGGCTAGGGCAGAGCGATGAACAAGAGCATAGGTAAGGTTTTTTAGCCTTTCTTCCCTTGCGTGCATGATTTTCTATGTGCGTAAACCTCCGAATGAGGGAGGGCATTGTTTTTGTGTCGTGAGTGCGACAGTTGTTCAAGGTCATGGGATCGTTGGTTGAGGTTTGTCGACAGTTAGAGGTCTGTGAGGTTGTGTGGTAGTTATAGGTCAACAAAGGCGGGAACTAAAAGTCGGATGGTATTAACATTCCATTCTTTTAAATGATCACATTAACATAAAATCTCTTAAATCAACTGAATAGCCACTATAACAAAGATATTCCATAAAATTTATTCATTTCACTTTTCAAAGCTAACAATTACAACTGTCATAATTTACCTGTTTTCATTGTTACATCGTCTTCTATAAACAATTTCTTCCTTTCCGGCCATTTCTAATCTCTGAGGACTTACCTGTAACATAATTTAATGGAATGAGTTTAGAAGATAAACTCAGTGGGTTACTGTTAAAAATAATTACATGAAATAAAATATACAATACATATAACATTTAATATACATCTATTCATTTCCCTTCCTTATCTTTATTTTATTCATTTCAGTCATTCATGCATATCATTTCACATTCATTTATAACATTTATAGAGCTTTGATATTTATTCATTTTTCCATTTCATTTGTACATGAGCACCGTCTAAATATATCGAAGGTACAACCATTTTCATTTTTCTTTTCCTTTTTCATATCCTTTTCCTTCTTACATGCACGAGTACATTGCTTCCCTAGCCAGTACTATGCGGGGGTGAACTTTTGTAAGTTTGCATGCATATCATTTTTCCTTTTTCATTTATTTTAAATTTCATTCATATAACATTCATTCGTATGTATACTTTTTAAATACATATGAGTATCATGTATATGCATAACTACTTTCTAATTTTTCTTTCCATTTCTTTTACCTTCTTTTGCTTATTCATGTCATCTCTACATACTTTATAAGGATAATCTAATACATTTGAAGTTTACATGGCTTTATTCTTAATAGCCTTAAAATAAGCAAAGCAATTATAAAAAGTTTTCTTTCTAATAGCCTCAAAATAAGCAAAACAATTATATAAATCTTTCTTTCAATATGAAAATGGAATGAAATAATGAAAATTCAAATAATTGTAATTACCCACTTTATTTTCCTCTTCCAATATTCGTCTAGTTTTGAAAATCTTTAACTGTTCACAAGAATATAATAATTTAATTAATATTAAATATCAATTAAATCAACCATTAAAAAACGGACGAGGCGTTCGCATTGAGTCGCGTCTCAAGTCGAGGCGGAAGTCATGCGTATCGGGGCTTACGCCTCGAACCATTCAGCAAAGCGTACGATTTTTTCGCACAAGGCATACGCATCAGAGTGTAACACCTCGAGGCAGTACGAGGCGGCCGTGAGTGCATGAGACGAAGTCGAAAGGAGACGACGCAGGAAACGAAGCCGAAAGCAATAACGGTTTCGAAAGCATATAACGAAGCCAAATTTGTGAGTGCAAGAAACGTTCAGGCCTCGGTTAGGTCGGAAGAGGAGGTGAGTGGTGTTGTGGGCCTTGACTTTGATGTGCAGTAACGAAAGCTTGAATAACTCTTGATTCGACTTTCTTTCATTCGTCTTCTCAGTACATGCTAGGTACTGCTAGGTATCGCTAGGTACATGTTCGATACCTAGCAGTATATGTTCGGTACCGAGCATGTACCTAGCGATATCTAGCGGTACCTAGCAGCATGTACCTAGCAATACCTAACGATACCTAGCAATACCGAGCATGTACCTAGCGATACCTAGCAGTACCTAGTGATACCTAGCAGTATATGCTCGGTACCGAGCATATACCTAGCGATACATGCTCGGTACCGAGCGGTATATGCTCGGTACCGCTCGGTATCTTTCCATACAAACAACTTATGATCTTAAAAACAAGCAGAATTTCAAAATAACTCTTACAATAAAATTTTGTTCATGGGGCGCTGCCCCTGAAAACCCCCGCAGGGGCGCTGCCCCTTGACCCCGCGACCTGACCGGGATATTATAGATGAAAAGTAGAATCGTCAATTACACCAACACTTACATGCAGTTGCATACTATTTTAACCCTCAATTTCATTATGATAAAGACTTTGATGTTGATAAAGAGGTGAAAATTGGTTTGTATGCATATATGGACAGACTCATTTATGAAGAAGACTACCTCAAAGTGAATGATCAACTTGAGGAATTTTATTTGAAGAAGGGAATGTTTGGATTTAGAGCAGCACAAACATGCTACAAAACACGATCTCCTGGTATGTTTATAATTTTGATTTTAATATTTATGTTTAAGTCTTATACTTCAATCAATATTTATAAAATTCAATTCATTTTCATGTAGAATGTTGGTGGAGTCAGTTTGGAGATGATGTTCTTGAATTGAAAGCTTTTGCAGTTAAAGTTCTTAGCCTAACATGTTCGGCTTCTGCATGCGAGCGTAATTGGAGCATCTTTAATCAAATTCATATTAAGAGAAGAAATCGATTGGCGACAGATCGAATGAACAAACTAGTTTATGTTATTTTTTAACAAAAAACTGAAAGATAGACATCTCAAATTACAGAAGCAAGGAAGCATTGATAATGAAATTGACCATTTACTTATTGATGCTTTACAATATGATGATGAATGAGTTACTCCTAAGAATGTTGATGTTTCTGAAGTTGAAGCAAAAGAAAAAAAAAACTCTTATCAATAAAGACAATGAAGCAACTACTCATATATATAAAAGAAAGAAACAAAGTAAGATTGAAACTTAAAAAAAATTCAAAGGTATTCTTAAATATAATGAATTTTTTTTTATGCTATTATTATTTTATTCTAGAGCTAATAAAATATTAATTGATATAGGGGATAAAAGAAAAAATATTATAGATGAAGAAGAGTTTGAGGATGATTTTGACATTAATTATGAAGATTTTTCTAAAGACAATCAAAGTGATGATAAGCCTGCATTGGGTCTTAATCCTGAAGGAATGTTTTATTTTTAAGTGAGTTTATTTTAAATCTTCTTTTCCAGTAATATACTAATATTATCTTAGAACAAATCATCAAATTCACAATTGACATAATATTTTATTATTTTTTATCATTATTCATAATTTTAAATTACATTATTTTTATCATTTTTGAGGCTTACGCCTCGATCCGCCTCGAGGCTTGCGCCTCGCCTCGCTTAGCCAAAACGCCTCGATTCCCGATTTCTCCTTTTAAAACGTTGAGTTAAATATATCAATAAGCATTTAATAGCTTCTTCAAAACTTACCTCACAAAATTTTCTTTCTTGTTGAATTCCTTGAAGAACCCAACTTCTACAACTTGATCTCTCCCTTTCTAAAATCTCTAAATCCATACAATATAACTTTTATGAAAATGTGATTAGATAACAAAATTTAAATAAAGTTATAAATAGAGAATTCACTTACAATGGAATTTTCTCAAAATCCCAAAATCCTTCTTTCTCTCCCAAAATCCTTTCTCTTTGCTTTCAATCCCTTCCTTTTCTCTTTATGAAAATATCATTGATTTTAAATGAGGTAAATGACGAAATTTATAAGAAAAATAGAAAAAAATTTAACAAATCTTCTTCCCTCTTTCCCTTGGTCGTTCCTCTCATTCTTCCTAATCTCCACTTCTTTAGTGATAGGAATAAAGAGGAGTTGATGATTCTTATCTCCAAACACGATGGAATGCTGAAAATGGTGAAACAAGTTCTCCAAAAACTTCTGCAGCGAGTTCGGCCATTCCTGTCGTGTTCCGCCCTTTGGCCCCTTTCTGTTCATCCGCTCCTGTTCGCGGTTAATAAAAAGGGTAGCCAGCCGGTTCAATTGAACCGGCCGGATGAACAGGTGTTTACAGCTGCTGTCCATGGATTTCTGTAGATGGAAAGTTGTCCACATTGGATTGTTGTAGGTGGAAATTTGTTGTCCACAAATTGCTAAATTGCTGTAGAGGGATTGTTGTTGTCAATGAATTGTTGGGTTATTGTAGATGGAATGATGCTGTACAATTATTCAAAATTATTTCAACACATATTAATAATGTATGGTGAATGAGATTAAGTACTGCTTCCATGTTTACTTTGGTCTTTCTTACTTTAAGCAGATGAAAACAATATCTGTATTTATTATGCGCCCCGATTTTGACAATTGTTTTTGTGGATCATATATTATCATATTTCAACACTCACGATCCATTATTTATTTTGAGGCATCAGCCTGAGTTTTTATTTCATATTTTCTAACTCCGAGCCTATCTAATTTGACTTTTTTTTTTTTTTTAATTTCAGGACGAATCCATGTTAATATGGTTCTCAGGCAAAGATGAAAAACACTTAAAACTAAATCATGTATCCCGGATCATGCCAGGACAGCGAACTGTAAGTCAAATTATAGTCTAATAAGTGACGATACCTTGTATTTTTGGTCTAAGAAAATACTTCAATTAAAGCATCTGCGTTTTTTGTAAGCAAGTTCCAATTTAAATCTAAAGGTAAGTTGTTGTTTACTATGTTCATGAAGTCCAAAGTGATTGTTTTTTGAACAGATTTGTCACTTACAATGCTTTTTTTATTTCACTGCTTCCTTTTAATTGCTGCACAAGATGGCGTGGTCATTATTTTAAAACAAGATTTATAGCAATACTATGTGAAATTCAATGTTTAAGACTGTTAAGGCTTGTTTTATACCTTGGAGAACATATTCATTGAGTTAGAAATGTGTAGATAATACCGACTAGTAAGATGACTCACCAATTGCATGCTCCTATTTAATTCTCTTGCCGCCAATGCAGGCAAGGAGAAGCTCAAGTTACTGTTTCAGCATATCAATGAAATGAAAAGAGTCATCTTATCACGTTCATGCTAGTTATTTATAGTCTAGACAGATGGCATGATTTTGTTAGAGAGGAGGAGCGGGGGACAAATCATGGTTTGCTTTGGTTAGGCTGCCTCACTAAGTTGATACTCATAGATGAGCTCATAGCACAATCTTGTGCCATCAGTCATTTATATGGCTCTTCTCTACTGAATAAAAGTTATAGAATGAATGATGGAGCTTTTTTTTTATTTGTGCTGGACTAGTATATGTTAGTTATTAGTATGATATATTTAAAACAGTGAAAGAAGAGATTTTGTATACCATAGGGCTAGTTTGTATATTAATATTTTGGGGATCCTCTAGACAATATTGCTAGTTTGTATATTTATATATTCACTTTTTTTGTCACCAATGAAGGTAAGACTGCACTCTAGTTTCTGCTTCATAACGGTGGCATGAAAAGGATTAGCTAATCACGTCATGCAGGTTCTTGAAAGTCTAGACAGTGGCATGGATGCAATAAAGAGAGTGGGGCGGTGGCAAATCATCATTCGTTTAGTTTGTACGGTGCTTCCTCATTGGCTTGATATTCATAAATAGAAAATGATCTAATTGGTACCTTAACTATTTTTAATGACTAAAATAGTAAATATGGTATCTTGACTCTTTAAATATGGATCAAATTAAATGGGATCATTTAAGTCCCTATTTAAAAAGTCAAAGGACTAAAATGAGGTTTTTAAATAATCAAGGATCATATTAGTCATTCGGAAAAAGTTAGAGAACCATTTTGATCTTAATAGAAAAATATAGAATTACCAAAGGAGTCCTTTTTGATCCTTGCTAAATCATTTTATGTGAATTAGCTATGGTTGATGTTTAAAGCAGAGTTAGTTATATTGTTTCAAGGATTGAAAATGTCTAATCTTGTTAGAATAATCTGAAAGTTCAATTGTTTTGATTTCCCTATTGCGGCTCCCTATTCCTACTACATAACTTTTAATTTGCATTCTTCTGATTTGAAGTTGTGCTGAACTGATTTATGAATGTCACTTTTTACATTGATATCTTCAGGCAATTTTTCAGAGATACCCTCGGCCTGAGAAGGAATGCCAATCTTTTTCTCTTATCTATAGTGATAGGTCCCTGGATCTTGTAAGCATTACTTATTTTGGGACTTCTTGCTACGTTCCTATGAAATTATTAGTTGAAATTGGCTCACTTTACTGATCTCTATCATTATATAATCCTAGATCTTGTGTGGTTTTTTTGCTTGTATGCCAGATATGCAAAGATAAAGATGAAGCTGAAGTTTGGTTTGCTGGTCTGAAAACATTGATATCACGCAGCCATCAGCGGAAATGGAGGACCGAATCAAGGAGTGATGGAGTATCGTCTGGAACACATAGTCCAAGGACATATACCAGGAGAAGTTCACCTTTAAGTTCTCCTTTTGGTAGCACTGACAGTATGCAAAAGGTACTGTAGGTTATTTATAATTCTTTTACTTTCATGTACCTTGTTATTATCAATGATCGTCTTAAGTCTTTAATTCAACTCAGGATGGAAGTGATCCCTTACGAGTTCGGAGCCCATATGATAGTCCACCAAAAAATGGTTCGGATAAGTCATTCTCTGGTGCAGTATATGCTGTTCCTCCAAAGGGTTTTTTCCCTACGGACTCTGCTTCTGCTTCAGTTCATTCTTTGTCATCTGGATGCTCAGATAGTTTAAATGGGAACATGAGGGGTATGAATATGGATGCATTTAGAGTTAGCCTATCAAGTGCTGTGAGTTCATCAAGTCAAGGATCTGGCCATGATGATGGAGATGCTTTAGGCGATGTTTTCTTATGGGGGGAAGGAATTGGGGATGGAATTTTAGGTGGAGGAAACAATAGAGTTGGAAGCTGTTCTAGCAGTAAAATGGACTCTCTGATTCCAAAAGCCTTGGAATCTGCTGTGATTCTTGATGTTCAGAATATTTCTTGTGGTGGACAACATGCTGCGCTTGTTACTAAACAAGGAGAGATCTACTCTTGGGGCGAAGAATCTGGAGGAAGGCTCGGACATGGAGTGGACTCTGATGTATCACAGCCTAAGCTCATTGATGCTCTAGTCAATATGAACATTGAACTTGTTGCATGCGGTGAGTATCATACTTGTGCTGTTACTCTGTCTGGCGACTTGTACACTTGGGGTGATGGTACTTTCAATTATGGGCTTCTTGGTCACGGAAATGAAGTGAGCCACTGGGTGCCAAAAAGGGTTAACGGTCCTCTTGAAGGTATTCATGTCTCATATATTTCATGTGGACCTTGGCATACTGCCGTTGTCACATCGGCTGGACAGTTATTTACTTTTGGAGATGGAACTTTTGGTGTTCTTGGTCATGGAGACCGAAAGAGTGTTTTGATACCGAGGGAAGTAGAATCTCTGAAGGGTTTACGCACGGTAAGAGCAGCTTGTGGTGTTTGGCACACTGCTGCAGTTGTTGAAGTTATGGTGGGAAATTCAAGTTCTAGCAATTGTTCTTCTGGCAAACTATTTACATGGGGAGATGGAGATAAAAGTCGTCTTGGGCATGGTGACAAGGAACCCAAACTCGTGCCTACTTGTGTTGCTGCTGTGGTTGATCCAAACTTTTGCCAAGTTGCTTGTGGCCACAGCCTGACTGTTGCCCTTACAACTTCAGGCCAGGTTTACACCATGGGAAGTACTGTCTATGGTCAACTTGGAAGCCCCCAAGCAGATGGAAAGGTCCCTGTACGTGTTGAAGGAAAGCTCTTGAAAAACTTTGTGGAGGAAATATCTTGCGGTGCTTATCATGTTGCGGTTTTGACTTCAAGAACTGAAGTTTATACTTGGGGTAAAGGCGCAAGTGGCCGTTTAGGCCATGGGGATACTGATGATAGAAGCACCCCAACATTGGTTGAAGCATTGAAAGACAAACAAGTTAGAAGTGTTGTATGCGGAACTAATTTTACTGCAGCTGTTTGTATTCACAAGTGGATTTCTGGCGTGGATCAGTCCATGTGCTCAGGCTGTCGGCTTCCATTTAATTTTAAAAGAAAACGTCACAATTGTTACAACTGTGCCCTTGTATTCTGTCATTCTTGCAGTAGTAAAAAATCTCTTAAAGCTTCAATGGCTCCCAATCCTAACAAACCTTATCGTGTTTGTGATAGCTGCTTCAACAAGCTAATGAAGGCATTTGAGAATGATTCATCATCTCATTCTGCAGCTAACAGAAAAGGAGGTACCATTCAGGGCCTCAATGACGTGGTTGATAAGGAGGAGAAGATTGATTCAAAATCTCAAGTACAAACCTCCAAATATTCATCATTAGAATCTTTAAGGAGTATGGATGGTAGATCTAAGAGAAACAAGAAGCTAGAATTTAGCAGCAGTCGTGTTTCTCCAATACCAAATGCAGGCTCAAATTGGGGCTCTCTTAACTTATCTAAATCTTTCAATCCAGTATTTGGAACATCAAAGAAATTCTTCTCAGTCTCTGTTCCTGGTTCAAGAATTGTTTCTCGTGCAACTTCACCTATATCTAGAAGGCCTAGCCCTCCTCGTTCTACCACACCAACACCAACCATTGGTGGATTAACTTCTCCAAAATTTGCAGTTGATGATGGAAAAAGGACAAATGACAGCTTAAGCCAAGAGGTGCTTCGACTGAAGGCTCAGGTAGACATTTTAGCTTATAATGTTTGACATCATCGTTCTTCTCAACTACAATTGATCTAGCGTGTACCTCTGTTCCATCAAACTTAACATACCACGTTAGTTACTAATGCTCAAGAACCTGAATATTCTACACCCATATATTTTGGAGCGAAGAAACAAAAAGTTCATTTGTCCATCATCTTTGGGGCATTTTTTGGGTTCGACTTTCCTGGGCAAACCAAATAAAGTATCTCAAAGGCGGCCAAATTATTTATTTCTTCAAAATTTCTGTAGTTAGTTCTCTTCATATACTTTCTACCAGCTTTTTATAATATACTGAACTGACTATGATCAACAAGATCGTTTGCATAGGTCTACTTATAAAGTTTCAATAATTTTACTTAGCCAATGGTCATTAATTTATTTGTCAATGCATTGCAAACTTGTCGATGGGCTGTTTGATCGGCAATATTAATAGGGATTTGCATTTTATTTTTCTGTATTTAAATTTTTTATGCTTGTTTTTAAACAAAAGAAATACGAACAAAATGTTTTGAGGGATTTGAAATATCATTAAATCACAGTTTTTCCTACATTTGAAAATAACCCAAATTTGGCAATTTTTAAATTCCATGCTCGTGATTCCCAGTTGCTAACCGCTCACCTCCTTCGTTCGCCAGTAGCCTTGCCCGCCAATCATTGCCAACACACTCTGCCATCGTTCCCTGCCCATTGCCATTGCCGTTATGCTCATTTCAATGCCTTTAACATGTATCATATTTAATTTACATCTAAGTGACCAAGTGCTTTATTTCTAAAATGCATACATCTCAATTACTTTGAATTCTAGAATGCGTGTATTTAAGAATATCAAACCAAAAGGCCCTAAGTGGAAAAAATGTGCTCTGTTCCATGCGGCATGGTTGAGATACTCCATGATCGTGAATACCATAGCTGCAACTCTTAAATTTGGACTTCAATTTTAGTTTGGAATGTGCTTCTCTTTTGACAGTAGAAATGGAATGCTATATAATCTTGCATTTTATGGAAAACTAGAAAAATACTGAAGTTGTTGCGAGAGTTTGATGATGCTTGTTTGTAGGTGGAGAATCTCACTCGGAAGGCTCAGCTACAAGAAGTTGAACTGGAAAGAACGTCAAAACAGCTTAAGGAGGCTATTTCGATTGCCGGAGAAGAAACTGCAAAATGTAAAGCAGCCAAAGAAGTCATCAAGTCGCTCACTGCACAAGTAAGGTTTTGGTTCAAAGCCACTCTGTTTTATTTAACTAATTTTGTAGTTTATTGGTTAATACTGCTTAGTGGATTCGTAACTACAACTAAGAAAAATGTTTGTTATATGTGCACCTGATAATTTGACAATTTTTTAGCCTTTTACATCTTATAGGAACAGTGGCAGTCATTCAAATAAATATTTTTGGATTGGTGTTGAAGGAGTTTTTTTGTTCATGCAGCTTCTATGGTTTAATATTAACAGGACATCGATGCCATAGTTTTTTACTGTGGTTTGATTGCATTTTTGAGTTTATTTCCTACTTCAGTCTAGCAGAACATAATATTTCTTCTCGTAGAACTTGTGTCCCTGAGACAGTTTGTCAGGAGATGGCCCAACTTCAAAGTTATTTGTTCAACAAGATAGAGCTGGTTTGAGTGTACCATGATCATGAATTTTCATGTTAGATTCTATGCTGCTGCTTACACTGCTCATTTCCAACCCAAGAAAGTTCATAATAGACAGTGTGTTACATTCTCTATGCAGTGATCAATCCCAGTTCCAGCCTGAGCCAAAATGATCTAAATGTGACATACCCCTCACATTCATCGACTCTGAGAAAACTCCACTCCTGCATTGTGACTACAGTGAACCATTGCTAAATTCTAAAATGGGCATTATTGAAGTCAATAGGGTTGATCCAAAATCATTAGCTTTCATGCTTAGTCCTTGGACCCTTCATTCTCTTAAACAACTCTCTTTCTCCCGAAACTCCTATAGCCAAATTAAGTTTTAATGGATAATGTTCCAATCGTTTAATCTCTACCCTTTATTCATTCAGTTTATAAATAGAGAAAAGTTTATTTATTTTTTTTTCTCGTATAAAGGGAAGATAAATATGCTTGATGCTGCTAGGGGCAGAGCTAGAAAATTCTTTTTAGTTGTTAAAAATATGATCCATATTTTTATAAAAAATGATTGTGCTTTAGAGACTTTGGGGCTATTTGGTTGCTTGAAAAAAGAACGTAGTAGAAAAGGAATGCGGTGTAAAAGAATACTTTGGAGTTATTTGGATAATTGTAAAATGAATGCATGATTTTAGTTTGATTTGAAGTAAAGTGAATGCATTGTAAAGTTGGAGGGTGGTGGTTGCGGGTGGCAATAGCAACAGTGGTGGTAGTAGATGTTGGGGGTTGTGGCGATGATAGCGGGTGGTGATGGTTGTAGCTGCGATGACAGCGGTTGGCTGCGGCGGTGGTGGGCGACGATGGTGGCGGCTACTCGTGGAAGTTGCAGCGGCCAGCAGTAATGGTCGTAAATGGTGGTGGCGACGGTGGCGGCCGACCGGAGGGCCACAGTAATAGCCATCGGCAGTGGTCAAGTAAGCGAACAAGCGTTGTAAATTGTTCTCGATCAAAATGGACAATAATGCTTTACCTTAAAAAATGAACTAAAATGGAATGCACTGTATTTACTTTATGTTGGATTTACTTTTCATCCAACCAAAAACTGAAAAAGTAATGCATTTGGAATGCAACGCTTTTTTTCCAACCAAACAGCCCCTTTGAGCAAATTTTAATCTCGTTAAAAATGATGATAATAATAAAAAATATAATATTTTCAAAGTAATTTAAAAATAAGATTTTTTTTTTGTTAATACTTTACATGATAATATTTTCAAATTATCATTGTTGATCTTAATGTTAATAATCTTGCTATTTACGGCCGTCAGCTAACACATGGGTGGTTGTGGTTTAACATTCCCAACTTATCTAAAATATTTCCAAATGCAGAATTGTAAAGTCCCTTGGCGAGTTGACTACCCGTCTGGACGTAAGGAGTGTATATCACTGCATTCGCAAGCTTTTCTTTTACAAAATGCATGTCCACCTGCACATATTTTATCCGATCATGTGAACTAGTTTGTGGGCAGTGTTAATGGCGCAATTGTTATCATAGTTTATTCTTATATGTCTTTCTCATTTAATCTTCAAGTCTTTTAGAATAGTTTTTAGCTATATGAGTTCACAAATTTCTTATTCAATTGCTCTGAGAAAATACTCTACACTTGATCTTGATTGTTAAATATTCATCCATGTTACAAGATTTCTTCCTAGTAATATCCTGAAGTTGATATTTTATCAGCCAGCATAATCAACATTTGTATATCCTTCCAATTATATTCATATTCATCCATGTTACAAGATTTCTTTCTACCTTAGTTTATATCTTACTAAACTTTCAATATATTTATATTTTAATGTAAGCTTTTATATACATCTCACAATACTTTATTCTTTAGGCAAGTCAAGTATCTTTGTTGTGTGATTCCTTTCTAGAGTATTCATCTCTTTTCTCCTATGATGCACCGACACGGACACGTCGACACGGACACGACACGACACGGACACGGGACACAGCATTTTTTTAAAATATAGGACACCGGTGCGGCGTGGACACGGCATAATAATTTTTTAATATAATATATATAAATTAAAGTGACATTATATTAAAAATGACAAGCAATAATAAATCAATTTCATGATAACTAGGTACCGAGCTTGTACCTAGCGGTACCGAGCATGTACTAAGCGGTACCTAGCGATACCTAGTAGTACTAAGCATGTACCTAGCGATATCGAGCATGTACCTAGCGATACCTAGCAGTACCGAGCATGTACATTAACTTTTTTTTGGTAAGTTTCAAAAAACAACAATTAATATTTCAGGCGTCGAGAGTCAGGTGTCAATGCCATTTATCAGCCACCGAGAGAGGAGATGAAAATATCTTCATTGCCAAAAAGAAATGAAAATGAGAATATTCGATGATTAGGAATTAAGCGCGGACGTTGATTTTGTGTTGTGGATAGAAAATAAGAAATTTACTTTAAATCTCGCAAAATACAATAAATTATATTTAAAAAAATTCATAAATTATTTAAGATACGCGTCCGTGTCGGACACGCGTATCCAATTTGCATTTAATATTTTTTAATCGAACACGTTTTCGGCGTGTCCGACATGTGTCGGAGGAGTGTCGGACGAGTGTAGTGTCGGACACGGTGTCGGACACTGCATGCCTCTTTGAGGAGAAGTGTCGGTGCATCATAGCTTTTCTCATACTTCTTTCTATTTTTTTTATATGGATAGAAATCTACCCTAAATTTGTATTATGTTAACCCAATGCCAATACATATATAAAGTGAACACAAGATAAGATATATATCTGGTGGAAGAGCAATTCTAGAAATTAAATCTACATAAATCTAGAGAAAATTATCATAGTTGTGTTTATTGAGATTGTTGCCTGAAACCGTTTAGTTAGACAAAAAGGAGTGTGGGCCGGGCCTTTTGGTAAATAATCAATGATTATTTTTTTAGGGCTTCATGGTTCTTTCTAATTCTTGTTTCCCATGCTTTAAATAAGATTTGTGGAATTTCAATGGTGATAATTTTTGTGAGGAAAACTGTGTTAGTAGAATTGACAAGGCCTCCAACATGTTCACCACCACCAACAACAACAACATCAAGCCTTTGTCCCGCTACGTGGGGTCGGCTACATGAATCCTTTTTCTCCATTGTGTCATGTTAAAAGTCAAATTCTTGTTTAAATCTAATAAAGAGAATCCTTTCTAATATTTTCTAACTAAGTCTTATTAGGTCTATCTCTACCTTTCTTAACATAAGTCAAATCTAATACCTCTACTTTCCTAATTGGGTCATTGGGAGACCATCGTTTTATGTGCCAAACCATCTAAGGCGACTCGCTCTAATCATATCTTCCACTGGAGCTACTCCAACCTTTTCATGTATATGCTCATTTCATATCCTATCTCTAAGGGTGAAGCCACTCATCCACCTGAGCATCCTCATCTCTGCAACTCTTAACTTAGTATTATGCTTCTCCTTTAATGGCCAACATTTGTCACCATAAAGCATTGTAGGTCTCACCTCCATCATATAGAATTTTCCCTTAAGTTTTAGGGGGACTTTTCTATCACACAACAAGCCCGATGCATTCCTCCACTTCAACCATCCAACTCGAACTCTACTGATAATATCCCCATCTATTTTACCATCACACTGAACAATAGATCCAACATGTTCACCATCCTACAAAAAGATAAGCAACATGCTAGCGGGTTAGGTCACCTTGCCTATAAAACACAATTTTAAGTCCCAACTTTTGGTCTCTCCATTATTAGTTCTGTTAGTCTCACAGTAAGGCATGATTACTACTTACGAAAGAGTTAACTTGGCCCATAGCTTGATAGCTTCCTACAGCCCAATCCTCTACATGAAAAAGGAAGAGTTGGCAGTGTTAACCTAATGGCTTCTCTAGATCCTATCCTCTACATGTAAAGGGTAGAGTGGATAAGATCTATTGCCTAACAATAGCACTAAGCCCAATCTTCTGCATGAAAAGGGTAGAGTTGACTAGGCCCATAAATTAACAACTCTCAAGACTTAATTCTATGTACATGAATGAGGGAGTTGGTGTGGTCAAATAAAAAGAATCCCAAGAATGACTTTAAGTGTTGGGACAAATATTAAAGATTGCTAACTACATGAAAGAAAAACTTACAAGTAAAAGATAAATGCGAAGAAGACTCGTGCCAATTGGCGCATATAGTCATTATCTTGATGACTTCTCTAGATCCCATCCCCTACATGTTAAGAGTAGAGTCGATAAGGTTTATTGCCCATCAATAGCATAAAGCCCAATCTTCTACATGAAAAGGGTTTAGTCGACCAGGCCTATAAATCAACAACTTTCAAGACTTTATTCTCTATACACGACTGAGGGAGTTGATGTGGTCAAATAAAAAGAATTGACAGATTGACATCGAGTGATGGGGAAAATATTAAAGGTTGCCAACTCTGATAATGAAAACTTATAAGTGAAATATAAATGCAAAGAAGACTCATGCCAATCGGTGTGAGCATTCATTATCTTGGTTTGCATACCAACATGTCTAGCTACTATGATCTGGAGACTTAAAAAAATTCCCACCCTACTCTTTTATATGAGCTGGTCTTTGTTAACTTTTCATAGCGTATATTACATATTAAATAAGACACTACTTAGCTAATTCACTATCATTTTGCAAGGAATTTATGAAATTGTTTCAGGTTTCTCAAAGGTTCAAGCTTTTATGAATAAGCATCATTTCAAAATCACGAGTGAGAATTTTCTTTTGCTTAGAACTTCTAAAAGTTTGAGAGTTTTAGGATATAAGCCTTGTTAACTCCGGTCTTGTCATAGAAAATTAGGCTTGAAAAGTGGGATTTATGGTCCTACCTTTGTAGGTAGGGTGGCCCACTTGAGCCCATGCATGTTGCATGATGAGTTTTGATTTTAAAAGAGAGTTTGCATATTTTTAAAGACTTTTGTACATCTATTGAAGCAATTTTATGATCTTTGGAGCGATAGAAGTTTAGATTTTCTCAACAACAACAACAACAACAACAACGTCAAGCCTTTATCCCACTACGTGGGGTCGGCTACATGAATCCATTTTCTCCATTGTGTCCTATTGTGTCCTATTAGATTTTCTCAAAGTCGTTTTAATTCAATCTTTGTAGATATGACTAGAGAGAGTTGCCTTAGATGATTTGAACACATAAAATTTTATCTTCCGATGACTCGGTGAGGAGAGTAGATGTATTGTATTTGGTCTATGTTAAGAAAGATAGAGGTAGATCAAAAAAGATTTGGCTTAAAAATATTAGAAATTATATTTTTTATTAAATTTAAATGAGAATTGGACTCTTAACAAGACAATGACGACGACAACAACTAGCATTTATCCAACTATGGGAGGGCCCTTAACAAGACAGTGGAGCAAAAGTATTCATATAGTTGATCCCATGTAGTCAGATAAAGGCTTGATGTTGTTGTTGTCCTCGTCTTAATTCAATCTTTGACACTGGCACTTATATGTTAGAATGCATGCACAAGTTTTAGTTTGGTGAATCAGCATAGTTTAAGGGACGTGCATTCTTTTAAAAGTGCATATGATAGTTTACTTATAACAATTGGTATGTTGTTAGGGGATTGACACATTTGTTAGAGCTATTACACTTTTT
Source organism: Dendrobium catenatum (assembly GCF_001605985.2). Lineage (NCBI taxonomy): Eukaryota > Viridiplantae > Streptophyta > Magnoliopsida > Asparagales > Orchidaceae > Dendrobium > Dendrobium catenatum. Next base: position 264,600 of record NW_021319165.1, read on the forward strand.
ATGCAAGCTAAGTTGTTTGTGTCGTTGTTGTTAGATGCAACATCATGGAATGCAAGCATAATTATTCTTTTGAGTTTATTGTATTGCATTTCATTTTCTTGCATGACTTGCTAGGCACTATATTTAAGTTGAAATCTGCATCATGATATATGTACAATATTTTAAATTATTCAAATTTAATTATTTATGTAAATGTATTTCTATTAAAATGCATTATTTTTGTTTGAAATTATTGCTCACATTCTATCTGATTGCAGATCTTCAAATAGTAGACTAGTTAGTTAAATTATATGTTTTTTCTGGATCTAGTTGCCAGTATTTATAATTTAAATTTTTATTGCATACTTAAGGCTGTGAAATTTTCTTGTATTTGGTCTGCATTTTGTTCCCGTAGACCCCACAGTTTATTTTTTTACATATAAATTGAGGAGCTAGAAAGTGGTTATTTTTACAGCTAGTTCAATTTCTAAGTGTGTTCTGATAGTTCTAGAAGCAAATGCAAAGATTTTGTTCATGCTCATATTCGAACTGTCATGTCTTATGTAAGTCCAATTTTAAGTTAGTTCTATGAAAAAAAATTTGTTTTGAACATTCATTTTATTCTTATATTAGAATTTTGCAATCTTTCATTGTTTTTGGTCACATAATGCCCAAACAAAGCATTGTAATTTTATTTTTTTAGCCTATTAAGAGAATTTCAACAACATCCTAACATCACTTTCATGTAAGGAGTATTAGGGGAATGTTAGACCCGCCTACTATGTTAAAAAAGACATCAATGAATGGTATAAATCATGACCAAGGTCTTCGAAACTCACCATTCAAGGAATGACATGCATGAGTAACTTTTGCAATGCATATAGTTTTCTTTGTTATGCTAAGAAAAGTATATATAGGGCTTAACCGTTACATCACATATGTTTCCTACAAGTTCACCTATTGTATTAGAAAAAGCATGTACTGGTTTCACTCGTGTCAAATGCGTTGCAGACAATATTTATGTGACATTGAGAAGTTGCTTTTTATACATTTGTTAGTGGAGGCGTTGGCAACAAAATTTGTTGCGAGGAAAAGAACAAGTCTACACTTTTTTTACCTCTTTGAATACAAGAACGGAAAAAAGAAAAAGAAAAATATCACTATATATATATATATATATATATAAAGAGAGAGAGATGAATAGTGTTCGGGGAGAAAGAAAGAGCACGTGAGTCAATGACTAAGATATAATAAAGTGAGTGAGTTGAGAAGAGCATGGGTGTAAACAAGTCGAGCTAAGCTTTAGTTACCCCTGGCTTGAGCTTGAACTTAATTAATTAATCGAGTTCGAACTCGAGCTACATATGAATTTTATAGAGGAATTAAGTTAATGTGTTTTACTTTAAAAATATGGGAGAGAGTTATGGAGCATAGGTTGCGGCGTGACAATAATGTTTCTTAAAATCAATTTAGATTCAGGTCAAGTAGGTCTATTATGGAAGCTATATATATTTATTGAGAGGTTTGATGGAGAAGTATAGAGAGAATAAGGAGGATCTATATATGATTTTTATTGATTTAGAGAAAGCATATGATAAAGTTCCAAGAGAAATGCTATGGATAGTTCTACGTAAGAAAGAGGTTATTAATGCTTATATTCAATTCATTAAGGATATGTATGCATGAATTGTTACTTGTTTTCAAACACAAGGTGGTTTGACCAACTATTTTCCTATTTTAGTTTGATTACATCAAGGATCAGCCTTAAGCCTATATGTTTTTACTTTAGTCATGGATGTTCTCACTAGACATTTTCAAGAGGTTGTACCCTGGTGTATGCTTTTTTGTTGATGATATTCTTCTTGTTGATGAGACTTAGAGAGGGAGTTGAAGGTAAACTTCAATTATGGAGGTCAACCTTTGAGTCTAAAGATTTTCGTTTGAGTAGATCTAAAACTAAATATATGGTGTGTAATTTTAGTAATGATATATCTTGTGGGGGGTTTGTAACTTTGGGCGATCAAGTCATTAATAAGAGCACTCATTTTAGATTTCTTGGGTCTATTGTTCGTAGTGATGGTGAAATAGATGGGGATATTATTAGTAGAATTCAAGTTGGATGGTTGAAGTGGAGGAATGCATCAGGCATGTTATGTGATAGAAAAGTCTCTCTCAAACTTAATGGAAAATTCTATAAGATGTTAGTGAGATTTGCAATGCTTTATGGTGCAGAATGTTGGCCAATAAAAGAGAAGAATAATATTAAGTTAAGTGTTGCAGAGATGAGGATGCTCAGGAGGATGTGTGGCTTTACTCTTGAAGACAAGATACGAAATGAGCATATATGTGAAAAGATTGGAGTAGCTCCCATGGAAGATAAGATTAGAGAGAGTCACCTTAGATGATTTGGTCACATAAAACTAGCGGCCTTCCAATGACCCGGTTAGAAAAGTAGATGTATTAGATTTGAAGAAAAGTAGATGTATTAGATTTGATTTATGTTAAGAAAGGTAGAGGTAGGCCTAAAATGACTTGGTTAGAAAATATTTGAAATGATCTTTTTTATTATATTTAGATGAGAATTTGACCTTTAACAGGACACAATGTAGAAAAAGGATTCATGTAGCTCACTGCACAAAGTGGGATAAAGGCTTTTTTTTTAAGTGGGATAAAGGCTTGTTGTTGTTGTTGAGCTTGAGCTAGCTCATGATCCGGCTCATTTATTATGAAAAATAGAAAAAGTCTTATGATTCAAGTAATTATCGTAATAAAATGGTAAGAAAATGAGATAGTCAATGAAAAATATAAAGAATCATTTAATATAAGAAACAACATCAACAACAATAACAAGCCTTTATCCCACTATGTGGGTTCGGCTACATGAATCTTTTTTCTCCATTGTGTTTTGTCAAGAGTCAAGTTCTCATCTAAATCTAAAAAAGAAAGGTCATTTCTAATATTTTCTATCCAAGTCTTTTTAGTTCTACCTCTACATTTCTTAACACAAATCAAATCTAATACATCTACTCTCCTAATCGGGTCATCAGAAGGCAACCGTTTTATGTGACCAAATCATCTAAGGAGACTCTCCTAATCTTATCTTCCACTGGAGCTACTTCAACCTTTTCATGTATATGCTCATTTCGTATCATGTCTTTAAGAGTAAAGCTACTCATCCTCTTGAGCATCCTCATCTCTACAACACTTAACTTAATATTATGCTTTTCTTTTCTTTACCAATATTCTGCACCATAAAGCATTACAAGTCTCACTACCATCTTATAGAATTTTCCCTTAGGTTGAGAGCGACTTTTCTACCAACAAGCCAGTTGCATTCCTCCACTTCAACTATCCAACTTGAATTCTACTAATAATATTCCCATCTATTTCACCATCACTCGGAACAATAGACCCAAGATATCTAAAATGATTGCTCTTATTAATGACTTGATCGCCTAAAATCACAATCCCCCCACTAGATCTATTATTACTAAAATTACACTCTATAGTTCAGTTTTAGATCTAATCACTTAATATAAGAAAGTGAGATATAATTTTAAATATTTTTAATAATTTTGTACTTAAAGTTTTGAATGCTAATATATTTTAAGTACATTTTATATTAATATTTTTTAAATGAGTCAGCTCGCAAGCTAAAGAGTTGAATTAGGGATGACTCAAACTTAGCTTGCTAACTCATTGAGCTTGTCTCACAAGCTTTTTATCAAGTCGAGCTTAACCAGTCTCATTAGTCAGCTTGACTCACACCCCTATGAGAGAGTGACATTATTATAATTATAGTTTAGGGTTTAATAATGTTTTTATTCAAGTCATTAAGGATATGTATGCGGGAGCTGTTACTTGTGTTCAAACCCAAGGTGGTTTGACCAAGTATTTTCCTATTTCAGTTGGATTACATCAAGGATCAACCTTAAGTCCATATCTTTTTTGCTTTAGTCGTGGATGTTCTCACGAGACATTTGCAAGAGTTGTACCCTGGTGTATGCTTTTTGCTAATGATATTCTTCTTGTTGATAAGACTAGAGAGGGAGTTGAAGGTAAATTTTAATTATGGAGGTCAACCCTAGAGTCTAAAGGTTTCATTTGAGTAGATTTTAAACCAAATATATGGAGTGTAATTTTAGTAGTAATAGATCTAGTGTGGGGGGATTGTGACTTTGGGCGATCATGTCATCAATAAGATACACATTTTAGATATATTAGGTCTATTGTTTAGAGCAATGGTAAAATAGATAAGTTTATTATTAGAATTCAAGTTGGGCGGTTGAAGTGGAGGAATGCATCGGGCTTATTGTGTGATAGACAAGTCCCACTCAAATTTAAGGGAAAATTCTATATGATAGTGGTGAGACATGCAATGCTTTATGGTGCAGAATGTTGGCCATTAAAAGTGAAGCATGATATTAAGTTCAGCGTTGCAGAAATGAGGATGCTCAAGTGGATAAGTGGTTTTACTCTTAGAATAGGATACAAAATGAGCATATACGTGAAAAAGTTGGAGTAGCTCTAGTGGGAGTTAAGATTAGAGTGAGTCGCCTTAGATGGTTTGGTCACATAAAACGGCGGCCTTTTGATGACCCGGTTAGGAGAGTAGATGTATTAGATTTAGCTTATGTTAAGAAATGTAGAGGAACCTAAAAATACTTGGTTAGAAAATATTAGAAATGACATTTCTTTATTAGATTTAAATGAGAATTTGACTCTTAATCAGACACAATGGAGAAAAAAAATTATGTAGCCGACCACACATAATGGGATAAAGACTTGATGTTGTTGTTGTAGTATTATCTAATTGCCTTGTATTTCTTCCCTTTCTTAGTACAACCCCATAAGGTATCCCTATCACGAAGCTCTTATTCTCTTAGTTGAGATTCAAATATTAATAGTCATGCTGGGACCAGGCTTGTGAAATGCCAAGTTTTAACTTGATTAATATGAAATGTTATTCAGTTAAGACATTAATCAACAAACGTATTTGACAATGTTGGATCGTGAGTCATTCGACACATGCTGACTGAAATTTTTCCTGCTACGCCTCTGAATGTAGAACAATGTTTTTATACCTTTGATTGTGATCATAGACATGTTAAAATGAAAATCAAGTATGTTCAGTATGATAATATTCTTGGCTTTAGAATTTATATATAGTCAATAGTATATATATGTAAGCATTATATTGAATGGTGCTTAGAGCTTCCATACTCATTCCAAATTGTTGTGCTTGTTTTTTAAACCTCCATTGGTACGAAACCCATAACCTAGTGACATTCTGTCAGGGTGCATCCTACATACGAGATATGATTGCAACATATTAAAAGAATAAGTAGTGATTTTTGAATGATTTTTTTTTTCCTTTCTATTAACATCTGAGACAATTACTTCGTCCCAGACTGGAGCAAGTTGTGGTGAAAATGATCAATCTAGACAGAATAAATCTTCAATATCTATATTGAATGAAAAAAAGGAGAGAAGGAGAAGTTCGTTGTTTCAAATTTCAAGAGGGATGCTCAAAATAGTCAAAAAAATTCTTGAAATCATTCAATAAAGTCAAAGTAAATTTTTTTTTTTAATGATTTATTTATTGGAAAAGTTGTGCAAGCAGTTAAAATTTTTATCTATCCCATTGAGCTTGAAGTATTAGATTGAATCAAGTAGAAATCTGAGCATTACTTTCGCCTCCTTAAATAGCCCACCGCTCCCATGTCATCCTCATAATTCAATTGTTTTCACTATGCCAAGCATTCTATAGGCATCCTATGTGAGTCAAGGTGTGGTGCTAGCACCTTGCGCGTGTTGTAGGTGTGCATCATTAGTTAAGTGTTGCTTATTCACAGAAGAGAATTGTGGGCTCCGAAAATTCGGCCTCGGCCTCCACTCGCTTTTCTTATTCGGCGAGGGAGTTTTAACGAACTAAGTTCCGGGGTAAATTTTGGAAGGCAGATGGGTTTGTAGATAAGACACTACCCAGAGATTTCGCCCTCATTTTGTGAGGACTTTATGATCTGAGTTCTGGTTTCCTATAGGCGCAAGCCCCTATAGTTAATTACCCCTCCTGATTACGAGAGAGAACTTTCGATTAAGGCTAGTCGTCAATCAGATACGTATAGAATACGTGTTATCTGGCATATAGTAGCAGCAATGGATTTTGATTTTTGGAAATGTTTGTAAGTTTGAGAATTTGGAGAATTTGGGAATTTGGGAAGCGTTTGATATTTAAAATGAGATTTCACCATCTTTCACTTAAAGCGGATGGTGGGAGAATGGATGATGGGCCCGATCAAGATCCCATGGTTCCGTCGTCCCGGGCCATCGTGGTCCCTGGTCTACTTAGTCAGAGGAGGTAGTCGACCCAACCTGACAGAAAAATCCTTGTCGGCAGCCATGGGTTGCTTCGTCCAAGGAGACCTTATAGACCGGGGTTGAATGTCTGTCTAAGGGGACAAATTTAAATCCACCTTAGCTAACAGAGGGCTTTGTGCCCTATCAATCATATCCTATTGATTCATATCTCAAGGATTTAACGCCATTAAGGAGCGTATTGGCTCTGGCCATAACCGATATTTCGTGGTGCCATTTGGCGGCAAAACCACTCGGTTCAGAGGGCCCCGGGCCATAACGTTTATCCTGCGGTGCTATTTGGCGGTCAACGCCGGTTAGAGGACACGTACCACGTCCTTATTGGTAGGAAATTGTTGAGAATGGATCCTAGTGATATTTTTGACTAGGCATTTGGCTCTTTGTGAGCAGAGTATATTTGAATTGTCCACCCTGGGCAGATTGTGTGCGGGGGTGGATGGATTTTGCTTTAAGCATTGATGGATATATTTCATTTTTAAATATTTTTTGGATTTGGGGCTTGTAGAGTTTGGATTCTGGTAGACATTTGAATGGAATTTGAGATATTTGTGGAACCCCTCCGGTTGAGATCTGCATTCAACACGCCATCATCGGGTGTTTGGGGTCATTTCCATTTGATTGAACCTTGTCGACCCTATCAACTTATCGATAGGGGATCGGGTTTCTCATAGCTTTGTGCCTTGTTTGATGATTTTCTCAATTTTAGGCTTGAAGGCTAAAAAGAATGTATTTAAATAAATACACCGTTGCTACACCGTGTATTTTGTTAGGTAGAGTTCGAATCTTGTCGACTTCTATTGATCCGTATAGAATGATCGGATTCGAACTTGAATTCACTTGTCACTAGTGTAGCATCCATAGCGTCAAACGTGTGTACCAATAACACGCTCGCAGGGTCCATGCGGGTTGAGATTGTATTACCCTTGTTGTACCTATGTGTATACAAACTAAGGTGCGCGTGTAAGGGGTATTTGAAATATTTTGTAGTTGTGCAATGTATTTCTCATTTGAATGCACAGCATTCCTTGAAAAGTCTATTACACGCCTTCTGGTCTGCTTTCATAAGTGTTGCAGATCGGTGGCGTGGTTTTGTAGATTGTAGACGCCTTCTGTCTGCTTGTATGAGTGTTGCAGATCCGGTGGCGGTGCGTTGTAGATTGTAGACGCCTTCTGTCTGCTTGTATGAATGTTGCAGATCGGTGGCGTTGGATTTTGATGTTGACTCCCCTTTCTCAATCACCAGGGGAGATTTTTTGGATTTTGGAGTCAAATACTGCTGATTTGGAAGAAGAACTCCTTTAAGCTCTTCAGTTTAGCAGACTTTTATTTTCGATGTTTGTGGCATCCAGACTGCTTTTCTTCTAAAGTATAGAGATTAAGAAGAAACTTTGAAATACCAAGGAAGTTTGGTTCTAATTTGTTTCAAACATTTTCTCCCTTTCCAGGGCGGGTGTCCTTTTCCGTACATCGGGTTGCCTTTGTACCCGATGTACTTTTAGATTTTTATCACTGCTGTCGTAGGTGATATTTGCACTCGTGTCCACAGTGATTCGTTATACAATACACTGTTGTTATCCACAAGTTGCTTTGTAGCCATTTGCAGGGGACTGTTGTACTCACTACGACCTTCCCGAAGGTATTGTAGGAGACCATTTGACATCAGTATTGTGTCCACCTTCACCAATCTCAGGTGGCATATTGAATTTGTTTGTAGAAGATGGATCTTTGATTGCTGGTCTCCATATTACCTTCTCAATCAACAGGCAATTGTAGGGATTATTGTAGGAATTAACACATCTTTCGTGTCCACAGGGATTCATTCCCCCGCTTGTAACTTGTTAATTTAGAGAACTGTGCATTTAGACTCTGATTGGTTCATTCACCCAAAGTCCCAATTCTATGTATTCCATCGGACCCGATTTCAAAGTTCAACCATGCTTGAATCTCCCTCGTTGTCTTGAAAGTGTGGTGCATTTGACCTCGTAGGAACTATTGTAGGAGTTCGTTATATTCAAGGTCTTGTAGTTTGAGTTTCCCGTGTGTGATCCAAACTTTGATCTTTGCATGTGTTTTGGTCCAAATTCAGTTTCATTCAGACTTGAATTCATCAAAGTTTACAAGTCCCCACTTGATGTCGTATAGCCCGAGTTCAAGAATGGATTCAAGTTCTTTGGCCGGCTCAAGTGCAATTCTTATCTGGATTTCTTGTTCCCTCTTGATTTTTGACTCCATTCGAGCTCAAGTTTGGTTCAATTTGAGTACTCGTTCAAGTTCAATTTGATTGTCCAGGGTCCTTTGAAGTTCTTGCAAGTTCAATTTGTGTTCAATGATCTGAATTTGAGTTTAATTAAATGTTCAAATTATTCGATTTTGGTCCCAATTTGATTTCATTTCACTTGAATTTGATCCTCAGTTCTGTCTTGATTTTATTTGGACTTGAATTTTAGAAATCATTTGAATTTTGATTCTGATTTAGGTCCACAAGTCCTCTGTTCTTGTACAGGTCCTCTGCTCATTTTAGTTCAAGTTCTGTACATTTTTATTCGAGTACAGGTCCTCTGCACTTTTAGTTTCAAATTTCTGTGCATTTCTGTTCCAATACAGATCTTCTATATTGTTGCCCAATAAGATTTTCAAATTGTTCAAGCCTTTGTAGATTTCAGTGAAAATTTCGGCAACACCCCGGCATATCCCCCATTTGGGGGAAAATAGGGGAGCTGGGCCTTCCCACCACGCTACTAGAGCGTGTATGGTAGGTGTCCTTAGACACCGCAGCCGTACAAATTTTCATCCCACCACGCTACAAGAGCGTGTATGGGGCCTTCAACAGTACCCGTGCAGCAGAACAGCAGTGACGTACCAGAACAGCAGTGACTCCCCACCACGCTACAGAGCGTAGTATAGGGCTTCCCACCTCGTCGTATGCGTCGCACCGGGCTCCCTCCTACCGTGCTACAAGAGCGCGTATAGGTGGTTCTCCGGTCCGCTGCAAACGTCGAGAATGGGATTTTGGACCATCATACCTTTCGTAGCAGTCGTCGGCGGTGTCGGTGTCGAGGTCGGGTCGAGGACTGTTCCCCACCACGCTACAAGAGCGTGTATAGGCTTACCCGCCTCGTCGTATGCTTCGCACCGGGCTCCCTCCTACCGTGCTACAAGAGCGCGTATAAGTGGTTCCCCGGTCCGCTGCAAACGTCGAGAACGGGATTGGAGTTATACCTTGGCGACTCTGGCGGTGGCTCGTGGATCGAGGCAAAAGGAGGATTCCGTTTTTTTATTCTTTTTTTTTCAACTAATTATAATTAATAATAATTAAAATAATTAATTATAATTAAATTTAATTAATTATAATTAATTATGATAAATATCGATTAATTATAATTAAAAATATTAATTTATAATTAACTTAATTAATTATAATCAATTATAATTATTAATAATTAATTAAATTAGATAACTAATTATAATTAAAATTAATTAATTATAACTAATTATTTTTATTAATTAATTATCATTTAAAAATAATTAATATATAATTAAATTAAGTAATTATAATTAATTATAATAATATAATTAATTATAATTAAACATAGTTAAATATAACTAATTATATTAATGATTATTATTATCATTATTAAAACATTTAATAATAATAATAATAATAACAATATAACAAAAACAGCCCTAAAGGCTGTTTGGTAACAGGGATTTGGCCGAAGAAGGTAAGGGAGAAAGTTGCCTTCACAGTGAGCAGCTTCCGTTCTTGCACCCGATCAAAATGTCTTAACCTCTGATCCGACAGTAAGGGAAGGTCGTTGAAGGAGCAACGTCGCACGGCCACGAAGAGTCGAAGAAGCAACGCGAGCTCCCGTTGTATCTCCCGAACAAAATGTCGTAACTTCCGAACCCGACAGGAAGGAAACGTCGTCGAAGCAGCGAAGTTGAACAGCAAAGGAGGATCCGGAGAAGCAACTCAAAGGGGAGAAAGTTATCTTCACCGCAAGCGAACTCCCGTTTGTGCTTCCGATCAAAATGTAACTTCCGATCCAACAGGAATGGAAAGTCGTCGAGCAGGTGAAGTCGAGCAACATCAAAGAGGCCGAAGAAGCGCACGACCGAGAGAAAGTTATCTTCGCAGCCGGCGGGCTCCAGTTGTTGGTTCCGATCAAAATGTTGTGACTTCCGATCCCGACAGGAAGGGAAAGTCAACGATCGAGTGAAGCCGAACAGCTACGAAAAGGTTGGAGAAGCAAACAGGTGAGCTCCTTTGTTCCTTCCGATCAACCTGTTGTAGCCTCCGATTCGAAGGAAGGGAAAGTCGTTGAAGGTCGAAGTCGAACGAGGGAGTAGAGCGAGAGAGATTCATCCCAAGAGCTTCCTTCATTCGGCCTTTTAACGACGAAAGGCGACATACAAAGATCGTGTGTGAAACGACGTCGATGTGCAATGAGCCACGCGGGATCGTGCGTTGGATGTCCGATTTCGCAAGATTTGCGGGATTTCGATCGTGTTAGCTGTCATTGTACAGGTACGAGAGAATTTTTTTTTTTTTTCTTTTTGGCTCATGTATACAGGTCAACAAGAATGCCTTGCCATGAGCTTACATATGAGTATCAATACTTAAAATGCACAAGTAGTTTTGGATGATGAAAATTTGATTTGCTGATATAGAAAGCGCAATAATAGTTGGAGAAACAGGAATACGCTGTAGGAAATAAGTTGACATTCAAGTTCTTGATTAGTAAACCTTGAGAAATAAGAGCTTGAGTCTACCAAGATAGAAGAGATGGAGGGATGCAACTAATAAGGGAGAAAATAATGAATGATGATGGATTAAATAACAGCAAATATTAGATAATCTATAGACTATGCTAGCTATAAGGTTAACTAGTTTTAATTTTTAAGCCATTTATATATATATATTTTGAGTTCTTTGTTAGCATTACTTATTAAGGTCTTGGAAAGTGGAAAGGAAACTTGAAAATTTTTTATTTCACCTACTGTGTACTGTTCACTAGTATTTATAGTAATTTAAATAGGGATATCAAGTAAAATATCGTGAATTTTTAAGAGCCAAATTATACTCAGGCAAGTGCCTAGGGTGGCGCCTGGCATTTAAAACATTATGTAGTTATGAGTGCGTCTAACACTTTTGACAATACAACAAAAATCTATCGACTTTTCAACCTAGATCACAGGACTTACCCTCTAGCTCTTTCACTTAATCAGATGTCTTATAAACAGATAGAGGTCTACTTCCCAATAACCTAATTCTACCTTTATTACATTGTACATTGATCTTATGTTCTCTTCATTTGTGTCCACATTCATCCAGTCCAAGTATTTACTTTTTGTGATTGGTGCAGTTGAAAGATTTGGCTGAAAGACTACCCGTTGGAGCAACCAAAAACAGTAAACTTTCTTCCTTGACATCGTTGAGCTCTATTGCAGCTATCAATGACATCTCTGCTGCTTCTATTGAGCAAATGGGTAACTTCAACGGTAATCCCGAGCCAGATTCAAACTGTTCAAATGGACTAATAGCTACTAGTGCAGCTAGTTCCATTGGCCATCGAAGCAGAGGTGGTCATTCTGAAACAACAAAGAATGGAAGCAAATTGACCGATGGAGATACCAATCAAGAGTCTGAATGGGTTGAGCAAGATGAACCAGGCGTTTATATCACACTAATTTCTTTGCCAGGTGGTGTTAAAGATCTCAAGCGGGTTCGATTCAGGTAAGCAGTAAGCATATCTAATTTTAACATTGCCTTTCTTGAAGCATCTGTTACGTAACATAACAAAATTAGATGCTTATGTCATATTTGAATTTATTTTTTGTTTTCATCTATTTTGTTTTGTTTTATTTTTATGTTTTATTTTATTTCATTTTTGTTTTCTCATAAAATAAAGGAATCTTCGCATAATCTACTTATTTTCTTTTTGCAAAGCAAAATTAGAAAAATTAAAAAATCAAAATAGGACACATAACCTTTATATATGTATGTAATTATCTCAAATAATTCATCTAATTACTAATTATCATGATGAAAGTTTATTCATGCCGTAATTATTTTAAGTTACCATCATAATCACTAATTAATTAGCAACTTTCCAGTTAAATAATTATAGAAATTTAACTAATCAAACTAAAATTTAATTAATATTTAATTAGAGTATTTGATGCAGAATAACTTATGGTTTATGTTTTAACTTCATCCAAATCGAGGATGAGATTCTCAAGAACACAGGATTAATTTGTAGCCCACAAACTCAGGAAAATAACTGCAATAATTTTTATGCTAAGTACAACGTATGTAAAAGTTACTCCAAATGATAATTTAAAACATACCGAATACTGAAATTCTATAAGAAATCCAAAATTTCAATAAACCACACAATGATTAGGATTCAACCCATAAGAAGGAAAATCAGATTATAGCGACTTAACTAAATTTAAATCACACGTGCATAATCATTAGTATTATAAATAGATGAAAAAAAAAACAAAAATAGAAGTCACCAAATAGAAGATTAGGCTTCACACTAGTACAAGAAGTTTCTCCTGAAAATTTACACTTATCGGAGAATTCACGTAACAACACAGAAATTTAAATGGAAATTTGAATTTTATTAAGCAATAGGATGATTTTTTTTACAAGCCGAAAGGCCCAATTTATAATAAAGAATGACCCAAAATTTATAGTTTTAAAAAAATCATATAAATCTAGCCTAATTGCAAGTATCAACTTCAAAAATTTCAGATTGCATCAAAATAAGCAAGTTTTCAATCCCAGTTCCAGCATTTGCCGCATGTCTAGGTTCTTCCAATCTCTCAATCATCCAATTTTTGGGTCCAACTATAGTAAAAAATCATATATGGATAATAATTTTTGTGCATCTCTGCTTCAATAGAAAATTGCATATAGCAGAAAACCAATCAACAAATAAGTAACACGCAACAACCCGACAAAAAACAAAATCGTATATGGAAGGAAACTCAACAACCACTGAATAAGGAAAAAAGTCAATGGATTTTATCGAAGCACCGACCCAACTATAGTGTTAAATGCCAACCCGGAGGGAAACATACCACATTGTTGAATACCGTGAGTAGGAAAATCCTAAACTAGGGAATTTGATAAGACTTGAATCAAATCATCTTTTACAACGTAAGCAATAAACAAAACTAATCGAGAAAATTAATATACTATTTAACATATCCTATTCACATAAATTTCATCATTATTTACATATTATATTAAATAACTGGAAACCTCAGACTTTCGCGTACCCAATTTATATATCCAGTAAGTATGATTTTTAGATTTGCTTCATTTTTTTGGCTAGAAAAAGAATTTATTCTAAAAAATTAAATATTTGATATTCATCAAGATTAGGTTCAATTTCTATTAGACATTTAGGTTCATAGCCAAGAATAGATTCAAATTTTAAACTAATCAAGATAATTAAAGCATTATAGAATACATACATTCTTTTAGGCATCATTATCATAGAAATTGCCACATTAAATAAATTGTAAAAAAAAAAACTATAAAATAAAATAAATCAATATCAATGCGCATGATTATCATATACAATGAAAATAGACTTTTAAGATTTGATTTATCAACCTTAAATAATCATTAAGCAACCACTAAAACTACTACGATGTTGATTAGCCAAGTAGAATTTTGAGGTTAGCAAAAGCTTTAGTGTGCCTAACTAGCTCTTTCTTTATTCCCTGAAGGGAATGATCGTAGTACTCTTTGATGCAGACTCTTCAATTGCCTTCTCAAAACTGAAAAAAAAAAAATCTCGAGAAGCAGTACAGTAAAAGAAGGAAGATGAAAAAGAAGATTGCAAGAGAATGCGTGATATCTCAAAATATGTTATAGTAAGAAGGGGAATCCTTTTCCCATTTTAAACCACGTAGTGTGCAACCCCGGGTAAACTGGAGAATACTTGGAAGTTGAAGTTCAATAGTAATAATGGCCAGACTACTCATCTGGAACTAATTATTTCGTAATCAATCATTATAAATAAATAACTTTAATTATTATGAGTAATTCATTGATTCGTGCATTACCCAATGCTTAATTATTATGATTAAATAGTAATAAATTCTTGTTGATCTTAATAAAGATTCTAATTGAACCTTTATTAACCTAAGTAAATACTTATAAATTGATTAGTTTAGTCACTTATGAATTGATTAGCTGCCATAGGTTTTATTTCCATAAATAATACTAATAAAATATTAATGATGTTAATACAACATTTTTTATTTAGATCATCTAAATGAGATTTTGATTCTTAACAGAACACTATGAAGAAAAATGATTCATGTAGCCGATCCCATGTAGTGGGATAAAGGCTTGATGTTATTGTTGTTGTTGTATGATAATATTTTATTTTAAATGCTCAATGATCCTGTTGATATATTTAATCAATCAACTTTTGTTAAATTTGACCCAGCCGGAAGAGATTCAGTGAAAAACAAGCAGAGCAATGGTGGGCAGGGAACAGAGCCAGGGTTTATGAACAATACAATGTGAGGATGGTTGACAGATCAAGCACTGTAAGCTGCAGTGGAACTGATGGAGCTCACTGAAGGCCTGTACGTTCATTCACCCAGTTTTTAAAGTATGGATTCACGCCCACCCGTCTAAAAATGAGGAGAAAAAAAAAAATTAAAATTAAAATCAGGGTACTGCCAAATTTCTCACTGATCAAGTAGTTGTATATGTGGCTATTATTTTATTTTAGCCCTTTAAAAGAAAAAAAAAAGGGGCTATGATAAAATGGGGGTTATGAGCTGGTTTTTCAATATATAATATATATTTTTTAATTATTATTATTATTATTATTTCCTTGTGTGGTTAGTAGAGTTTCGTTAGTGGTGAGGAATGTATAGTGGCTGGGGGTCGAATTCTTGTAAATTCGAAGTAATCATCTTCATCTATCTACCTCTCATCATCTTGGAGAGATGTAGCCTAACCATTTTATCCAAGAGCTTAAGGTTTTATTATCCCCCATTTAAAAAGAAAAAAAAAAGCTTGATATTCTTTATGATTTATTAATGATAGTAGCTGATTGTTCTCTGCAATATTTATCAGCCTCATATTCGGTGCATTGGAGCTATTTACTTTTAAATTTCCTTTATGAATTATGGGCATCAAAGTCTATCTCGACTTTAGAAGCTAAAAGTTTAGAGTTGATATGAATCACGATGTTTTGAAATTAATAGTAGATTGTAAGTTTTAGATTCAGCATAAGAGAGCTTCATACTTGTTGATGATATTCGTTGTAGATAATTTTAAGCAGAGTTTGTATTCTAGTTAATTAATGTGGATAGAAAAGTGAGATTTCAACCCTATATCACTAGAGCTTTTCAAAACTCCATCAACATATACACTCAACGAGGTGATGGGGGAGGAAGAATATGTGGCTCAATATAGATAGGGATGTTGAATTCGACAATAAAGTCAATGAGTATTTTTGACTTGATGTTTGGCCGAGGCAAGAAATATATGTCAAACTCCTCTTAACTCCAATGACCATTTGATCGATCTCTTATATGATTTTTTTTATTTTTAAGGATATTTCTTAATAGGTGATTGGTGTAGACCCTAATGGCATGAGCTTGAAAATATGGTCATAATTTTCACTCTATGAATATTAAGGCTAATGTTGTTCTATTTGTGAAATAATGCCCTTGTCTATCATATACACTAAATAGGATTTTGTGCTTTATTATCCTCTTGTACTAGGACTAAGCTTATAACACAAGGAGAAAAAAAGCAAAATACATCTACAACATTTCTCATTAGACTAGATTTTTTTCAAAAGGTAGATATATTGTGATTTTATTCAAATTATTCATAAACATATCATCAAAATATACTTCTATGACTCCAAGCCAATCATATAAGGTCTTTGAAGATCTTATTCATAAGATATTGGTAGATAGCTCCGACATTTTCTAACTCAAAAAGATTGACTCGATAAAAATACAACTCTTTCTCTATTTGAAAAGTAGTTTCTTCTAGCTTATAAGAGTTTATTGACTTTCTATTCAATTGCTTATTGTCAATTTTTGTGAGGATTTTGTAATTTGATTTTAGGTTTTTCATAAGCGCCCATATAATTAATTATCCCTCATGGTGATGAGAGAGAACATCTAATTAAGCCTAATCATTATATAGACATTGAATACTAAGTATATAATAATAGCAAATTCAGTATTATGATTTGAAATTTATCATGTTGCACTTAAAATAGATGGTAGGGAAAATGATGATGAGTCATATCAAAATCTTTTGGTTTTTTTATTCCAAGTTATCATGTTATTTTGATCTACTTAGTCAAAGGAGATATAAGACTCGACTTGAATGAAATATCCCTGTCAGTAGCCACATATTTTTTCATCTAAGGGTACCTTATATACCTAAGTTAAATATTTATTTAAGGGGATTAAGTTATATTTGTTGTGTCATGGAGTATTCGCGGCGGTAGAAAAATATAAAGTTTAGTGTCTTAGCATTGTACGAAGATCCAGCGCACAAGCAGATAAGAAAGAGGGTGTAGCATTCATAAGAGACACTAGAGTTTTTATGTGGAAACCCCTGAAAATGGGGAAAAATCACGGGGCCTAGCCCCAATTTGAATGAATCCACTAGTATTTGCAGTCAATTACAAATGAGGCCCTTCTTAGGGAGAAGGCCTTGGCTTGATATCACAAATGTACATCATATAGAGTGGATTACATGGTGGGAGTTACAATAATCAACATAGACATGTTTGTTTGGTCGGCAGGACTATAGTTGATAGGATAGAGGTTGGAAAGACTGTATTAGGTAGGAGATCAGGGTGAAAAAGATCATCTTTCAGGGATGTAGGTCGGAAGGACCATAGTATGCAGAAGACCGAGTTTAGAAAGATTGTTGTCTAGCGATGTAGGTCGGAAGGATCGTAGTAGGTAATAAAGGTCGTAAGGACCATAATCGGCAGGAGGCAGAGGTCCAAAAGACTGTAGTTGGCCAAAGATCGGGGTCAAAAAGACTGTTGTAGTAGTGCGGTACTCTGGTAGAACTTTAGGCATCAAATGGTGGCCCGACATAAGTTCGGGTCTCAGCTGGTAGTCCGGCAGAAGTCCGGGCCTCAAGTGGTGGTCCAGTAGAAGTCTGATCATCAGGTGGTGGTCCGGCAAAAGTTTGGGTCTCAAGTGGTGATCTGGAGGAAGTCTGGGCCTCAAGTGGTGATCCGGCAGAAATCAGGGCCTCAGGTGGTGGTTCGGCGAAAGTTCAGGCTTCAAGTGGTGGTTCGGCATAAGTCCGGGCCTCAGGTGGTGGTCCGGCGGAAGTCCGGACCTCAGGTGGTGGTCCGACGTAAGTCTGTGCCTTCAGTGGTGGCCCAGCGGAACTCAGACGGTGATTGAGGAGTGAGGAGGCAAGAGCGATCTCTAATCTCTCTCTTGCTCTCTTCCTTTTAGCCTCCCATTCAAGAGGGAGGATGACTCTATTTATAGATTTCCTAGAGTGGCATGACCCGTAAATAGATGGTAGATCAAGGGCATATTGGGAGTGGCTTGGATGGACGACTGATGTTGAATCCCTTGATCGTGGATTGTTTGATGGACATTTGTATGCCTTAGTGATGTTAGAATTCGGTGATCTTGGGCTCATTGGATTCGTCTCATCAAGCCGCTCAATTCGACTATAAACATGTCACGTTTAAAAACCATTTGGTAATTCAAATTATAGATTAAACCTTCCAAATGCATTTCGGGTGTTTAATTTGGACTCATTTGAGCTCAGATTGTGTCGAATTTAGTGTTGTTGGGTTCATATTTCCGAGACGTTCAATTTCCAATCAAGATAATTTTTAACTGATATATCAATATTAATCTTAGTTTATAGAAGGTTTTGTGCATTATGAAGTATATCATATGATTTATTACTCGAGGATATTTAGCTATTGAGAAAGTTTACCATAATATCATTTCAGGACAAAATCACTAGTTATAGGGGATTTTGTAAGGGGTATACTTGAAGGAGAAGGAGCTCGTTTAATTAAAAATTTAAATAGAAGCGGATTCATTGAAGCATTTGGTGAAGTGAAAGTACAGAGGAAGATGTCAAACAGTGTTGAACTGGAGGAATTCGCCAAACCTTTTGGTGCAATTCGAACCCAAGGAAAACACATAATAGTTTGCACATTGTTCACACAAATGGAAATTTTCCAAATGCAATGGCGCACTCCTCACATGACAGCGGGCACATGAAGTCCCTCAATTGCGCATAATGTACGCATTGGTTGGCCGAGGAAGTGGATTGATTTGGTCGGCCATCGTGGAAGATTTGAGTTAAGCCTGCACAAAGTAATGGAAGAAAAATTAGGTAAGATACATAAAAGAATGGTTTTGGGAAGGAGATTTACGTAGAGCTGAAGAGAAGAATAAGAAGGCAAGAATAGCTTTAGTTGGTATTAGAAGGTAAGAATAAGAAGGCAACTGATTTTTGCTAGTAAATGTGATCCCAAAACTTGATCTTTCCTCAAAAATGGAATTAACCACAGTGGGAGGCTCAACAGTCAGCTCAGGCTATTTTTCTTCATCACAAGACAAAGACAAAATAGGTCACATCCCTACAATTAACTCCAGTACAGAGGGGACTTCCATACTAGGATCCAAGTTAATTATCTTGTAGCCATCCATCGACAGCTCAAGGGTACTGAAATCCATCCCAAATAGTATGTTTGTTGCCCAAATTAATCACTTCAGAGATCAGCTCTTGATCAAACCAGAAAATTAACTAGCTAGCCATTATTGCTTGATTTGATTTTTTGGAATTGAAGAAGATTGGAATTAGATAATTTTTTGAAAGAAAATTTTATTTTGGAGAATTAAAAATTATAACAAAATCTTAATTCTATGATATATGTTGTGTTGTAAGAACTACAACCCGACATATAATGATAGAATACAAAGATTAGTTATGAATTCGAGAAGAGATGAAATCTTCACATCCTATACTAGCCCACAAGGGAATATTGTGGGGTAGTATATGATGGTATAGATCTCAAATTAATATTGAAAAGAATATTTTTGGAGGATTTTGATTTTGAATCCATCAGTGAACTCTCCCAAATTCTAAAACGCGAAAGGTCAAACTTTCATCTTGTACGAAGGCTTACATAATAGGGAGAAAGTTCAAGGAGGATTATTTGCCCCACTCTTTCCATTTCTATAAGTGAAAAGGGAAATGAGAGGTTATGGTTAAAATATTAAAAAACTGAAGATCTTGAGAACAAGATCAATAAAGCTCTCTCCTGAAGCCTCAACAGTCAAAGATTTCCTAATGGAAGTATTAGAAAACCTTAAGTAATGGGATTCAAGAAACCCTAGTTTTCAAGAGTTCTATCTTATATTCATGCGGTACGATACACATATCATACAGTACAATCAATATAATTCAGACTCATCCAACAAGGTCGTGCAGATGAATTCTTCAACCTTTATAATATTTCATAAAGTGCAATCAAAATATTATACGGTATGAGCAGTATATATATATTTTTTGTTTATTTGGGATGACTCTAAGGATGACCAACTTTGTATATTATCGATCGTCCAGCACTGTGGACATCGTACAGTATAATCAATACAAAATCATGGACTTTGTTTGATATGATCTTGGGGATGACCAATTTTCTACACTATTAATCATATTGTACATACTATATCGTATAGTACAATCAGTCATAATAATTCATGATTTTATTGTCTGATTTCAATGGATAAATTAAGAAAGATTTTAATTAGGGCATATAGAACGAACAAAATTATATGATACAATCAACACATAATTATTATCTTTCTTGACCTCTGACGGCTAGGGTTTTGACAGAGCATAACAAATCGTACAGTACAATTTAAAATCATACAATATGAAACAAGGTTGTACAGTACAAAATAAGGTCGTACAATACAAAGCCAAAATTGTATAGTATGATGAACTAAAAAACCTCTCTTAAAAAATATTTTTCTCTCTCCCCTTGTATGTGTGAATGGTTACTCAGCAATGATATCCACCAAATTATATGATATTACTCAAGAAGGAAAAAAATACATAACAAATTAAAAATCGACTGTAATCCTATTCTACCCAGTCTTGAACTGTTTAGAATTGCAAGTGAACGGTGGACAAATTTTTTGAAATGTTAGTACACACATAACAAAAATAGAATATCATAGAAATAGGAGAAAGTAATAATAGACGCAATAATATTTGTTATAATCAAAATCACAGTGCTTGGATCAGGTTTGCAATAATCTCCGCATTTTTTATATTGACAAATATTAATATTTTTGGATTTTCAAGAAGCTGCTTTTATCTAAACTCTCCCTTTGATGATATATATGTAAACAACAAACAAATAATAACACAACAACAAATAACAACAAAACAACAATAATATAATTAATACACCAACATTACAATTCTCCCCCTTTTGACATCAAAAAAGAGGGAAAAAAGCAAGGAGGAAAAACATAAATAGAAAAAATAAACTGTTGGTGAAATTTTTGAAAAATTGGTTTTGAAAATCATCGATTTTCTTTGGAAATTTAAAATTGACTTTAGATTTGAATTTTGAGATTGAACGTCTCGTTAGAAAAGTCGTACCACTTCGGGAAGTGGAAATAACATTTTAAAATGGGGTTCAAATCTTGGATTACAAATCCTACTTCGAATATCATAATTAGATTCAAGAGAGAACTACATATGATCTCAAAAAGTCAAAATGGAGTTCGGTCTAATTTCTAACGATGACATTCTAGGATAATTATCATTAATTTCATGCCCAAAGCTTTATAAATAAATGATATATCTTCCATAAGAAAGAAGATATCATTATTTAATAATCATTCGGGCATGACGATAATGATCGTCGTTGGTTGAATTTTTCCAAAGGAGACTGATTTGAGTTTTGAAAATTTCTTTTGGGAAATTTGGGACTAAGTCTAGATTTCAATTTTGAAGCTGAACAAACCATTAGAGATGCTATACTACCTCAAAAGATGGAGATAGAACTTCCTAATGGGTTCAGATCCAAAATTGTTAACTTTCTTATGACTATTGTAGTTTGATTTATGAGAGAACTACATATGACCCTATAGGGTCATATGAGATTCAACCAAATGTCGAACCATTATAATAAATAAAAATGATCATTAATTTCATATTCATATTAATATTAACACATAATAAATCTCTCTGGAGAAAGAAAATATCATCCGTTTACAATCATACGATTATGACGATAATGATCTCTTCAAGTTTGATCTCCCAAAAGAAATATCAATTAAGTTTTGAAAATCAATTTTGAAAGTTGATGGGGGTTCTAAATCTCCTACAAGTGCAAGCCCTCATAGTTAATTACAATGTATGGAGATTGAATTCCCAACGTAAACTCTTGTTTAAAACAGTAACAAAATTTTGTTAAAGGATTTTCAAGGGGTGATATCAAAGAAGTTGAATTTGAAATTTTAATAGGGAATGGATCAAATCGAATCACTTATTTTCATAGTCGAGAGAAGAAAATTAGGGGATACTTTGAGATTCTGGAATAATTCAGAAGTATCCCAACCTAATCTAAGAGTTGGGCTTTAAATTTTAGATTGAGAGAACATTTAGTTTGAGTTGAATATTTTATTAAAAATTTGAGATTATATATATTCTTGGAGGTTGGGGTCTTATGATCCAAGATCTGCCTCAGATCTTAAGTCTAAATTGGGTACCATACATTGGTGATCCGAACCTAACTAATGCAATGCAAAATCTGGACCTACCTGGCCTGGATTGAGGAGCCACCTAACTACCTAGTCGATTTTAAAGACATGAGTCCAGTCATTTTTATGAAAGAGTAAAAGGGACATTTTTATTAAAGTTTTGGAGAGCTGGGGCCGACATCTATAGATTATCCTAAATGACCCCTTTTACTAATGTTGGGTGAAAATGTTAAATATTAATGTAATTAAATTTTAGACTATTTTAAATGTATTTCTAATGTAATACGTGCTGGTCAAAATACCTAAATCATGTATATTTGAAATTTAAAAAAAGCTTTAAAATAGTTTTTTAGATGACTAGGCTTCCCCAGGTTCAGCACCTCATCCTCATACATCAGATTATCTGAACTCTACCTGCAGGCAGTGAAGTGTCTTAAAATAAAGAAAGAAGAATGCATTGATATGCATGTGACCCCGGGGGCGATCCCTGCTTATTTCCTAAATTTGTTATCTATCTATGTTATTTAATTCCTAAAATTTTAAATCTTTAATTCTGAGTAAAATAAATTTACACCCTCACGAGCCTCATGTATCCAAGCTAAAGTAAAATGCGGCATACAAATGCCAAAAACTAAGAAAAGCAGATAATCCTATACGCAATTAATTTAACACATCAAATGTAATCAAATTAATTAATAAATATCCATAGCCAAACTGACTTGCTTATTATAACCCAGAAATGCAAAAATTAAAGTGATCAGGCACCATTGATAATAACCCAGATTCTAGTCCTAACAGAGATGCAAGTAACTTTGAGTGAGGATACTTTTCATCTTCAATTCTTCAGTCTTCTTTCCTTCGGGTTCCTTGGATTCTTCGTAGTCGGCTACCCAAATGGAAAATAGAACTCTTCTCTCGAGGGAGAAGGTTACTCTTTCCAGTTTGGGTATGAAAAGGTGGTACAAATTTGGACTTACAAATAGGAAAGGATTATCCCCCAAAGGGGTATCTTTTCCTCTTTGAAATCCAATCTTTAGATCTGTGTATCCCAACTCAAAGCTCAACTTTCACAACTAAATACTCAAATGATAAGGAGACACATCAAATAATTAAAATCATAACATGCAATGAAATCTTAAAAATTTGGCACACAGCAAAAAAGTAAACACCGGCCTAACCTAGATCTAGAGATAGTTGTCCTAGCAAATCATCTAAAGTGTGTGTAGAAGGTTGTGTGGATGGGATAGATCCTAGATTGGGTAGTTTATTGGATTTGTTTAATATTTGAATTTGTTGAGAAAGAATTTAATTAAGAAAGATTTTTATTAGGCGTACAGTATGAACCAAATTCTATGGTATGATCAGTACATAATTAGTATCTTTTTTGACCTCTAACGACTTGGGTTTGACTTAGTACAACAAATCATACAGTTTGAAATAAGGTCATATAGTATGAAGCCAAAATTGTATAGTATGATATACTAAAAAAACTCTCTCAAAAATTATTTTTCTCTCCCCCTATGTGTGTGCAAGGTTACTCAGTAAAGATATCCACCCAATTATATGATTCGACTTAAGAAAGGAAAAAATATTGAATAAATTGAAAACCGATTGTAACCCTAGTCTATCCAGTCTTGAGTTGATCAAAATTGCAAGTTAAAGATGGATTGATTTCCTAAAATATTAGTATATATAAACCAAAAATAGAATATCACAGAAATAGGATAAAGTAGTAATATACATAATAATGTTTTTTAATATCAAAATCATAGTGCTTGGATTAGGTTTGCAACAAGAGTGACCATAGTATGTATCCTATGGTGGTTAGAGGGACTATAATTGGTGGATAATAAAGGTTTGAGGGACCATAGTAGGTAGATGATGGAGGTCCGAGGAGCCATAATCTATAGGTGAGAGTTGCTGGATGGATCATAGTCAAGCAATAATGGTTGGAGGGACCATAGCCGATAATCGATGGAGGTTAGAAGGATCTTAATCGAGCAACGATGGTCTAAGGTAGACTCAATAGTGGTGGCTGGAAGAATGTCTGATGGTGATGATTAAGTAAAGGTTAAATAGTGGTGGTCGGGTGGCAAGAGTTCACCGATAGTAGTGTTAGGGTGGAGCTTTGTGATACTTTAATCCTTATAGTTCTCTTGATCTCTAGCCCATATCCTAAGCTTCTAAAGGTGGTCAATGACCCCCCACCCTCTTATATGAAAAAAGGGTGTCTATTTATATATTTTAAGAGTGACATACCCCATAAATATGAAGAAGATCTAGGATAAACTCTGAGTATTCCAACAGATGACCAATAATGATTTCCTCAATCATGGAGCATTTGTCAAGCATTTAAGTGCTTTAATGATGTAGAAATTCAGTGATCTTATTGTTAAGAGAGTTACTATTTGCATATTTTACATTCTTACAACCTGTATAGTTTTAATGATTCCAAATATTATTGTTTTATGTGTAGTTATCTCCTAACACTTTTAGAAGATTTATTTTTGCTCTTGTGTGTACTAATATTTCAGGAAAATCAAACTCCCAACTACTGAAGACTTCAAATCAAATTCAGCATGAGATATCTTATATTTTGAAGCTTGTAATTTTTGTATGAATTAAGTTTGAGAGGGAGTGATTGTAATTGAGTGAATAAACACACACACACTTGAGGAGATCTTAAAAATTTTGTACTGATCGTACTGGACGAATATAATTTGTACGGGACGATCAGGTTAGTTATCTCCTTTTAAGAGCAATGGAACGAACAGTTTTTGGAGAAAATTTTTTCTAAGTCCTGATCGTCCAGACGAAATTATTTTCGTCCCAGGACGATCTAGGCTCTGTAAAATTTTTGTCCAGACAAAATTATTTTCGTTCCAGGACGATCTAGGCTCTGTAAAATTTTCATCCAGACGAAATTATAATCGTCCCCGGACGATTTGGGCTCTGTAGAATTTTCATCCAGATGACATTTATAATCATGCCTGGACTTGTTACTCTCTGTAAAAATTTCATCCTGATGAAATATTGTTCGTCCCAGGGCGATGGGAACAGACTTGAGAAAGTTGGTTACATCCTGTAGTTATTTGGGAACTGACCTATGAAATAACTGTTCGTCCGGATGAACCTTGTTCGTACGGGACGGTGATCGTGTACGAACATAGTTCGTACCAATATTCATTAGAATCGTTTCCGACACTTTAAGTAAAATCGTCCAGGACGATCCACGATCGTACGGGACGATCCATTTCGTGTTTACTTGAAAATTTGCAGTTTTTGGACGGTTTTTCTTGTTTCTTCTATATATAGGCCAATTTATACTGCTACTAGATCTTTTTGCCTACTGATCTTCGTGCCTATTGAAAGAAGAGCCAAGGAGAGAGTATGAGAGAGCATTTAAAGGAGAATTCTTACTACTGGATTGTGAAGGCTTCACTTGGCTTTTAAAGGTAAGATTCTCTACTTGTGATTTTGGATTACTTAACTCTTTTCTTTCTTCCTTCTAGAATTTTTGAGAGAAGATCTATCAAGGAGATCCGGTTATCTACCGACACTTGGAGAGTGTGAACAGCCGTGGGTTCTCTGCCCACACTAGGAGAGTGTGAAAGGATGAAGGGTTCTCTTCCCAAACTAGGAGAGTGTGAAAGGACGAAGGGTTCTCTACCTATACCGGGAGAGTGTGAAAGGATAGAAGGTTCTCTGCCATCACTGGGGATAGTGTAAAAGGATGATGGTTCTCTGCCAGCATTGGGGATAGTGTAAAAGGATGACGGTTCTCTGCCGCACCGGGTAGTGGTGAAAAGAGTGTTGTAAAGGCTTATTCGCCTGCTGTGGGTGCAAAAGGAGAGTCACTAGTGGTATTAGTGCAATACTCGGAGGGTGCCTCCGGGGAGTGGATGTAGGTCTGGTTTTGACCGAACCACTATAAATTTGGTGTCATTATTTTTCCGCAACTTTTTCATTTATGTGATTTACTGTTATAAAACTGTGGTTGAAAAACTATTTCTACAAAATTCATTAAAGTTTAAATTTCGGTTAAAAATTCTCAAAAGATGGATTACTTTTTTAAAATACCAATTTACCCCCCCCCCCCCCCCCCCCCTTTGTTCTCAAATATTAATAATAAATATAATTATTTATATTTAGTTAATTCATAAGAAATATATGGATTTAAGTTAAATTTAGTATATTCCATCTTGATCTGTTGGTTGTGAGTTTTGGCTATCAATTAGGATATGTATTAGGTTTGAAATTTGCATATGTAATTTGTGTGTTAGTTTGTCTTTAATTGACTCAAGAGTCCAAAAAAAAAGTTAAATTTGGTCAATCCTGGATTTTCTAAATCTAGGATTTAAGGTATAATAGAGAGAATTGAGAATTAAGATTATGTAGAATTTAAGATTGCCATTTTTGTTGCAGCTAGATTTAGACTAAATCTTGCTTAAATCCTGCTCAATTCTTTTTGCCAAAGAGCCCCTTGGAATTTATTTTAGTTTAAATTTTTTTATTTCATTGATTGAGGGGATAGTTATTTTGAAGTGATATCGTAGTTGCAAGATTTCATTAAGGAATAAGGATATGGATTATATATATATATATATATATATATCAAAATCAGAAGCAATGAGAGTTGGAGGTTTTTGCTTGCATGGAATAACAAAGGACCCTTATATATAAATAACATTTTTTTTAATTTTAATTAATGAATCTTTATAAATAGTTTTGATTAATATTTAAATTACTCATTAGTTTATAGTTATATGGTTAATTAAATATAATATATTTTATTTGTTCCATTAAATCATTAATGATATAAACTCATTTTAACAAATATATAATTGACTTTATATATTAAGATTAATAATAATTAATTTTGTATTACGTGTTCATAAGAAACATGTAGATTTAAGTTAAATCCAATCAATTCCTGTATTTACTTTATTTTGGATTTAAGGGGGAATGTCGGAGAATCGAGATTTAAAATTTCATAGGATTTAAAGTTATAATTATGCTATTTGGAAGGATTATGCTACCCCGGTGGAGTAAGAAACTTTAATTTGAGGTGAGGGATGGAAGTAACAATCCAAAAAATTGACTAGAGAGGCCATCCAAAGATAATGTTATAGGTTGATTACAACTTTATTGTAATGAAGTTGAATGAGTGAGTATCCTATTCAAAAAATTCTCCAAGTACATCTGGGAGGCTAATTGTTCCCTTCACCCATATGGGTCGACTATCAAACCCATACAATGGACCTACGACAGGTTTGAGTTGCTCTATGGCTAAGCATATATTCAAAAAAGTGTAGTAAAATAGGATATCCATTGAGCTCCCATTATCGACTAAGATTATCTTGACCTTGTAACACGAGTCACAAATTCCTATATTAATTATGAGTAGATCTTGATGAGGGATCTTTAATCCCTCTAAATCATAGTCATTGCTAGAAATGTTTGGTGTGGCTCATTAAGACTTCGTTGGGTAATGATGGTCCCCGATAATGGTTTCAATCTCACCAATCATTTGATGATTATTCAACTGTTATCTTCGTTATTGTTAATTTTGGCTCCTAGTGAGACTAGCTATATTTCTAGTTGGTTTTGAATGAATTGTCGAAGATATCCTAGTCAGACCAATCTCTTAGTTTTGGACTTGAGTTATCTGTATGCTTTAATAACGAGTCAATGGCTACGATGGAAGTGGCAGTATTACTCTTGATTCCTCATAATTGGGTTTAAAGGGTTTGCCACTTTACATATTCTTGATCTCAGATGGCCATTAAAATGTTTGCACGAGATGAACTAAGTGGTGTATATTCCTTTTCTTGTCAAGGCTCACATTGCGACTACAAGGGTCGTGGGGGAAGTTATAATTTCTTTTCTTATTTCATTGAGAGGATGAATTATTCATTTTCGATGCACTTTTATGCTTTCCATTGGTCTACTCAAACTACTTTCTATGGGCATTGATGGCTTTGTCAATAAAGATTTGTGCCTCAACATGATGAATCAAGTCAATGTATGAATGAACTATGTCTTACATTAGCACTGAGTAAAAGGGACCATGATGAAGCCCTCCAAGGAAAATTGCTTTTATTAATTTGAGATCCACTCCTAGAATTTATTGAGCTTCAGTATAAAATTTTTGAAAGTATTCTTTGAGAGACTCACTTTCACTCTGGCAAATTCATGAGAGGTAAGAAAAATCTTTAGCAATCTTCCATTGTCAATAAATTGTTCGATATATAATTTGGCCAACTTGACAAATGTGGGAATAGTTTTGGCTGGAAGAAAATAGAACCATATTCAAGCATTATCATTAAGGGTTGTGGTCCTCCGAAAGGATATTTCTCAATAGCGGAACATAATGCAAAGGGTACGATCACACTATCTCGTAGTACAAAATGGTCACAAGTCTTTGCACGCTTTACAAGCGGGCCAATGGGAGGGTAGATGAGATCATACATATGATTAACCATTGAGGATAATAACTTTCACCTATGCATCTCGATGGGTAAAAATATATATAACCTGATTAAAGTCATAAGATTTCCCCCACCCGATACATTAGCTCAAGTGCGGTTTCTTTGATGTGGGATTCAATTTTACATGGGCACAAGCCCCCATGGTTAATTATATCTTAAGCTATGGCCTAACAAGACTCTCAATTAAGGATTATACATTATTCTCTCAGATGGGATTGGTACATAGGGAGTAGTCTAGGAACTTCCTATTCAAAGTGAAGGAAATGTTCAACTTGGCTTAGTCAATACGCACGTGCTCACATCATCATCCAAAAGGACTACGGTAGCGAAAAAAAATTGAAAAAAAGACAACACTACACTCTAAGCATGCAAGAGAGAAAGATGGAGGTGATGTCATTCAAGTGACACGGACAAGTATGATTTATTGCCTCTGAAGGATAGATTTCTTACCCACCATTGAGGCATACTACAAGACATCGATAG
Organism: Dendrobium catenatum; assembly: GCF_001605985.2. NCBI lineage: Eukaryota > Viridiplantae > Streptophyta > Magnoliopsida > Asparagales > Orchidaceae > Dendrobium > Dendrobium catenatum. The sequence continues at coordinate 293,723 of NW_021319165.1, forward strand.
TATTAGCCTTGAACTCTAAATCTAGAGTGGGTTTAGTGTTCTATACAAAATATTAACACCCGTGTCTTAGCTAATATATTCTTGAAATATATACTGCCTAAAAAGGAAAGCCGACTAAAAGATGGGTGGGTGGTTGAGTTTTTGAAAGTTGGAGCCAACATCTAGATAGGCTCCTAAGTGGCCTAGTACTTATAAAGGTTATTATTCTTCTAAAACTAATGCAATTAAATTTTAATTTTAGTTTGTTTCTAATGCAATAAAAATTTAAAAAGTCTTATAAAATATTTTTTTAGATTATTAGACTTCTTCAAGTTCAGCACCTCATCCTCATAGGTCAGATTATATAAACTCTACCCATAGGCGGGTAAGTGTCTAAACAAGGAAAGATAAGGACGCATTAAGATACATGTGACCTTGGATGACCTCTGGTTTATTCCCTAGATCTTTATCTTTCTATATTATTTAATTCTTAAAATTTTAATTATTAATTATAGTAAAAAAAACTTTTATCACTAAAGAGCATAGTGAAATCAAGTGCATACACATGCAAGAAAGAAACCTATAGAAAGTAAGCAATCTACTGCAAGTAAAGTAAAACACATCAATAAAATATTGACTATAGTAAAAAAAAGTTCAAAAGTTTATGACAAGTTCCATATAATATACAACCTAGTGTATGCAGAAAAGTAATGGTGGTCAAGCTCCACCGACAATAACCTGCATTCTAATCCTATAGAATGATGCAAGTTTTAAAACAAGGATTTTTGTCTAAATCTTTATCTTCTGGTCCTTCTACATATCGGCTTCCTTTAGTCTTCTTACAGTTCATCCTATAGAAGGATATCCAAATGAAAAGAAATTCTCACAAGGGGTTTTCTTTTCTCTTTGGATCCCTTTTATTTGAAATGCCTTATTTTTATAGACTTTCATAACTCTTTACTTTTAATAAAATTACATCATTTAAAAAAAATCTAGACTCTCCTAAAGGGTTATCCTAAGTAGTTAAATAAAATATCCTAAGCAGTTATATATGGAAATAAAAGTACGTATGCCAGTCACACTTGGCCATATTCTTATTTATTTTGGGGCTAAGCAGTTGAAATACATGTAGCAATTATATATATATGATTTATTTATTTTATCCCCCTTTTTTAGTATTACATGAGCATGATCACCTAAAAAAAACATTATTAGTAGCAAGATCGCCCCTAACTTATGGGTAATCTATCACATATCTCGTCATAAATATAATATAATAATAAAAATCATTATCATAATAAGCATCGTAGAAAATCAAAACAATCAGCACACATGCCACATGTAAAGCATCACATCACAGAAACAAAAAAATAGATCTAACCTAGAGCTAGAAGTCGTATCCTAGCAAACATGTTTATATGTGTATAATAGGCTGTGTGATCTTGAATAGTTCCTATGTTGGGCAATTAGTTTGAGTTATTTATGGTTTGATTTGTTAAAGTCCAAAGGGAAATTTTTTATTAAAGTTTAAATATTAGTGTATTGAGATCCATTTTAACTAATTTAGTTGGTTAGTCAATTTTAATGCATAGGATAATATTCTTTGAAGTTTAAGTTGAATTAGCAAGTTTGAACACTCGGGGGTCATCCTATTTGCTAGGTCCAAAGGTGACATCTAGAAACATGCTAGGTTTTGGGATTCTAGTATTTTTATTAAGTTTTAGATCTTATGGGGAGTAATTAGACTTTGATTTTGTTGGATTTGGAGTTTTTTATATAAGGTTATGATTTTTTAGAGGTTTCAGACTTAGTTATCGAACTACGATTGACCGAGAAGTTAACTTTTTTATTTATGTTGATTTATGGAATGTTAATGTTTTTAATAAATAATATATTTTAATTGGAATTGGATTTCTTTTAGTTTACTCAATTTAGTTTTTTCTAGAGTTAGTTATGAGTTTTTAAAGTTTGGATATTTAGTGAATTATTAAAATTACTTTATTAAGGGTATTTTAAGGATTTTCCTTTAAATGAAGTCCAAACCTCTCGAGATCAACTCCAAAAGTCAAGAATGTCCTAAAGAAGTGTTCCCAAGTTTTTGGGAGATTTTTGGAATTTTTAAATAATTTGTAATTAAGTAATTGAATTAAATAGTATTTTTTAGTCAAAATTAAATTAATATTCAAATTGAGATAAAATTAAGGTGATTTTAATTTTTTTGGATTAAGGACTAAATTATTAAGCGTCTGATATATTATTGGTAATTTTTGAGTTTAATTTCAATTTATTAGAATTTTTAAAGTTATCATACTTTAATTAAAGGGTTAAATTAGGGTTTGTTAATTAAGTGACTTAAAGGATCCTAAAAGTTTTAGGAGGTTTAAAATGTCACAAGTTTAATTGTTTAAATTTCATTTCATTTGGAAGTGTACCTTAATCCCTAAAATTTCTCTAAGTTTTCTAGTCGGGTCCTTAACTGATTATTCCTTAAGGTTCGCTAGTTGAATAGATTTAAATACAATGTCCATAAACCTAACCTCGAGTACAACTAGAAAAAATGCAACACACCATCACAAACCATTCCTTAGAACTAGGAGAGCATAGGCTAGGTGCTCGTGCATCCTAACATGCAAAAATTAAGAATAATTAACATGATTAGTCATTTTGATAAGTGAATAATTGGCGGTCCCAATTATTTATAAACCTTTCCCATGAATATATTCATCTGCTTCACCATTTTTATAATCAAAAGGATCTTTCAATTTTAAAAGTAATTAATAAAATATATTAAATAAAATATTTTAAAAATACATAATATTAACCATGTAAAATAAAAATAAGTTTTAAAGTAAAAAAATAAAAAAAATTAAATATTTTTTTTAGAGGTCCACTTGTCATCCAAAGTAGTTTAAAATAATTTAAATTATAAATTTCTAATTTTGAAAATACTTAATATAATATTTAATTAAATAATAAATTAACTATTAAATAATAAATAATAAATAGGTAATAAGAAAAAGTTAGGTTTAATCTCTTAATTAATTTAACATAAAAAAAATTAATATAATCCTTCTAAAAATTTTAAGTAATTTATTAATTTTTTCTGATTTTAAATAAATTTCTTAGAATTTTAAAGTTAAAATTAATTAAAACTCATTAAAATTAGTTTTAAAATAATTATACATTAAATTAAATTAAATTCTAAAGCTCTCAGAAAAATTAAAAATATTTTTAGTTTTAATTTTAATTACATATTAATTAAGTTTTTAAAATATTAATTAATTAAACAATTACTTAAAATAAAAAATATCCATTTATAATAAAATTTAATTTAAAATTAATTAGTTTTTTTAAATAAAAGTAGTTCTCCGATTTTGGAAACAAGAATATTTTAATTGATTTAAAAAATAAGTTAATATAAATATATATAAGTTAAATATAAATTTTTAAATAATTAAAATTCAATTGAAATATTAAAATATATACTAATACTAAAATTTTTAGAGATAAACACATTTTAAAATATGTGCACTTAATGTTTAAGATAATGTAATGTAAGACCATTTTTAATTTTAGAAAATAATTTAATTCATAATATTAAATAAATAATTAAGTTAATTTTTTAAAAAATTAAAGGTTTTTAAGTAACTTAAAATTTATAATGTAATTAAAATAATTTTTAATTTTTAATTCAAAGGTAATTAAATTGGTGAAAATTTTATCTGATTATATGACTTTTTTTAGATTTAAACAATATAATTTTAAATAATTTTTTAAACAATTGGACTTAAAATAAATTTAAAAATAATTTTAAAAAGCTATTTTATGAAGTTTTTAAAATATTGAATTTAATTTAATTACTATCTGATTAATATTTTAAATTATTTATTATTAAAAATTAACTAGAAAAAAAATATTATTATATTAAAAATAATTTAAAATTAATTTTTTTTAGAGTAGTTACTCTAATCTTCAATAAAACATTTTTATTATTTGAAAACTAATTAAATTAATTAAATATTAAAGACTTAAATAATTAAAAGTTATTTGAAATATAAAATTATATCCTTAATTCATTTAATTTTAAATTAATATATTTTAAAATTTTCTCTTAATTATTTAAGATATATTAATTTGAAAATTTTAAATTTTAAAAATATTTAATATAATATTAAATTAAATATTTATTTATTTTTTTAAATAACTTAAAATATATAATGTAATTTAAAATAAATTTATTTTTTTTATTAAATGTAATTAAATTGTTAGAATTTTGATATATTATATGTATTTTTTTAGATTTAAAAATAATTTTAAATAATTATTTAAACAATTGTGACTTAAAAGTACATTTAAAATAATTTAAAATTTATTTAAATGAAAATTTGATGGTAGCGACTCGGTGGGCTACATGGTGGCTCGGGATTTGCGGATGAAACCACGGGCAATCATTGCTAAGCGACGTGATGATTGTGCCACTGGAAATGATAGCCGCATGATCGCGACAATGATTATCGTAGATGCAGCATCACTTATCCATGTCAGTAGATGTGTGGAGCCATCCGATCTTACATGGTTTGAGACCAACGACTCTGATTGCATCGGACACAGGATCTAACTGCCAGAGTAACTTTGCAATTCAAAAGAGGATGTGGAATGATAGGATCTCCATCGTTGATTAAATAATCTATGGTGGAGATCTCGTATACCTAACGGGTACAACCGAGATGCCCTAGGAACCATTTTCATCTTATTTTCTCAATTGGGTGAATCAAATCACATGAAATTTTAAACGTAGAGTGTACACATGAAGAGCATTCATGGGGGACCAAAATTATGATCTAAAATGCACTGTATGAAAAGTTATTTAACTCTAAGTGTCTGTTCACCTTATTTTTGTATGAGGTCACTAGGGACCCACCCAGACTCCAGATTAATCCTGGCCCTAAATCAATTCAATCTCCAGACCAATCCAGACTCTAGGATTCTCCCAAAATCTAGATCCTAGGATCCACTCTAAACCCTAAGATTCCTCCAAATAAATCTAGACCTCGGGATCTATTCTAGGTCCTAGGATCCTTCTAGACTTCAGGCCTTAGGATATACTCTAGACCCTAGGACTTTTCTAGGCTTCAAATCTTAGGATCTATTCTAGACCCTAAGACTCTCCTAGATCCAGACCCTAAGATTTTCTTAGACTCTAGGATCCTTTTAAATTCTAGACTTCAGGATCTATCTGGGCCCTAGAACTCTTCTAGATTCTAGACCCTAGAATTCCTTTTGATTCTAGGACTAATCTAGACTTCAATCAAACCTGACCTCAAGTCAATCCAGATCTCAATTCAATTCAAGCCTTAATCAAAATCCAGACTTCAGTCTAGTTCAAAATCAAAACTCTAGTTCAAATCTTGACCCAACTTCAATCCTATCCAATCACTTATGATTATCCCAAATGATCATAAATGATTTGGATAATTCAAATCCAATTATCCAGACTCAAGACCCATTTTAAATCTAGAAATACATACCAAAATCCTAAATTCAGAGGCCTTGTCCTAAAGGTCTTTTCTAGGGATTTTTTAAACACTTCAAAACCCAGTCAAAAGACCTCTGATTCAGAGTCTACCACTTGCAAAGTGATAAGACAAGTCTCTAGAGATAACCCTCCAAATTTGAGCCCATTCTGAGGTCTCTGACCCCAAAAACCAAATCAAAATCCAAAGGCTATAAAACCTTCAAATATTTATGGCCTATGCCACTAGGACTGCCACCAAGTGAATCCTGACCTTGGAGCTTCCTCCCAAGCCTCCAACCACTTCCAGACCCTTGATTACAATCCATTGAACATTAAAATGCATTTTGGTGGACCCAATTTGACCCATAGTTGACCAGGGGTCAAAATTACCAAAATGCCCCTTAAAGGCAATTTTGAAGTCTTCTATAAACTTCAATATGCCCTTTTCAAATGAAACCCCATGACCTCTTTCATTGCATCCTAATCACCCTTAGGATTGCAATGGATGCAAACCCTAACCCTGGTCAAGCCTGGTTGACCAGATCGATCTTTTTGACCAAATTGTTTGGAACCTCTTCCAGCAATTTTCAAATACCAAACCAAACCTTTTGAGCTTGGGCTCACCCCTTGGGTCAACCTGGTTGACCCAGTCAATATAGGTTGATCCAATGAGCCCTTAAGAGTTCAAATGGGTCATTTTAATCCATTCAACCCATTTGACCCCTTTCAAACTCCAAATCAACTCCTACTCATGGCTAAATCATGTCTTAACCATTGGCAAATCAAACCAAAATCAAATTAATTAAGTCAACATTTTGATTTTGGTCAAACTTATATGTTTAGATCAAAACCACCATGTGCACTTAGTCAAATTTCTATCAAGCTTTCAAATCATTCCTACCAATGCCTAAAACCTTGCCAAATGCACCATGAGCCAAGTCATCGTCACTTTGACCAAATCAACATGCTTAGACATGGTCAAACCACTTCAAGCTCTCATACTTCCATTTAAACTCCAACTTGCAAATCTCAAACCTCTTTCAAATTATTTCAAACTGCATTCAAGCTTTACCCCATGTCCACCTAAGCCTAAGTTGACTATTTGACCAGTCAAACAGTCAACAAGGTGGTCTAAATGGCATTAGGTGTGGTCAAACATGGTCAAAACACCTCAAGCTTCAATCCCTAGCTCCAAACCCAACAATCAGCATTCAATACACTCCACCCCCTTGCCACCTCACTAGTCCAAGTGGCATTGGACCAGTCAAACAGTCAAATCAAGGCTTAAGAGGGGTCAAACTTGGTCAAAACCCCTCTTAAACCTAATCTATCCTAATCCAAATCATTCCAACTATTTATGTGTTCTCCATAACATTCCTATAACCCCTCTCAGCCCTTAGATCCAGATCTAATGGCTCTTAATCATCCCATGCTCAAATGGGGACCAAAACCACTTTCCACATGGCTTGTACGTTTGGTCCTTTGATTCTCCTGCTCCTAACTACCCCCTGGACAGGTGGCCCGATCTTAGCAAGTCCCTAAGTCAATCATAGCCGTCCAAACCAGCAGGGGTCATTTTGAATAGGGCAAAACCCTAGGAAAAGGAATAATTCTAACATCCCCACTCTCTCTCTATCCCGGCTACCCTAGACCCAAAAATCATTTCATTTAACCTCTCTAGAGAACCCTCAAGCCTTCCTGACCAGAAATCAACCATTCAAGGCCGCCGGTGACGGGTTTCCTAGCGAGTCTAGGCATTTTTCTTCCAAAGGGTCGTAGCACTCGATCCAGGCACTTCGAGCTCTTGGACTCTTCTACAAAATGGAGCGTGGACAGTCTACAAATGCAACAAAACTTTAAGCGATTTAATCCATCCATAAACTAAGGTATAATCTCAAACCTTAGTCTAGGAAACACTAGATTAAAAAGCTTTATTTAAAGCAAATTTTAAGCTTTAAAATTACATCCCCATTAATTATGTTCATTCGAATAATCTAAATTTAAAATTTCAAGTAAAATAATTCATCCGTTAGAGAGAACTAGCCATTTCCTTGGTTAGGGTTTCGGTTCGCAACGTGCATGAACTGTACATTTTCTAGACCGTTAATCTCATGATCAACGGTCTGGATTAAGTCAATACGCAGTCCTGTTCGACTGCACGGGTTGATTCGTGGACAAGATTCTATTCGACGCTATTTGAACCATCCCTTGGAGATCGCGGGATAGACTCTCCGCCGTTTGATCTCGCTTAACCGAGATCAAATGGCAGGATTTGATCTCTGCCATCCGATGGAATCCATGCGGGATCAAACGGTTGAGTGTCCACGCTGACTCAGCTTAATTGAAACTGCGTCCGCAATCATTGGTAGTCGTCATTCACAATTTGATGCGTCAATCGAATCCCGCCACGTGTCCAGCAACGTCAGGACTTTAATGATTAAAATATATTTTTAAATTGTTTTAAATTCAAATTTCTTTTTAAATAAGTTTTTTAATGATAAATATATAAAATATATATGAAACTTAATGTAAAAACATATACTTTTTTTTTAAATAGTATTAATTTAAAATGAATATATATATATATATTAATTAATCATAAACTTTAAAAATTCAAATTAAATTCATTTTAAATCATAAATATTTAAATAATATATCAAAATTTTTAAAATTCTAAATACCTTAATTTAAAGTTGATTATAAGATTTAAATGTTGATTTATTTTAAATAATTTGAATTATTTAATTATCTTTAATATTTAATTAGTATTTAATTAAGTATTATATTAAATATTTTGAAAATTAAAAATTTATTTTCAAATGACTTTAAAAATTCAGAGGATCTCTCAAGTATTTAAAAATTATTTTAATAATATTTTTAAATTTATTCTATTTTAAAACGTATATCTTTATGTATTGTTTTCTATATATAAGTATATATATTTCAAAACTATTTTAAAATTATATGTATTTAAATATTTAAATTTTGAAATTTTAAATTTAGATTAAGCTTGATTGAGTAGCATTAATGGGGAGTGATCATTAATCAATGAATAATTAATTTGTTAATTATTCATTGATTAATTTTCTAATCAATTAAGTCTTATTTTAATCTTTGCATGCTTAGGGTGCACACACTCGCACTTAGTCTAAGGCTCTCCTAGATTTAGGAATTAATTGTGCTTACGTGTGATGTATACATGTTGTTCAAGGGTTAGTTAAAACATTGATTCAAACCCATCAAACTTAGCGACATCATTAAGGACAACAATTAATGACCTATGTCTAGAAAACTTAGAATAATTCTAAAAATTTGGATACACATCCTTTTGACTCAAAACTTTGAAAACTTAAATTTAGTGATACTCTCAGCCCATAGAAATTTTTTCACTTATTTTAGAGGTCATTAAGACCCTTAATTAATTTTCTTAAGTTTAAACCTTAATTAAGCCATTAAAATTTCTAGAATATATAATAAATCAAGATTAAATCCAAAAAATATGAGTAAGACCTCTAACTGACCAGAATCAAACCCTTAATCAACGAAGAATAAAATCCCTTTAATTAGGCATCAAATCTAGTCTTAATTTAATTTTAATTGAAATTCAATATTTAGTTGATTTAATTAATTAATAAAAATTAAAAATTACAATAAACTCCCAAACACTTGGGAATCTCTCCTTAGGTCATTCTGAACTTTGGAGCTGATTTCAAGGAGTTGGGATCTCATTTAAAGCAAAATCAAGAAAACCCCTCTAATTAAGCAATTTCAAAAATTCATTAAATACTCAAAACTTAGAAAATTCATAACTAATTCAATAAAAATCCAAATTGAACAAACTCAATTGCATTCAACTTTTAATAATGTCTAATATTTATTAAAAATGTTAAAATTCCAGAAAATCAATAAATTCAAAAAGTCAACAAATTGGTCAAACCTAAGTCAAATTCTAACTAAAACTTCTAACCCTCATAATAAAATACAGAAAAATCCAATTTTAGCGTACTTATTGTCTAACTGATTGTATTAAGATCTAGTATTTTAATAAAATATTATTTTTCCATAAAACACTTTTAATTAAAAATTCAACTTTTAACCCCTTAATTAAATGATTAAAATAATAAAAAATTTCCAAAATTCAATATTTGATTTCAAACTCTGGAAAATATTAAGTTAATGTTTAAAACACTCAAAAAACCCTTTAAAATACAACAATCATCCTAAATATGAAGTTTATTGGCTGGACTATTCCGGGGTGCGGGGCTACGTGTCCTAAGGAGGCTTATTCCTCAAGCCTATGGGCACAACGCCAAGAATGGATTCTAAGGGGTGTTAAACCTTAAAATAGATTAATTATTTAACCTTCTAAAATCTCTAATTCAACCACATCAATTTGGTTTATCAGCTGGACTACTCCAGGGTGTGGGGCTATGTGTTATAAGGAGGCTTTATTCCTCGAGCCTAGTGGCACAACGCCACGAACCGATTAATGACAAACTTAAATTAATCAAACTTTAAAAACCATTAATCAATCAATTTTAATTAAAATTCATGAGTTTTTAAGCGTTAATCAACTTAAGTCACTTAATTATACTAGGTACCACTGGGTAACCCAGGCCTACGAGGCTATTAGCTTAGCCCCAAGGAAGGTGAAATAAACTTCACGGCCTCGGTGAGAAATAAAGGTGGTATCCAACAAATAATTAAAATTAATCTTAAAATCAATTTCAAATCATTAATACTTAAACTTTAATTAAATATTTCCCTTAAGCCTTTCAACCAATCAAACCTTAAGCAACTCCAATATAATGATCATACTTAGGACATATCAAAACCACATAGCCTTTTACACACACTTTAGATGGTCTGTTAGGACAACCAACTCTAGTTTTAGGCTAGGCTGGTGTTTACTTTTCTGCTGTGTGCCGGGATTTCGAGTTTTCACTACATACTTGTTGCTAGCTTAGAATTGATGTTTTTATTTACTTACTTTTCTGCACTCTCTGTTGTGAGTAATTGAGCATTTTAAATTTCAAATATATCAACTGCTTGAGATTGTATATAACTGCTTGGGATTATTTATATGACTGCTGATTATTAGGATAACCTTGTAGGATCGAGTCTAGAATTTTCTTCTTTTATTAAATGTAAATTTGATATAATTTGAGTTGTACTTTAAAGTACTTTGAGAATGGGATGTTAAAACATCCAATTTGGAATCCAAAGAGGAAGGGACATCCCTTAGGTGAGAGTCCCTCTCCATTTGGAGTTCCAAATTTGGATGACTTTTAAAATATCCAAAGAGGAAAGATAACACCCCACCCAAAGAGGAGTTTCTTTTCATTTGGATATCCGGACCCGACAATCCAAGAAGCAGCAGAAGGACGAAGAAGTGGATAACGAGAAGACCCATTCTCAAAGTCACTTGAGTCTTAGGATTAGAAATCCGGGTTGTTGTCAGTGGTGCCTGGCCACTTTACTTTTCTGTAATTCTGGGATTTAATAATAAGTGGCACTTGTCACATGGACATTCAATTTGAGCTATTAACTTAATTGATTTATTTAATTGATTGCGTAGTAGAACTACTTGCTTTTCTAGTCTTTTTACTTACATGCCGTATTTGATTTAGCCTGGAATCCGATTGTAGTCTCTTAAGGACTTGCTAAAATTTTTCTATTTAAATAAAAAAAAATTTAAGTCAACATAGAAATTCTAACGCTTTAAGAAGTAAGCCAGAGACCACCGGGAGTTCGCATGCATAATTGTTGCATCTTCTTTCCTTTGTTAGGAATCTCCCCGCCTGTGCGTTCTGGCAGACCACCTGGCCTATGAGGGTGCAGATCTATCCAAGGGGAATCTCTGCATCTTTAGGATAAAAACTATTTTAAAACCTGATTTTAAAACTTCTTCATTTCAAATTTAAATCATTTTATCGAGTTGATTGGCATGCGTCGCATTAGCAACAAATTTAAAAACCTTTAAATCTTTAATTACATTAGCTTAAGCATCAAACCCAACATAAGTCTAAGGGGTCAATTAGGATCTGCTCTAAATGTCGGACCAAACTCTTCAAACTCAATCTAATTAACGTCCCTACCACTCTACATAAATTGACCGGACTCATAATTTTAAACCGCTTAGGTGGTTTAGTTGGCTCCCCAATCCAGGCCAGGGTAAGACCAGATTTGCATTGCACTAGTTAGGTTGAGGCCAATTTTAAGTGTCCAATTTAGACTTAGGTTCTGAGGCAAACTTGGGCTATAAGACCTCAACCTCCGAGAATTGAATCCTGACTTTCTAATAAAATTGAACATTCAAACTTAAATCACTTTCAATCAAATTCAAGCCCAACACTTAGGATAGACTGAGGTGTTTCTGAAGTAATTCAAAATCCCAAAGCACATCCTACCCTTTTTCCTTTGATTCCAGAAATAAGTATTCAACCTTGATCCAATCCTGATTGAAAATTCCTACCTTTACCTCCTTTGACATCCAGCTTTGAAAAATCTTAAATGAAATTTCTACCGCTATTTTAATCGAGAGTATTCGTAAAAAATTTCAATTTCCTACGATGTAATTAACTACGAGGGCTTGCGCTCGTAGGAGATTTAGAAACCCAGACCTGATTTTCAAAATCAAAATTTTCAAAACCTCTAATTAATTATCTTTAGGAATTCAAACAAAAAAATGGCGATCGTTATCGTCATATTCAAATAATAGGTAATAGGTAATATCATCTTTCTTTGGGAAGATATATTATTTTATTATCATTATTTTGATTATGAAATTAACGATCTCTTATCCAAATTATTATAGTTAAATAATTGATTGAATGTCATTTTGATCATTCGATATCATATGTTGTTCCCCCTTGAGTTTGACTACGATAATTCAGATAAATTTAAAATTCTAAAATTTGAACCCATTAGGGAACGATATGATCACCTCCTGAGGTGATATACTGTTCATAATGATGTGTTTAATTTTAAAATTCAAAATTAAATATTTCTCAAAGAAAATTAATACTTTTTCAAAATTAAATATTTTTTAATCAAAATAGTGTCCTAACCCAGGGTTGAGGATTTTACCTAATCCAAATATTAGACTAGGGAGATCTTGGGTTTATTGCAATTATAGACAATCCACGCTCATATTTATAAAAGGAATCGAGGCTCAAAACATTATGGATCGACGTCAAACTTTCTTGGAAGAATTAGGGCTCTGGGTCACACAGGAAGCTCACCGTCGACGGCATCTCGATGGTTGATTTGGCTTGGGAAAGGTGGAGGGAGACTAGGGGAGCTCACACAAGTGAGATCTAGGGCTTGGAGATCGTCGGCAAAAGCAAAAGCAAGATCCCCTTCATGAAGGCCTATGACCCCTATTTATAGTCCTAACCCTTTGATGGACAGCTAAAATTGTTTCTAGGGTTAATTAGGAGGGAATCAAGCTTCCATGGCCATGGTTTGGGTCAAGGGGATATTTGGAAGGGTTTAAATGCAAAGGGTGGTGAATTTGACCTAAATATGTCAAATTTGATAAAATTGGGCTTGGGTTGACCAAGACATGAGTTGATATAGTCAACATGTTTAATCAAGTCCAAATGGGTGAGGTATTGAGCAAAGGATGCTTTGGAATTGATTGAAACTCAAATAAGGGTGATTTGGGCTAGTTTGGTCAACCAGGTTGACCCGAGACCTGGTTCTAGGCTCGATAGACTTAGTTTGACCCAATAAACCCAATGGAACTGGTCTTGAGGTATGGCTTGATCAATTTGACCAAGTCAACCCCCTTGACCCATGTTCAATGAAAAGTAAGGTCTATAAGGGTTGCAGGAGAAAAGTGGTAGATGAGCACATTTGGGGCTCATTCGATATGCATAATGATTCTATATTGATCAATATGCTAGTAGGGATTAGATGTCCCATCATATGAATCAATGCTCGATAATTTGAAGCTTGCCAGAATGTGGTGTTTAAGGATGGCTTCAATTAAGGGAGAGGATTCCTAAAAGTCCCATTAATGAAGAGATTGCATTCCATCTCTCATAAGGAACTCTTCTCAAATGAACTAATCCCCCAAATTTTAATAATAGACCACCTAAATTCTCTCTTATATGTGTTAAACACTTAATTAACTTACCTTCTTAATCCTTTTCAAGCTCAGTTGACATAATAACAAGTAAAGTTGACTCTTCTCTTAAAAAGGCATACTTTAAGAGAGCAAGCAATACTTTTAGTTCTAACTTAGGTGCCTCTGCTACATATGATTTCAAAGGTCTCCATAGAAATAATATATCAAGTACCTCAGATCTCTCTCTAAATATCCTATGTGCTTCATTGATAATACGAGCAAAATTTCCATCATCCTCGCATAAATTATGTCATGTTCCAAAATCTAATTTGGAAGAATTATTATTTTGTCTTTTAATTTATATAAGCATAGCTATCTAATTATTTTTATTAATAGTTATATGTGAAAAATATATTTTTATAATTCAAAACATCACTTTACATATATATTCATATATAATACTTAAGAACCATACAATCATATCATGTCTATCCAAATCCTAAGTTCAAAAGAATAACTAAAATAAAATATTAGAACTTGAGGGATCCTAATTAATTTCTCACTCATGGTCTCTTGCCCTGATTTGTAATTATTTTCATCACATATAATGAGCTAAACAACTCATCAAGTCATACTAAAATCCTATAATTGAATTTAAAACATGGAAAAGAAATAGTATGCATGTTGTTAGACAATTTATAACAATAATAATTGTAAGATAAAAAATTTAATGAAGAAATAGTATAACTCACATGTAATAGCAGTAAAATTTATAAATAGTAAAATAATATGGTAAGGAAGTATAATGGGAAATTCTATAAACTAGTATGGGTGTCAAATCAAATCAAATAGTCATTGTATCAGTATTATCAATCAATATAACAATCATATAAAGTAATAAACCAAAGCATCGGTAAAGAACTATTGAACTCAGATCAATGCAATAAAATCTTATAATGATATACACATACTATCCAATTAGTCTATATCAGTATTAATATTATATTAGTATCTTAATCACATGCTCAGTACATCACGTGCTTAGTTTCAATAATCAATACAGTGAATTAATAAGAGTAATAGTAATAGTGAATCAATAGTACTATCATTAACAGTTCAATAATAGTATCAATATCCATATAGGTACTAATAAATCCAATGGATGTAAAAATAAATAAATATTATAATCCTAATCTATATGGTAATAACAAATCAATATAATAAAAGTAAAGTTGTAAAGTAATAATTAATTCAAAATATACATTTTAATACTCACACTAGATAAGTAAGAGGTCCTAACTATCATGGTATATTTTAGTAGTCTGTAATTAATAATTAGTAAAATTGTTAACTCAATAAATAAAATCATCACTATTTACCCATTGGCATAGCAATAACTCTTTATAACTCTCAATCTTTGCTCTGAAAGTGTTATATCATTGTATCATTAAGGATAACACCAAATAATTGTATTTAAAGGAAAGTCTATCAACCCACCATCCTGTATAGGTCAATAAATCTTTAACCAATGGGTAAATTAGTCTTTATTAATCTTTTACACATATTAAAGTAAAAGTAATAGCGACTAGGTATATCCAATCACAAACTAGTATTCATTCTCAATGCATGTTTTAACAATATGCTTAATAAAATACCTACATGGTTTTAGCAACCCTACCCCCCCCCCCCCCCCCCATTGGCTTAAAGTAAATGTGGATGCTACATTACTTTCCTCATATAAAGCTGGCAATGGAGGTATTTTTCGTGAGCACAAAGGAAGATTCCTTCTAGCATTTGGGAAACCGTATACACATTGGGATATATCTTCCTTGGAATTATTGGCAACTCAATCCATTGAGGTGTTGAAAGATTGGATGTTTAAATACAAAGGAATCATTATTGAAGGTGACAATCTCAATGTCATGAAATTTTTGAAGAAGGTTAAACAAAATGGAGACACAAGGTATGAAGATGTTCATCTTTTTAATGAGTTTAATAACGTCATTTTCAATTGTGTTGATAGAGGTTGTAATAAGTTAGCTGATTTATGTGCTAACTATGGTATTTTGAGCTCTTTTATTTGGGAGGATGTTAGTATTAATAAGATTCCTCCTTTATTTATGTCTATGCTAAAGGAGGAATCCAATGTTATGAGTCATTAGAGTTGTAATAACTTCTTAGCTCTTTTCTTTAATGCTATTTGATGCATTTTCTTAAAAAAAAAAAAAAAGTAAAAATGAACAGTTTTAAAATATAACCAAATTACTAAGGATTGTGTAAAACATCATTTCAAGACTTTAAACGTAACACAAAACTATTTTTAAAAAAAGTCCAAATTTTTTTTAATTCAATTAAATTTGCACAAATATAGCACAATTTTTAAAGAAACTAGCAATATGCATGTTATGATCTTCTATAGGGGTTCATCCAAATTAAAAATTTTGTATAATTTGAATTATTGCATGTTTTAACTCAAATTATTAACCTGAATATTTGGTCTTTTATGTTTTGGAGAAAGCCTTTAACCATTTGATTAGCTTATTCCCTAAGTGGTCTAAATTGATCATTTTCTTAAAATTATTCAGCCATTTTTAAATCTTTTTGCAATTTTTTAAATTTTTTATTTTTTTAAGAGTTCTTTTAATTTTGAAATTAAACCAAATTTCTTCTAACTATTACACATGCAACATTAATATGGACAACATTAATTATGCCTAAAAAATTGATATATATTTCTATAATCAAATCTACATATCTCACAACATATCATCTTGAAAGACAGACGTATGCTTGACTATCGATCTAAAGATAGAAATGGAATTTATTTTATATAATAAAACTCTATATAAAGAATATACTATTCATCCTAAAGGATAAAATAATATTCACATATCATTTTGAAAAAAAAAATTGACCAATGTAATAGATTTTATCTATGTCCAGAGATTTTTCTCCTGCCTAGCGAGCTAAAGCAAGGTTTATTTTTTGATCATGTTCTAAGTCTCCTATAGAGGCAAGCTTCTATAATTAATTGCATCCAAAGATGAATCTTGAGAAAAATCATAATTATAGGGGTGAATAGACATCTTTAGATTTACAGGAGTTTTGCTGAGTTTAAATCTATCCATAGAGAAATGTTCAAATTTTGAATGATTGTTTACTGAATCATTAAAAGAAAGATAAAGAGTGTTTGAGATTCTAGGAGAACCCAAAAATACTTTAACCCATACGAAAGTTTGGCTTTACATTTAGGTTGAGATTTAATTTATGTTTGAGTTACAACTTTTCTAGAAGATTAAGATAATCCTCATGGTAGGAAGTAAGAGAGGTGTATGTAAATCTAATGTATGCATTATAGATAGCTATTTTTTAACTAGAATCAAGGATTCATGTTAAGATTTTAATCAGGAATTTAGAATATGACAAGGATTCAAAGGTACCTAACTAATGTAATTTGCTGTGACCTTACCCTAGACTCTAAGTATATTTATAATTCTTCATATTATTCTAAGTCTAAATTTAAAAAAAAATTGGTAGCATAATGGCCTTAGGAATAGTAGGCTTAGTCCCGTTGCTTAGTCTGCCCCTTACTTTCCATAAGCTTGTGTGCATTTTTTTATGTATGTCACCGAAAAATAAAATGTATATATAGATCAAGGTGTTTGGGTATGCAGTACCAAACTACATTGTCATTGATCTAACATAGATAACCTTGCAAAGGTAAGGGGCATATACATCATAGAAAATTAAGAAAACAGCCTGCCCATCTAATATAATCAATCTTTCAACCCATATGTATGTAATATGTGTATATATGCATGAAGCAATGTGTAAAAGAAACTGTGTGTGTGTGTGTGTGTAACTTTAATTGAACTAGTGAGAGTGTATGAATGTTAAGCAAAGTAAGGTGCAATACAAAAGAAATAAATATGCAAGAATACATGATATGTCATCGAGAGTGCAAGAAAATAAACAAACACATCAAATGACACCCTCCAAGGAAGGCATCCAATCACACCAAAATAATAAGTGGACTAGCCCGGATTAAAGTTGGTTGTCCTTACAAACAAATTCTATCATCTGTGCTAAGTTTGTGTGGTTTTGATATACCTTAAGAGACTTTATATTTGAGTTATATACATTTAAATTTATTTATTTATTGAGAGGCTAAAGGGGTTTATTTAATTTGAATTTAAATTTTAACATTTTAATATTTTATTAACATTTTATTTTAAGGGTTAATATTATTTAATTTTAAAATATAGAAATTGATGATTAATAACTCAAGTTAAGTTTGGATTTGAGAATCATCAAATCCTAAGGCTCATAATTGTAATGTATTTATTTATACCCTAAGGAATAAAATAAGTGCAAAAAACCCTTCATTTTTATTAACAATATTTAATGATTTAAAAATATTTATTTTAAAGAATCGAGATATTTAAAGACTTCAAATTACTTTGAAATCCCTAATTAACAAGTCTTAGGCTAATGCATTTGTCCCCCCTTTCCTAACGGATAGAGCAAATACATAAAGTCTTAGAATTTATTAAATGTTTATTAATGAGATAATTAATTAATATGTTTATTTGATTAAATTTATTTTAGTTTGATTTATTATTCAATTTTATTTTATTTTTATTTAATATTATGTCATTTTTATTTTTTTTACTTAGTTTTTTTTTTAAATATTAAAATTTATAGAATCAATAGCCCTCTAAAATACAACATTTGAAATAAAGCATGCGAGCCTTTGATTCAATCTATACAATAGCCAAACAAAAGAAAATAAGACTAAACAACGAAGAAGCCCTCTAGACGAGTGTAAAGCCAACGATGTGTCGAACGAAAGCAGCAACCGAAGCAAGACAAACAAGATAGATAACAACATACCAACCAACATAAGAATAAAAAAAACTACAAAAAGAGAGACTAAATTGAACAAAGCCAAAGAAGTAACTCGCAACTGAGAAGTTCTAACCAACTAGAAGCCTCAAAAGAATAAGAAAACACAAGCTCCAGGCTGCAACAACCTACAGGGATGGAAATAAAAGAAACATAGTAACCATAAAGAGAGACCCCCAACACCCGACTCCCAATCTAACACCCTAGCCAAACCCAAACCCAAACAACATAACCAACAACCATCACAGTTGAGCCCCACACCCAATGGAATGAACAACAACCAATAGGAATGCAAACAACAGCATAGGAACCCCTAGCCAACCGAGCACACCAACCAAAATCTAAGGAAATAACCCAGAGACGGCCAACAACATCAAACATGAAGAAAACCAAGCAGATTACTTCCTTTTATGTTTTTGCCTGCAATGTTTTCCACCTCCAATGGAAAATAATTTTATGAATATACGACCCACATTCAAATTAAACATCACATTGAACTCAATCTCAGGCACATCCAAGTCCTCCCTAGCACCACCACTAGACCAGGAAAAGGACTCATCAAGCTAATTAGAATGATTAACACAAAGATCCTTCATAAGCAAACCTAAAAGATCTCTCAAAGTGGCTAGAAATTGGAACATCAACAAAAGGCTCTTCCATAATTGCATTAGGAGATAAAGCCAGAACCACAGAATCTAGAGGGGATACATCAGAAGCGATAACAAATCCACTAGAGGAATCATTTAGCTCCACCGTGTTAACATCATAAAGTTCCAACTTTTCATGAGACAAACCAAAATAGTTTCCTTCGGAACCTCACAAAAAAAGAGTCCAAAGCAACATCAGCATTATAAACAAGTGCAATTAAATCATTACTAGTATACACCTTAGACAAATTATGGTTATGAACACCATCCTCATAACCCAAATTTAAATCAATCACAACCGATGAAATACCATTCTCAACAGCCATGGAAGAAGTCACCATACAAGTATTAACCCCTTAGTCATCATCAACACCCTCTCTAAATTCACATTGCTCATCAATCGGGTCAGTCATAGGTGAAAAAAACAACCAAAGGGAGATAAACATTTTTTGGCACATTAGTAGAATCCCCCACCCTTTCAAAACCATCATCCAACGAAAATTCCCCCATAGGGCATGAACAATTAGCCTTCTTCACATTTTCAAGCATATCATCCACAACATTTCCCCCCACGGAAGCAACCAGAGGTGTAGGGCCAGTTTCCACACTGACACCAGGGACATACTTAAGAGAAAGAAAGGGTTCCTTAACTAAATGCGAACGCAAAAAAGCACATTCTTTCCTAAGATGACCCAAAGACTTGCAATGATCACAAAAATAAGGAAATTCATCCATTAAAACCTTTTGGATGTAGACAAATTTCTCTAGACCAATCCACACACAATTTAGATAATTTTTCAAAATGTAGAGTTCAATAAGCACATGGGAAACCGAAGATCATGAGCTATTTAAAGTTGTAGTATCAAAAAGCAATGGCCAACCAAAAAATACAACCAAGACCATGCAAGATGTAAGGAGAAAATAGAGATGCATACGAAAATTAGGGAATGAAACTCAAATAGGGATAACAGGAGATTCTTCAGCAATATAAAATTTTGGCAACCATTTCATTAATTTCATGAGATAATTATTCACAAAAAATGAACGATGAGTGAAAACCTGATAATAATCCATGTCATTGATCAGTTTGATTAGCACATGCTTAACATCAAGTAAACTAACAAAAAATTCACCAAAAATTTTCAAATTAAAGAAGAATTTCCTAATTACATCCAGTGACATGTGACTATTAGGAAAGTTGACAACTAAAGAAAAGACAAAAGGAGAAGCAAGGGACATGATTTCATCCTCCAAAATCCTTAACAAAGACAAACCACAAAAAGTGGAAACTCAAAGTTTCAAAAAATCCACAGAAGAGGCAACCCTCAATAGAGCATCAAGAAATGACTTAGGAATAAGATTTCAAGCCAAAAAACTAGGATCAAATAATTTCACTTGATTAGTAGCCATCCGTGAAGGCAGAGGCAGCAATATCAAGGAAAAATAGAATCCAAAATAGAGGTATGAAGAAGAACTACATCAGCATAAAGAGAAAGTACTTTCCTGTGAGCAAGAGCAAATGACGAACATGCAACCGACACTACGAACGACTAGGGGAAAACCTTAGTAGATTTGACTAAGGCAGGCAGTCTTGGGCTGGTGGCAAGCTCGGCAAGGTCAAAAGTCATCGAGGCCGGGTTGGTCGAGAGACGAGGAGTGGTGGGCTTCAATTCTGTCTATTCTTGGGAGAGAGCCAGCAGCTAGGGCAAAGGATCGGGCTGGCCCAAAGGATCGGGCTGGCGACGGAGCAGCAAGTGTTTTTTTTTTTTTTTTTTTGCATTAATTGCATAAATAAATAGATAATCGTAATGCTTTTGTTTGCCGCAATTTTTATTTGTGTATACAAAATTAATTTGAACAAGGAAGACTAATTCCACCTAGCCATGAAATTAATGAAACCTTCAGTACTAACCCTTTAAGTTTGCTAATCAAACCTTAGGAAATGAAAATAATTTCTAATTACATCCAGTGACATGCTAATCAAATTAAAGAAGAATTTCATAATTACATCCAATGACATGCTAATCAAAGAATTTCCTAGTACTGAAAGTCTTACAAACCTTCAGTACTCGCCCTTTAAGTTTAAAGTAAATGAAAAAAAAAACACTTTTTTTTTCTTCAGCACTTTAAACATCCCCGTGTTATTACGCCACAAATTAGGCATGATTTTCTACTCTATTAGGATGTAGTAAAGTGTGACGGATCCATCAAGACACCCAGCACATGTCAGCCCATCTCTAATAATTTTCATTTTTTAAAATAATTGATGATGTTGATGTTCAAACCAGTGAGCCAGTAGCCATCAGAGCCAACCATGAAACACCTAATTTTTCTGACTTTTTTTTTTTTGTTTAATGAATTTATTTAATTTTTTGATATAAAAGGAAATTAGGGTTATGTAATTACTTGACCAAATGACTTCAAATGATCAAATGATTGTTACTAAAGATCACATTTGATCAAATGATTGTTACTAAAGATCAGAGGTGATGTAAAGCAAAATTGCTAGAAATTTGAATTCAATTAAATCAAAAGGAGATTTTATATGATTTAATTTATTTAACATTTAATTAAGCACTAATTTATCATTAAAGTCATTTAAGATGCAATTTATTTTATAAGGATTCTATTTTTAAGGATTTTATTTTATAAGGATTCTATTTTTATTTGATTTTATATTCAATATATAATTCGATGCAATTTATCTTATACTTTATGTTTTTATTTATTTTATTATGAACTTAACACTTTTTAAGCCCAAAATAGGGTTTGAAATAAGGGTTTATTAATTAAGTGACTTAATGAACCCTAATTGCCACCAAATTAAATCCTAAGTTTCAGAATTTTACTAAGTATACTAGGGTTAAGTTTCATATCTATTGGATTTAAAATAAATTTCCTAGATTTTTGTTTTTAAGTTTATTAGACCTAGACCTATGTTGAATTAGGTAGGTTAGTTTATTGTTCAATGAGGATTGAAATCAAGTGTATCTAACCCTTATACCAAAACACACAAACCATGCAAAAATTAAGCCTAAATGCTCTATGGATTACTCATAATGATTTTGCGAATATCTAGGTCAAATATTGACCAAGGTATTTGAAAAAAAAAATTATGATAGTATTTTGGTAATGACATGAAATACAATAAGTTTTTCCTAAGCAGACTAATCTACTTTAGTTGTAAATTAGAGGATACACATCCTTAGATCTCTATTGATCTTATAAGGATGTAAATAAATCTTTATGGCTTTCCTAAAATTATTCTATCCCTATAGAAACTAAATATCCATTATCTAGGCATGCAAGCATTCCACTTTAATTCTCCTAATTATTCCAACATTCCTCCATCGAGATAATGCATCACATTTGATGTTAAATTTTATACATGGCCACTTAATAAATTAAATGAAGTGTGATAGATATTGAAAAAAATAATTCATACTTTAAAACACAAGAGTCCACATAAGGATTTCTAAAGGTTTTCACATCAATAGTCCAAACTATGATTTTAGCCAGCCATGAAATTAAAATTGAACAATACAATTTTTTTTACTTGCTCAAGAATGAATGAAAAAGTAGAAAATATGAAAGAAATATCACTAATAATAATAAATTCCAATAGATTCTATAGATGAACTCTTTCCAAATTGAATCTCCGCTTACAACTTTTCTCTCCATGCTCCTTTCCTCTCCAATTTATTTTTGTCTCAATACAATATTGACCAGCCACTCTAAATGATGTATCTCACTATTCTTTGGTCTCTCTCAAACTTCTCTAAATAAATTATAAAAAATATTATAAACAAAAATATTAAAAAAACTATTTAAACTTAATACATAAACGTACTCAAGCACTACGGCGCTCGATAAGGTGGCATCGTGACTGTTAATATGAACTAGCACCTAAGCCCTACTAAATGCAATCTGTTATGGTGTTGGGTTGACCTGGTGTGATTATAGACTAAACAAGTATAACTTTTGGCTATGTTAGCATGATGCTTCTTTGTCTTGATTGTTCCACTATGGCACTGTAAAAAATAGGCATTGTAGCACTCACTTCTGTCATCTAAAACTATGACACTTCTAATGTTGGTGCTCTGGCATTGAATTACAATTTTTTCAGAGACACTGAGGATATAATTTTAATTTTGGTGCTACCCTTTGATACATTAGGACACTGAATTCAATAAAATTTTCTTGATACACTGATGTTGTAATATCCAAAATCAGCATTGAGGTATTGAAGACTCTGCTGCTCTAGTAGTTGTAGAGCTGTGGCATTGGTTTTAACCTTAAAAATTTAGCTCCATTTCCTAAGATATTCTTGTATAACATAAACTAAAACATTCATCTTTATTAGAATTAACAAAATAAAAATACTACATAATTTTTACATAATAAATTTCTCTCAGCTTATCCTCAAGCAATTATGTTTACACCTTTTCAAATGAAAATTTTTTTAATTTAAATTTCTTAAAATATATGAAAATACTCTACCATTTAGATGTGAATTGGAATAATCAAAGTATAAAAATTTTAATTTAACAAATCATGAATAATCATCCTAAAGAAACACCTTTATTAATATTCAAATTGAACTCATCTATTATAAGTTTAAGTGCAATATTGATTTACTTGCGACGAAGGGCCATACGGTAGCATTCCATTCATAGGATCAATACCACAAAATGATGAGTGATCATTTGTAATGGTTGAGTGTCAACGTAAACATTATGAATGATTTCCAAGTGGCGCATCCATGCTATGTCCCACTTAACCACATAAACATAGGACTAGCATCATCCGATCTCACGAGATTAGGGGTTGATGACTATGATGCCGTCGGATGGAGATCTTTACATCCTTGTGGATTGCACTATTTAAACGAGCAACAGAATGATGCAATCTAAGTCGTTAATCTCATGATCAAATTCTTAAAAAATGTACTATTGTATGAGACATGTGATTAACCCTAGGAATAGAAAATTAAACCATTCTCTCAAACAATTTATTCAATATGAATGAAATTTTAAATAGAGCATAAAGGCACTATTTAAAAAGTTATTTAAACCTGAGTGATGTGATCTAGGGTTTGAGATAGCAATTTAATGGATCGTTTAGGACGTTCAAGGGCTTGTTGATCTTGTAGACTATTGGTTCATATTATCTACCTCATAACATATTTTAGAGATTTTGATTATAATAAACATATGCTTTGATATTCTAATTTGTGTGCTAAGTATTTTAGGCATAATGATTTAATGATGTACATGATAATTACATATTTGGATTTATATTGCATAACTCAAGTTTAATAAAAATTTGAGCTGAAAGAACTCAAGATGGACCAAGATGGAAAACTTGAAGATTTTTTAATTAATGTAAGAGTATGTTAGAGGTCCATTAATATTTACTTGCATGATTTGATTTGCTCACAATTTAAATATCTAATAAAATGAATTACATATTATTAATTAAATATAATAAGCTTATGTTGTAAAAATTAATTACTTATTCATTTTAAATTAAACTTGTTCATAAAAATTTATTGATGCATAATTAGTTTTATCTAAATTACATCATATTATTATATGAATATTTAAGATATCTTTAAATACATGAAAATATACATATATTTTCATTTTATTGAATATGAAATTCCATTGTTTTGTTAGATTTTCTAGGAGTGATATCAAAAAGAGGTGAATTTTAGAAACTTAAAAGAGAATGGATCAAAATTGAGTAGTTATTAACAGAGTCAAGGGAAAAGAGTAGGGGGCACTTTGAGATTCCAAAACCATCCGGAAGTGTCCCAATCTAATCTAAGTGTTGGGATTTATATTTTGGATTGAAATAAGATTTAATTAGAGTTGAGCATTTTATTAGAAATTTGAGATTATATTCCCAAAGTTTAGGATTTTATAATCAAAGATCTACTCTGAATCCTAAATCTAATTTGGACATTGGACCATAGTCGTCCGAACCTAACTAATATAGTGCAAGGTATGGACTTACCCCGACATAGATTGGGGAGCTAGCTAACAACCTAATAGATTTAAAATACATGAGTCTGGTCTTTTATGAAAGAGTGGTAGGGACGTTTTATTTAAGGTTTTGGAGAGTTGGGGCCGACATCTAGAGATTTTCCTAATTGGCCCCTTTGGTTTATGTTGGGTGCAAAATGCTAAGGACAAATACAATTAAAATTTTGATTCTTTTAATTTGTTTCTAATACAATGCATGCTAGTTGATAACTTCAAATAATATATGCTTGAAAGTTAAAAAAAAAAGGCTTAGAAAATAATTTTTTTGAAGACTTGGCTTCCCCAGGTCTGGCACCTCATCCTCATAGGTCATATTATCCAGACTCTACCCGCAAATGGGGAAGGATCTAAAGTAAGGAAAGAAGTTGTACAGAAATATGCATGCAACCCCGGGGTCGATCCCTGGCTAATTCCCTAAATTTCGTTATCTTTCTATGTTATTTAGACTCGCTAAATTTTAAACTTTAAGATTATGAGTATAAAAGTTTTTACACCCTTACGAATCTCACGAATGCAGGTGAAAATAAAAGCGGCACACAAACGCCAAAAAATAGAAAAAGTGGTCAATCCTAAAGGCAATCATTTCAACACATCAAATATAAATGAATTAATTAATAAATGTCCATTGGCAAAGTTTCCTTGCTTATTACAAACCAGAATGTATAGAAAATAAAGTGCTCGGGCCCCATTGACAACAACCCAGATTCTAAACCTAGTAGAGACGCAATTGGTTTTGAATGGGATACTTTTGTCTTCAATTCTTCAATCTTATTCTCCTTCAGACTCCTCTTCTTCGGGCTCCTTGGATTCTTCGTAGTGGGCTACCCAAATGGATAAGAGGGCACTTCTTTTGAGGGGAAGGCCACTCTTTCCTCTTTGGGTAGGGAAGAAGTGATACGAATTTGGACCTCTAAATAGAAAAGGGCTATCCCCTAAGGGGTGTCCCTTTCTCTTTGGAGTCCAAGCTTTGGACCTATGTATCCCAATTCAAAACTTCACTTTCATAATACTTTACATTTGCTCAAATTATATTTAATATGAAATAAAATTCTAAACTCTCCTGTAGGGTTATCCTAAGCAGTTAATAAACCAATAATATTCCCAAGCAGTTATATATGTGCAGAAAAGTAAATAAACACACTGGACACACTCTTTTTATTATTTTGGGGGCTTTACAGCTGAAGCACCTATGCAAGCATATTTATAATTGAATTTATTTTATGTAGCCCCTTTTTTTATTGCCCTGTATGAGCCTGGCCACCTGTAGAAAACTATGTGAACATCTAGATAAATCATATCCTAAGGGTAATCTAGTTTTAGAACACATCAATCATCCACAGAGTGCAGTAAAAAAAAGTAAGCAGCACAGCAAGGCAATGTCATCCACAATATGCACTAAAATCAATAAACATCTGGGACATAGTAGTAAAGTAAACACCAGCCTAACCTAGATTTAGAGTTGTTTGTCCTAGCAAATCATCTAAAGTGTGTGAAAGGGGGGTCATGTGGCTAGGGTAGATCCTAAGTTGGGTGATTAGTTAAAGTTATCTAAAATTTTGAGTTTGTTAAAGCTTAAGGGGAATTTATGTTAGAATTTGAATATTAAATTTTTAATAGTTTTATTTAAATACATTTTAAAGGTTAATTGATTACTATCTTTATTTCACATCGAGGCCGTGCAGTTTATTTCAGCTTACTTGGGGTTAAGCTAATAGCCTCGTAGGCTTGGGTTACCTAGTAGTAATCGGGGTTGATTAAGTTAATTTAAATTGGTTGGAATTAAAAGAGTGGATTAATATTAAAAGGAATTAGTTATTGATTTTAATGGGTTGGTTAAGCATTTTAAGAATCAAGTTATAAAATTCTGGGATTTTAATGAAATATTGGATTTAAGAATTATCTAAATGAGTTAATTAAGGGATTAAAAGTTGACTTTTAGAATTAAGGTGAATTCTATAAGTTTCAAATTTTTAATAAATACTAGGTCTTATTGTGAGTTGTTAGACTGGTGGCACACTCAATTTGAAGTTTTCTATGAAAAGTTATGAATTTTATAAGTTTGGGTCCGTTTTTAACCTAAAGTTGACCAAAATGTTGACCTTTTTGAGTTTAACCATATTTTGGGTGTTTGAAATTTTTATTAAATGGGAGTTGAATTAAGGTCAGTTAGAGATATTTTAGGTAATTTTTGGAATTAATCTTGATTTTCTAAAATTTTATTAAGGCTAAAGGGTCAATTAAGGGATTAATCCTAAGTAGATTGATTAGGAAGCCTAATGATCTCTAAAAAAAAATCAGTGAAACATCTTCTATGGGTGAGTGATATACTAAGTTTACTAGTTGAAAGTCTCAAGTTAGGGAACTTTTATTTGGTCCGGTGAATAGTCGGTATATCACACATGTGTATATTAAATCCATGACAACCCGATATTGCTAGGTATTGCTCAGTATTGATCTTCACAGAGCAGTATTTATCATTATTGTCATACAATACCTAGCAATACCGAGCAATTACTGAGTGATACCAAGTAATACTGAGTTTTCCTAGAAAAACTTGGTATTGCTTGGTATTGGTCTTCACAGAGCAGTATTTCTCATTATTGCCAAGAAATACCTAGCAATACCTAGTGGTACCGAGTAAATACCGAGCGATACCGAGTAATACTGAGTTTTTCTAAAAAAAAACTTGGTACTGCTCGGTATTGCTCGGTATTAGTGTTCATAGAGCGGTATTTATCGTTATTGCCATGCAAGACTTAGCAATACCGAGCAATACCTAGTGATACCGAGCAAATATCGAGTTCCGGTCTGGGTCAAGTTGTCGGGCCGTGCGATAAAGAGTAAGAGCACGTGGAGGGATCTCAGTGGTAATCGAACATAGAGCTACGTCGGGTCGCCTGACCTAATAATTTTTCCAAGTTAGGGGAGCATGCATCCTAATTAAAAAAAAGTTCTATGTTCTCTACACAAATCCTTAATTTTTATCCTTAAGTATGTCACTATGTTAAATAGGTTTAAATCAAAGTTTCTAACCCTTGAACTTAACATATAAAAAACACATACAATCAAACAAGTCCTTAAATCTAGGAGAGCCTAGACTAAGTGTTGTGTGTTTCCTAAACATGCAAAGACTAAACATGACACACATAATTAAGATAAGATTAGTGAACAATCAAGAAATGAAATGAAATCTAGGTAAGAGAGAGAAGCTCTACGGTTCTAAAGAGAGAAAGGTTTTAACATAAATTTGAAATTTTGATTTCTCGCATTTCGCATTTGCCTCAGATCGCGGCGGAGGGTCGTCGGAATTCTACCATCACCGGCGATAGTCGTATACATGCTACGACTACATTGAAGATCCTTCCTCCAAGCAATCAGGGAGTTTCGCCTCCTGCTTTTGGCGATGCGAACAAGATGTTCGAACGAGAGATGAAGTCGAGGTTTATATTTGCTAAACCTCTTGTGATCAGGGAAGGAGGCCTCCTATCTCCTAAAATTCGGTCGGAATGTATTGGTAAAGGGAAAAAATGTATTGTTTGATGACTCAAACATTTCTAGTGAAGAAAATTTTTGTCACAATGATTCATCAATCTGCAGAAACAGAGGAGATGAAGAAACTGGAATCTTTTTAGATTCATTTAAGAATACTACTTCTGAAAGTGTTAAGTTGAAGGAAAAAATGAATATTTACATAAAGGAGCTGTAAATGATGTTGCTGGGATCACCACAGAGGAAGCAGCAGCTGTTCAGGAACAATTGGAAAAAAATGATATGGAAAATGTCAGGATTTGTGAGACAGCAATGCTGGGTAATTGCAATGCTAGTGGAGGATCGGAGCCAGTCATGACTAATCATCTGGAAAAATCGATTGTAAATGCATGGAATTTGAAGCCTAATTTCAAAATAATTGATTTTGATTATGGGAAAGATTTTTCTGAAGATGGGATTGTGAAGCTACACCGACAAAGTGAGTTGGAAAATTCTGACAGGCTAAGGAAAGCTCTAATTGTCAAGGTATTTAGGGAATTTGCTCCATACCATGTCATTAGTATGGAATTGAGGAAGCAATGGAACCAATTTGGTAGGTTCCATATGACATTACTTGGCAGTGGATGGGTATTATGTGCCTTTGAAGAATATGATGCTATGGAGGCTGTTTGGAAGAATGGTCCATGGCTCATTAGTGGAAGCATAATTGGCTCGGACAAATGGTCTCCTGATTTTAACCCTTCATCTTTAAAGGGATTAACAGCTCCAATATGGATTAGGCTTCCTAATCTACCTCTGCACTGCTTGGACAAGATCAACGTATGTAGGATTGCTTCGAAGGTTGGTGTTCCTTTTCTTATTGATGAAAATATGTTTCAATGGGGGAGGCGAGAGTATGCCAGAGTTTGTGTAAGGCTTAATCTTGAGGGCCAACTTCCTTTAGGAGTTTGGGTTGAAGGAGCATTGGGGAAATTTTATCAAAAAAGTTTGTTATGAGAAGTTACCATCCTTTTATTTTAAATGTGAAAGGATTGGTCATGTAGAGAAATTTTGTCAGGAAAGCAAGGAGTATCCTGTACATAATTCGAAGGATTTCGGAGAATTGCAAGTTAACAAAACTTCTAATTCTACAAGGATAGATAATGTAGAGAAAACGGTGGAGAAAGTGGTATTCAAGACAACAGATGTTGATAATAGAGTTGATTATGGTCCATGGGTTCACATGGATTATGGGAAGAAAAGGGGAAAAATTTCAATTATCAGAATAAGCCAAGACAAGTATTTTATGTTAAAAATAAAATTGAAGTGGGAGAAAGAGACAAATCAAAGATTCAAATCTCTGTTGAACCAAAGGAAGTTGTGAGCAGTAGGGAAGAGAAGTCTTTAGAAAATATTGTTTTGCCTCATAGTATGAGAAATGAAGATCCTGTAGTAACTGGCAGCAAAGGTCTCAATAATCAAAAAAATGAAGGTTGCAATCTCAACAAGTTTGATGCATTACTCAAAATAAGAGAAGATGGTGAAATAATTGAAGATGAAGATGAAATTCCAGTAGTTGCTCCAACTACAAACTTAATTCCTGTTTCTAATGGAAAAATAGAAGAGATGAATGACAGCAATTTGGAGGTTCTATCTAGTAAACCAGAGGAAGGTTCAAGCAAATCAAGGAAAAAAGGAACTAAGCAATTAAAAAGCTTAGGTCCCATAAGGATAAATCCGAGGAGCAGGAATGGGGATAGTGAAGTCAAAACCAGGGCGGGGAACCATTTCCCCTTGATTAATTAATGTCTTCAATTGGTTTTTGGAATTGTAGAGGAGCTAAGAAATCTAAAGCTTCTCTATTTGCAAAGGATTTCATTAAGGAGTTTGGTTTATTTTTCCTTGGCTTAGTTGAAACTAAATTGATGGTAGTGGATAAAAAGATTGTGAGTTCCATAGTAGGGGATGGATGGGACTTTTATCATGTTCCTTCTGAAGGCCTCTCTGGAGGTATTTTAGTTATTTTGAGACAAAATTTGGTAACCTTTAAATTGGTGGAAGCTTCAACACAAATGCTTATTGGAGATTTGGAAATTATTAATAAATGCACTTGGAGAATTGCAACCATTTATGGAAACAAAGATATGTACAAGAGAAGGTCTTTATGGGAAAGACTAGAGCATCACATGATTGAAGACTCCCCTATGGTGATAGGGGGAGATTTTAATTGTCTTTTGTCCAAAGAGGAAAAAAAGGGTGGAAGAGATTTTGTTTTTGGTTTGGGACCTAAAGAGATGAAGTCTTTTATTATGAGGAATGATTTGCATGAAGTGGCTTGTGTGGGGCCAAAATACACTTGGTGTAACAACAAGAATGGAGCTAAAAGAATTCTTGATAAGTTGGATAGGTGCCTAGTCAATTCTAAAGCCTTTTCTTCAAATAGATTGGTTGTGAGACATTTGGCAAGAATGGCATCAAATCATTGCCCAATTTTGTTGAATTTGATGGATCTTATAAAATCAAATAGGAAAGTATTAAGGTTTGAAGAAGTGTGGATTACAACTCCTGCATCTATAGCAATTGTTAAAAAATCATGGGAAAGAAAAGGTTCAGGGAACCCTTCTCAGGCTTTAAACCAAAAGCTTAAGAGAACATTGAAATATCTTTATTATTGGAGTAAAGCCAAATTCAAATCTTTGAACTTATCAAAAGAAGAACTCAAAACATAAGTATTAAGATTTCAGGAGATGGAGACATCTGACGGGTGTATCCTGGACCAAGTCTAGTGGGAGCTTAAAGTCAAAATGGAAGAATTGAATTCTGTAATGGCACGGTTAGATACCTGGTGGAAGCAGTGTTCTAAAATTAAATGGTGGGTGGAAGGGGATTCTAATTCAAGTTTCTTTCAAGGATATGCTAGTGGGAGAAGAAATGTCAATTTCATCCATAAAATCAAGAATGAACAAGGCATTATGGTAGAAGATCAAAATGAGGTTGAGGAGGTTTTGTTACAGTATTTCGGCAAAAAATGGGATATAAGACATTGAGATTTGGAGAATTGGCCGGCTCCAATATCTACCTTGAACAATGAAGATAGATAATTGTTGAATAAGGAATTCGCTTTTGATGAATTGGAAGGAGTTATCAAATTGCTAGGGAGGAACATTGCTCCGGGACAAGATGGTATGTCATACTCTTTTTTTTAAACACTACTGGCATATAATAAAATTGGATATGTGGGAAGTTGTTGATCATTTTCTTAAATATGGAAGAATGGATGATTCTTGGAAAGCCACTAACATAGTTTTGATTCCAGAAGTCAAAACTCCTTTATCTCCTTCAAATTATAGACCAATTAGCTTATGTAATTCGGTCTATAAGATAGTTGCCAAAATGCTTCTCAATAGACTTTTATTGGTCATTCCTAAAATTATATCGGTTGAACAAGTGGCTTCCTTGAAAGTGAGATCACTCTCGGATCATGTTCTTGTAGCACAAGAAATTTTTTCACATATTTAGGCATTCTAAATCATCCAAAGGAATGGTAGCATTCAAGATAGATATGGAGCAAGCCTATGATTCTATGGGATGGGAAACGTTGGTTAAAATTCTTGATTATTTTAATTTCCCTATCAATTTTGCTAACTTGATTGTTTAATGTGACATGGATCCTAAATTTTCTATTCTTATTAATGGTTCTTAGTCCAAGAATATAGAAGCTGAAAGTTGATTTCGACAAGGTTGTCATCTTTATCCTTTCTTATTTGTTATGTGTGCTCAACTTCACTCTAATGCTTTCTTTCTTAATGGGAGTTCTATTGGCATTGGAGTTTCCCCAAACGGGCCTAAAGTTTCTCATCTTTTGTATGTCGATGACATTATTGTCTTCTCCAATGCCCAATTAAAATTGTTAAGAAGATACTTATGGATTTCTGTGGATGGACGGGGCAAAGAATGAATTTACAAAAGTCTTGTATTCTTTTTGGATTATCTGTGAAGAGAAGGTTGAAGAAGAAAATTTGCAAAACTATGGAATTTAGAGAAGTGATTGAAGTCAGTTATTTGGGAATAAAGGTGGCGTTAAGAAGGATTTCTAAATCTGATTATCAATTTCTCATTGATAAAATGATGAGTATGCCTGGAATTTGGGGAGGTAAACACATCTCTCTTGCTGGTAGATTGTGTTTGGTAAAATCTGTGCTTTTATCATATCCTACTTTTCACTCTACAAACTCTTTGGTTCCCAAACATGTGCTGTTTGAAATTGACAAACTTTGCAGAGGTTATATATGGAAAAAATGTGATGGTAATGCAAGTTTTCACTATGTTAATTGGGATATGTTATGCAAACCGGGAAGATGGGGAGGTATGGGCATTAATTCTTGCTCTAATAAAGCTAGGCCTTTGAGAGCTAAGCTTGCATGGAGATACATTCAATAGAAAGAGTCTTTACTTCATAAAGTTTTATTTCCAAAATATGGAAGCAATCTGGTAAAAAGAATGTCTCGGTTTCATGGAAAATAATTTGCAATGGGTTCAAATATTTGAAGCCAATTGTTAGATGGACAGTTGGAGATGATAAAGCAATTAATGTTTATGAAGATATTTGGGTTTTGGATAAAAGTTTTTAGCTTTGGCCTACTTTTATCAAACCTATGGAAAGTAATAA
Source organism: Dendrobium catenatum (assembly GCF_001605985.2). Taxonomy (NCBI): domain Eukaryota; kingdom Viridiplantae; phylum Streptophyta; class Magnoliopsida; order Asparagales; family Orchidaceae; genus Dendrobium; species Dendrobium catenatum. The sequence continues at coordinate 327,027 of NW_021319165.1, forward strand.
GTTACTGGTGGAGAATTTTTTGAATAATGGAGTTTGGGACATCCAAAATCTGAAAGAATACTTTGGAGAAGATTTAATTAAGCTGATTTTGACTACTATCCAATGCAATGGCGAAGACAAATTAGAACTTATTTACAAGCTCTCAGGGAAAACTTTATCTACGTTGGCTTCTGAAGCTTTGGATGATGAAAAAACAGAGAATGTTAACTGGACACGGTTTGATAAAATCAAGCTCAATCCGAGGGTGATGGTTTTCTGGTGGAGCCTAATCAACAATGCAATTCCTACTTATAATTTTATTTTCTTTAGAAGATTGCAAGGTGATGATAAATGTCCTAGAGGCTGTGATGAAGTGGAGAGAAATGACCATATTATTTTCTGGTGTAAGAAGATTAAAGAAGTTATGGCTGTTTTAAACAAATGGGGATTTGGTATTCAAGATTTTTCTTTTATGGAAGCTTGTTGCTTATGGCTGGATTCACAAAATTCTTGGTTGAAAATTCATTTTTGTAATTCTATATTCCAATCTTGGAAGGCTAGGAATATTCATGTTCATGAAGGGAGAAAAATCAGTGCGGTAATGATTGCTTCTAAAGCAGATTGTAATTCAACAGTTTTTAACAATCTTAGCTGCGCAAATTCAAGTATAGAGAGTGCTAATCAACCACTTTGGTTGTTGAACTCTTGGCATTCTCCTCCACTTGATTGGATTAAAGTTAATATAGATGCTGCTCTTAACAATTCTTACAAGGCCGGAGTAGGAGGGGTCTTTAGAGATCATCATCGGAGATTTTTATTGGCTTTCGGAAAGCCTCTTGTTCATTGGGATATATCAGCCATTGAACTACAAGCTATCCTTAATCTTAAGTTAGTTATCAAAGATTGGATGCTAAACTACAAAGGACTTATCCTTGAAGGAGACAACATAAATGTGATCAACTTCATCAAGGTTTTGGTGAATAAGGGAGGTAATGATGATATTGACATCTCTTTTATTAAAAGTTTTAATTATGTCATTTTTAAACATGTTCATAGGGAAAGTAATAAGATAGCGGATCTTTGTGCTAACTTTGCTTGCTTTAGCTCTTTTTTGTGGAATGATGTGAGTTCGAATGATGTCCCTCCTTCTTTCATTAATTTGTTGGAGAAGGAGTCGGATGCTTGTAGATTGTACTATGTTCTTTTTTTATTTTCAATAAAGCTTTCTTGCTTTGTCTTCAAAAAAAAAAAGAAATGATTATTCACTGATCATCCCCATTAATTCTATTCAAATATGTTTAAACCATGTTTAAAGTTTCAAAAGACCACTCAACATTAAAATTTACAAAGATATAATTTTAAAATAGTTTTAAAGTATATATATATATATATATATGTAAATATATATATACATATATATATATATATATATATATATATATTATAGTATATATATATAATCATATAAGAATGTAAACTTTAAAATCTTATATTTTAAAAAATATTATTAAAATTAATTTAATAAGTTGAGAGTTCCATTAATTTTTTCAAAGTTATTTGAAAATATTTTTTTTTTTTTAAAATACTTAATATATATATTAAATGAAATTCTAATTTAATATTAAAGATAGTCAAATAACTTAAATTAATCAAAATAGATTAAGTTTCAAATTTTGAAAATAGTTTTAAATTAAAACTATTAATGTTCTAGAAAGTTTGATATATTACTTGAATTTTTATGATTTAAAATGAAATTTGTTTTAATTTTTTTTAAAAAAAATTCTAGTTAATTAAAGTATTTAAATTAATTTAGAATTAATTAATAACTAAAATTAATATTAAATCAAGTTAAATCAAATCTAAAATATCTCTGAATTTTGAAAATGGTTTAAGATAATTTAAGTTTTCAAATTATTTAAATTTAATAATTTCAATTAAATATCAAATTAATATTCAAATTCTTAAGATATACAATATACATATCTTTAAATTAAATTAATTTCAAATTAATGTATTAGAAATACTACATATATATATAATAATAATTATTTAATTTTGAAAATAAGCTAAAAAGATTTTTTTTTAGAATGTTTAATTAAATATTCTGATTAAACTTGATATTAATTAAAGTTTTTAATTAAAATATTCAAATAAAATATACTAAGTTAATATTAATTTCAAAATAAATATCCTAATATTATTTCTAGAATTTAAAAATATTTTAAAGTTTAAGGTATAATATTTGAATATCTCAAAATATTTAATTATATTTAAGTAAATATCAATTTCAAAGTATTTTATATTTAATATTCAAAATAAGTTTAAAACAAAAATAGTATTTTGAATTAATATTAATTTTAAAACATAGAGATTAATTTATAATGATTTTATCATATAGAAAAAATTTTATTATTTAAAATAATTTAAACATTTTTTCTGGGATTAAAAAATGATTTAAAACACATTTTAAATCAATTTAAAAGGATTTGGCAGCGGAAGCCATGTGGCATCACTAGATTCGCCTAGTCAAAGCGCGCGGCAGCGGCAATGATTGGGCTGACTCGGATGATAGTGTGGTGGCGACTGACATGCATCACTCACTAGATGTCTCACGCGATTTCACTTAACCACGTAGGCAAGCTGTCTGTGGCGTTGGATCGCCGCGAGTTTGATCTAACGGCGGAGATCGAATCTCGCCATTCGATCTCTATGGAAGAAGATCGGACAACAGAAATTAGATACCGCAATCTCAGATCAAAAATCCAGATGCCGTCAGACAGCGGACAAGCGAAAGACAGATCACACGTTCTGATCAAGCCGTGGAATGGCTAGATTTGGACCATTGATCGCGTGATCAATGGTTTAGAAAACGTACATTCGCAACAGACTATGAATGACGCCCTAAATCCATTTTTTTGCTTGTTAATTCGAAACAGTTGATGAAACTTAACAAAATTTTAAACGTAGACTAAGTAGATGAACAAAAATTGCGGGGAACTAATTTCACGGCAAATAAACCACTTGATAAAAAGTTAAATCTACCTAAGTGTCTTACGCTAGGTTTAGGATTTTATCACAATTTAAAGGATAGTTTACACCACTTTTGGATTCTCTGAGCTTGTAGACTATCCATGATTAAGTTTCCAGTTGAATCCACACTCTGAAACGCAACGAATCACTTGGAACAAGCCTTGGACGGATTGGGAGTTGGAATCACCGAAAGCTCACCGAAAAAGGCTTTGACCTCCAGGGTTTGAGTGGGGAGATGAGTGGGGAACTCCAGAGAACTTAAACAAATAAAATATTTTGTTGGATGAGCTCTGGATGGGGTGAGACAACATTAGGGTTAGAATGAATCTCAAAAATAGGCTTGAATCAAATTGAACGGTTGTGATGCATCAGAGGCCTCCCCTAGATGAAGGATAAGTGTCCCAAACTGTTGGAAGGCTGCCCCAAATGCTGGACATGCCTTGCTCCCATTGGGTGTACTTGGGATGAGTTGGGGGGGTGGACCACTGCCATTTAAGGCTAAACCAAGCTTTGGCTCGATTTTGGGAGCTTAGGGAGAGCTTTAGGACTTAAATAGCCCCTCCCTACAGCAGAAAAAATCAGAGAAAAGTGCTTTAGGGGGGATTATTACCTTGGAATGGATTTGGATGGTTGTTGACCATGTTGACCAGTCAATAGATCAAAGGAGGCTAAGGTGGAAGTGGAAGGATATAGGGAGCAGATTGGATGAGGTCCCAAGCCCAAGCAAATGCTCTTGAGGTCAAATGAAGGGTTTGACCACCTCAAAGAGGAGTTTAAAGGCCTTGTTGACTTGGTTAAAATTGATGATGTGTCACTTGGGGAGTGTAGAGGGTTGTTTAGAATAGTTTGGTGAAGGGTCAAGGCTAGAAGAAATGGGAGTAAATGCCATGAGGATTGACCAAGGATTGAGAGTTGACTTGGTCAACTCAAGTTGGGTTGAGTTGACCAAATGTCAAATGACGTTTGGATCCTATCCAAGAGTTGATTTGAATGGGTGATAGGGGTTGGAGAGCTCAAATGGGTCAATTTGACATATTTAGACCCTTTAAGAGCTAGTGGGTCAACCAGGCTGACCCAAGGGTTGGAGTTGGGTCAAATGAATTTTTTTGATCATTTGGAGTCTAATGGGTGTGGTCTTAAGGTTTGAAAAATCCATTTGGGTCAAAAGGCTCATTAAGGGCCCTTAATGGGTCATTAGGCCAACCTAGTTTGACTTAATCAACCAGGTTGACCCAAGGGCAATAACTAGGGTCGACAAGTTTGGAATGGTGTTCTGAGTGTGTTAGAAGAGATCCCAAGGCTATATGAGGTCATTTTGGTCAAAATGACCATTTTGACCTTAAGGGGCCTTATGGTCAGAATGGGTTGACTTGGTCAACCAAGTTGACCCAAGGTTGGAATTGGATTCAAAAGGTCTCAAATATTATTTGAAAACATTTGAGAAAGATTTCAAAGATTGATGGTCAAATCAAATTAAGTTTAGGCCAAAAGTCCAAAAATCCCCTTGAAAGACAGTTTGGTCATTTTGGCTTTGAATCGGTTCTGGGTCAAATTGAATATGAAAAGATGTAGACTATTGCTTAATAAGTCAATATCAAGGTATTGGCAGTGATCAAATGGTTTGGAGGGGGCTCGAAGGTCAAATTCCACTAGGTGGACAGTGGCATTGACTATAAATATTTGAAGGCTTTGTAAACTTTGAAACTGGATTAAGTTTATGGTGTTAAAGTCCTCCAAATGAGTTCAAATTTGGAGGGTTGGCACTAGAGACATGTCACATCAATATGGAATTGACAGACCCTGAATCAGATGCCAATTGGCTGGGTTTTGAGGTAATGGAAGAATCATCTAAAAAGGGTTTTAGGACCTGAGTCTTTAACCCTGGGTTCTAGGTTTGAATTGAGTTAAGATCTGGATTGGTCCTGAGGTCTAGGAACTAGGAAGATCTTAATAGCTAAAGTCCAAGGAAACCTAAGGTCCAAAGCTCAAGAGGGGGTTGAAAGTGACCTCATACAAAAATGAGGTCAACAATGACAATACTCTACCATTTAGATGTGAATTGGAATAATCAAAGTATAACAATTTTAATTTAACAAATCATGAATAATCATCCGAAAGAAACACCTTTATTAATATTCAAATTGAACTCATTTATTATAAGTTTAAATGCAATATTGATTTACTAGTTTAGATTTGTGACGGAGGGCCATACGGTAGCATTCCATTCATAGGATCAATACCACACAATGATGAGTGATCATTTGTAATGGTTGAGTGTCAGTGCAAACATTATGAATGATTGCCAAGTGGAGCATCCATGCTATGTCCCACATAACCACATCAACATAGGACTAGCATCATCCGATCTCACGTGATTAGGGGTTGATGACTATGATGCCGTCGGATGGAGATCTTTACATCCTTGTGGATTGCACTATTTAAACGAGCAACAGAATGATGCAATCTAAGTCATTGATCTCATGATTAAATTCTCAAAAAATCCACCATTGCATGAGACATGTGATTAACCCTAGGAATAGAAAATTAAATCATTCTCTCAAACAATTTATTCAATATGAATGAAATTTTAAATAGAGCATAAAGGAACTATTTAAAAAGTTATTTAAACCTAAGTGATGTGATCTAGGGTTTGAGATAGCAATTTAATGGATCGTTTAGGATGTTCAAGGGCTTATTGAGCTTGTAGACTATTGGTTCATATTATCTACCTCATAACATATTTTAGAGATTTTGATTATAACAAACATATACTTTGATATTCTAATTTGTGTGATAAGTATTTTAGGTGTAATGATTTAATGATGTTCATGATAATTACATATTTGGATTTACATTGCACAACTCAAGTTTAATAAAAATTTGAGCTGAAAGAACTCAAGATGGACCAAGATGAAATACTTGATGATTTTTTTTATCAATGTAAGAGTATGTTAGAGGTCCATTAATATTTACTTGCATGATTTGATTTGCTCATAATTTAAATATCTAATAAAATGAATTACATATTATTAATTAAATATAATAAGCTTATGTTGTAAAAATTAATTACTTATTCATTTTGAATTAAACTTGTTCATAAAAATTTATTGATGTATAATTAATTTTATCTAAATTACATCATATTATTATATGAATATTTAAAATATCTTTAAATACATGAAAATATGCATATATTTTGATTTTATTGAATATGAAATTACATTGATGGAACTTTGGCTTACTTTTTATTTCATTAGATTCCATGGATTTTATAGATAGAAATCGACAGGTTATATGGTCTATTTGGAGTTATATTGAATTTATAATAAATTTCTAAATATTATCTGATTTTAATATTATTTGTTGGGTAACCATTTTTTACTTATTTTGGATGTTTATGATGACTTTTTGACTTTTTTATGTGACTAGTCATTTTATATCCATTTGAAACTTATATTTATTTAATATAAATGAATTTTTGTTAAATATAATATTATTATTTGATAAATTAATATTAGATAAATAGTTTTATTCAAATTTGTCTTTACTTTCCATTTTCTTTTAAATACCCTCTTACTCTTCATATGAGAGCTGCACAAAAGAGAAAACTCCAGTAACTCTTCTATTCTTCCTTTCTTCTTTACATGCTAAATCTTGAGAGGAAAAACTTTGATTTTCATTCGAAGAGCTCTTTTCATTTATGAGATCAAATTCTTTATTGGAAAGCTTCAATGCACTAAATTGTATAATATCTCTTGGAGTTCTTAAGTTTACTTTCTTTCTCTAAATATTTATTTGCTGTTATTTTATTTTGTTCACTATACATTTTCTTGATAATTTTTATTATTTGGTAAAATACTAGTTGAGAATGTTATATTAAGTTTTATATGTTAAATCTTTTAAATCTAAAAAGATAAAAAGATAAATATTTTTATTTTCTTTTATGTGGTATATATTTACATTTCAAATCTAATTCATTTTTAAAAGTATTATATGATTGAAGGAGTTATAGTTTAAATGAGCAAGAAAAAAAATTTTATTTAAAATATTATTCATATTTTTATCAAAATATAAATCTTTTTTAAAGTGACAAAATTTTATATTCCATTTCCAAGTAATGAGGTGATTAAAATTAAATTATAAGATCACCTTAAATATTTTGTTCATTTTATTACAAGATAATTTGATCTTGTATTATTTAAATTAATTTATATTTTTTTCTTGATTTAAGACATTTGGCTTAGTGAAGTTTAAATTGTAATTAGATTGGATTATACATGCCCGTATAAGCGAATATTAGGTTGTAAACAACTTCTTTAGTTTAATGAAGTGAGGTTTGCATGGCAAAAATAGGATTTGTGTATTCTAGGCCCCGATGGTTTGCTTGCATAGACATAGGTCGGATTGGAATCTGGGTCAAATAGTGTAAAATATTATATTTATTATTTTCTTTTCTTGCATCTATTTTTATTTATCATTTTAATAAAACAAATTTTGTAAGTATTTATTCTTTTCCAAATAGCATTAAAATTTTTTTAATTACCTTCATTTATTTAAAATTTTAAAACCTAATTCCCCATCCCCCCCTCTTGGGGCCATAATCATCCAGCACAAACAAAAATAAATAATAGTTGTAAATAAAATGTGATGAAATTAAAACATAAGAATAAATTAAATCATGTAGCCTATATCACGAAAACGTAACTTATAGATCACCCAAACACTAGTTTACCTTGGATATATCCAAGTCACATAGCTTAATACACTCGTTAGAATTGCTTGACATGACAACCAAATCTAGCTAGGTTTAGGTGGTATATTTATTTTCTTACACTTTAGTATGGTTTAATAATGTTCTAGAGAATTTGTGATGATGTAATTTCTTACTTTTATTCCACTCTATGATGGCCTAAGGATGATTATATATAAATTGCACATTTCTTTTGCATATTATCCCTGTAGCAGTAGTGTCTTTCCTCTTGTAAACATAAATGTAAAGTTGTATAGAGTTGTAAAATATAAAGAGTTATGAAAGTCTAAA